>NW_027490200.1:600000-964935 GCF_050948175.1 Xylocopa sonorina
GTTTTAGGAAGGATTAGAACTCTATTGCTACGATATGTAAACATCTGCAAACGCTACTTCCTAGCATGGAAGTGTCGCATTTACATACTTTTGAAGTGAATACGAGATATACATGACACTTCGCAATGAATATTATATCTTATCATGAAACATAGGAATGAGGTGCTATATCCCGTTCTGAGAAGCATTAGAACTCTATTGCTACGATACGTAAACATCTGCAAACTCCATTTCCTAGCAAGGAAACGTCGCACTTACATTCCATTGACGTGAATACGAGATATACATTCCATTACACAATCACTATTATATCTTATTACGAAACATAGAAATGAAATACGACATCTCGTTCTAAGAAGCATTAGTACACTATTGCCGTGATACGTAGACATCTGCAAACGCTATTTCCTAGCATCGAAGTGTCTTATTTACATTCTTTTGAAGTGAATACGAGGTATACATGACACTCCAAAATGAATATTATATCTTATCACGAAACATATAAATGAAATGCGACATCTTGTTTTAAGAAGCATTAGAACTCTATTCTTTCGATACGTGATCATCTGGAAACGCTATTTCCTAGTAAGGAAGTGTCGCATTTACATTCCGTTGAAGTGAATACGAGGTATACATGACAACTTCGCAATGGATATTATATCTTATCATGAAACATAGAAATGAGAAGCGACATCTCGTTTTAAGAAGTAATAGTACTCTATTCTTTCGATACGTGGTAATCTGGAAACGCTATTTCCTAGTAAGGAAGTGTCGCGTTTACATTCTTTTGAAGTGAATACGAGGTATACGTGACACTTCGCAATGATTATTATATGTTATCATGAAACATAGAAGTGATATGCGATATCGCGTTCCAAGAAGCACTAGAACTCTCTTGCTACGATACGTAGACATCTGCAAACGCTATTTCCTAGCATGGAAGTGTCGCACTTACATTCCATTGAAGTGAATACGAGGTATGCATGATACTTCGCAATGGATATTATATCTTATCATGAAACATAGAAATGAGATGCGACATCTCGTGTTAAGAAGTATTAGAACTCTATTCTTTCGATACGTGGTCATCTGGAAACGCTATTTCCTAGCAAGGAAGTGTTGCATTTACATTCTTTTGAAGTGAATGCGAGGTATACATGACACTTCGCATAAATATTTTGTTTTATCATAAAACATAGAAGTGAGATGCGATATCGCGTTTTAAGAAGCATTAGAACTCCATTGCTACGATACGTAGACATCTGCAAGCGCTATTTAATCCCAAGGAAGTTTCGCATTTACATTCTCTTGAAGCGAATACGAGGTATACATGACACTTCGCAATGAATATTGTATCTTATCACGAAACATAGAAATGAAATGCGACATCTCGTTTTAAGTAGCATTAGAACTCTATTGCTACGATACCTAGACATCTGCGAACGCTATTTCCTAGCATGGGAGTGTCGCATTTACATACTTTTGTAGTGAATTCGAAGTATACATGACACTTCGCAATGAATATTATACCTTATCATGACACATAGAAGTGAGATGCGATATCGCGTTTTAGGAAGGATTAGAACTCTATTGCTACGATATGTAAACATCTGCAAGCGCTATTTAATCCCAAGGAAGTTTCGCATTTACATTCTCTTGAAGCGAATACGAGGTATACATAACATTCCACAATGAATATTATATCTTATCACGAAACATAGAAATAAAATGCGACATTTCGTTTTAAGATGCATTAGAACTCTAATGCTACGGTACGTAGACATCTGCAAACGCTATTTCCTAGCATGCAAGTGTCGCATTTACATTCTTTTGAAGTGAATACGAGGTATACATGACACTTCGCAATGAATATTATATCTTATCATGAAACATAGAAGTGAGATGCGATATCGCGTTCTAAGAAGCATTAGAACTCTATTCCTACAATGCGTAGACATCTGCAGACAATATTTCCTAGCAAGAAAGTGTCGCATTTACATTTTTTTGAAGTGAATGCGAGGTATACATAACACTCCACAATGAATATTATATCTTATCACGAAACATAGAAATGAAATGCGACATCTCGTTTTAAGTAGCATTAAAACTCTAATGCTACGATACGTAGACATCTGCAAACGCTATTTCCTAGCATGGAAGTTTCGCATTTACATTCTTTTGAAGTGAATACGAGATATACATGACACTTCGCAATGGATACTATATCTTATCATGAAACATAGAAGTGAGATGCGATATCGCGTTTTAGGAAGCATTAGAACTCTATTCCTACGATACCTAGACATCTGCAAACGCTATTTCCTAGCATGGAAGTGCCGCATTTACATTCTCTTGAAGTGAATACAAGGTGTACATGACACTTCGCAATGAATATTATATCTTATCATGAAACATAGAAGTGAGATGCGATATCGCGTTTTAAGAAGCATTAGAACTCTATTGCTACGATACGTAGACATCTGCAAACGCTATTTCCTAGCATGGGAGTGTCGCATTTACATACTTTTGTAGTGAATTCGAAGTATACATGACACTTCGCAATGAATATTATACCTTATCATGACACATAGAAGTGAGATGCGATATCGCGTTTTAGGAAGGATTAGAACTCTATTGCCACGATATGTAAACATCTGCAAACGCTACTTCCTAGCATGGAAGTGTCGCATTTACATACTTTTGAAGTGAATACGAGATATACATGACACTTCGCAACGAATATTATATCTTATCATGAAACATAGGAATGAGGTGCTATATCCCGTTCTGAGAAGCATTAGAACTCTATTGCTACGATACGTAAACATCTGCAAACTCCATTTCCTAGCAAGGAAACGTCGCACTTACATTCCATTGACGTGAATACGAGGTATACATTCCATTACACAATCACTATTATATCTTATTACGAAACATAGAAATGAAATACGACATCTCGTTCTAAGAAGCATTAGTACACTACTGCCGTGATACGTAGACATCTGCAAACGCTATTTCCTAGCATCGAAGTGTCTTATTTACATTCTTTTGAAGTGAATACGAGGTATACATGACACTCCAAAATGAATATTATATCTTATCACGAAACATATAAATGAAATGCGACATCTTGTTTTAAGAAGCATTAGAACTCTATTCTTTCGATACGTGATCATCTGGAAACGCTATTTCCTAGTAAGGAAGTGTCGCATTTACATTCCGTTGAAGTGAATACGAGGTATACATGACAACATCGCAATGGATATTATATCTTATCATGAAACATAGAAATGAGAAGCGACATCTCGTTTTAAGAAGTAATAGTACTCTATTCTTTCGATACGTGGTAATCTGGAAACGCTATTTCCTAGTAAGGAAGTGTCGCGTTTACATTCTTTTGAAGTGAATACGAGGTATACGTGACACTTCGCAATGATTATTATATGTTATCATGAAACATAGAAGTGATATGCGATATCGCGTTCCAAGAAGCACTAGAACTCTCTTGCTACGATACGTAGACATCTGCAAACGCTATTTCCTAGCATGGAAGTGTCGCACTTACATTCCATTGAAGTGAATACGAGGTATGCATGATACTTCGCAATGGATATTATATCTTATCATGAAACATAGAAATGAGATGCGACATCTCGTGTTAAGAAGTATTAGAACTCTATTCTTTCGATACGTGGTCACCTGGAAACGCTATTTCCTAGCAAGGAAGTGTTGCATTTACATTCTTTTGAAGTGAATGCGAGGTATACATGACACTTCGCATAAATATTTTGTTTTATCATAAAACATAGAAGTGAGATGCGATATCGCGTTTTAAGAAGCATTAGAACTCCATTGCTACGATACGTAGACATCTGCAAGCGCTATTTAATCCCAAGGAAGTTTCGCATTTACATTCTCTTGAAGCGAATACGAGGTATACATGACACTTCGCAATGAATATTGTATCTTATCACGAAACATAGAAATGAAATGCGACATCTCGTTTTAAGTAGCATTAGAACTCTATTGCTACGATACCTAGACATCTGCGAACGCAATTTCCTAGCATGGGAGTGTCGCATTTACATACTTTTGTAGTGAATTCGAAGTATACATGACACTTCGCAATGAATATTATACCTTATCATGACACATAGAAGTGAGATGCGATATCGCGTTTTAGGAAGGATTAGAACTCTATTGCTACGATATGTAAACATCTGCAAGCGCTATTTAATCCCAAGGAAGTTTCGCATTTACATTCTCTTGAAGCGAATACGAGGTATACATAACATTCCACAATGAATATTATATCTTATCACGAAACGTAGAAATAAAATGCGACATTTCGTTTTAAGATGCATTAGAACTCTAATGCTACGGTACGTAGACATCTGCAAACGCTATTTCCTAGCATGCAAGTGTCGCATTTACATTCTTTTGAAGTGAATACGAGGTATACATGACACTTCGCAATGAATATTATATCTTATCATGAAACATAGAAGTGAGATGCGATATCGCGTTCTAAGAAGCATTAGAACTCTATTCCTACAATGCGTAGACATCTGAAGACAATATTTCCTAGCAAGAAAGTGTCGCATTTACATTTTTTTGAAGTGAATGCGAGGTATACATAACACTCCACAATGAATATTATATCTTATCACGAAACATAGAAATGAAATGCGACATCTCGTTTTAAGTAGCATTAAAACTCTAATGCTACGATACGTAGACATCTGCAAACGCTATTTCCTAGCATGGAAGTTTCGCATTTACATTCTTTTGTAGTGAATACGAGATATACATGACACTTCGCAATGGATACTATATCTTATCATGAAACATAGAAGTGAGATGCGATATCGCGTTTTAGGAAGCATTAGAACTCTATTCCTACGATACCTAGACATCTGCAAACGCTATTTCCTAGCATGGAAGTGCCGCATTTACATTCTCTTGAAGTGAATACAAGGTGTACATGACACTTCGCAATGAATATTATATCTTATCATGAAACATAGAAGTGAGATGCGATATCGCGTTTTAAGAAGCATTAGAACTCTATTGCTACGATACGTAGACATCTGCAAACGCTATTTCCTAGCATGGAAGTGTCGCGTTTACATTCTTTTGAAGTGAATACGAGATATACATGACACTTCGCAATGAATATTATACCTTATCATGACACATAGAAGTGAGATGCGATATCGCGTTTTAGGAAGGATTAGAACTCTATTGCCACGATATGTAAACATCTGCAAACGCTACTTCCTAGCATGGAAGTGTCGCATTTACATACTTTTGAAGTGAATACGAGATATACATGACACTTCGCAATGAATATTATATCTTATCATGAAACATAGGAATGAGGTGCTATATCCCGTTCTGAGAAGCATTAGAACTCTATTGCTACGATACGTAAACATCTGCAAACTCCATTTCCTAGCAAGGAAACGTCGCACTTACATTCCATTGACGTGAATACGAGGTATACATTCCATTACACAATCACTATTATATCTTATTACGAAACATAGAAATGAAATACGACATCTCGTTCTAAGAAGCATTAGTACACTATTGCCGTGATACGTAGACATCTGCAAACGCTATTTCCTAGCATCGAAGTGTCTTATTTACATTCTTTTGAAGTGAATACGAGGTATACATGACACTCCAAAATGAATATTATATCTTATCACGAAACATATAAATGAAATGCGACATCTTGTTTTAAGAAGCATTAGAACTCTATTCTTTCGATACGTGGTCATCTGGAAACGCTATTTCCTAGTAAGGAAGTGTCGCATTTACATTCCGTTGAAGTGAATACGAGGTATACATGGCACTTCGCAATGGATATTATATCTTATCATGAAACATAGAAATGAGAAGCGACATCTCGTTTTAAGAAGTAATAGTACTCTATTCTTTCGATACGTGGTAATCTGGAAACGCTATTTCCTGGTAAGGAAGTGTCGCGTTTACATTCTTTTGAAGTGAATACGAGGTATACGTGACACTTCGCAATGATTATTATATGTTATCATGAAACATAGAAGTGATATGCGATATCGCGTTCCAAGAAGCACTAGAACTCTCTTGCTACGATACGTAGACATCTGCAAACGCTATTTCCTAGCATGGAAGTGTCGCACTTACATTCCATTGAAGTGAATACGAGGTATGCATGATACTTCGCAATGGATATTATATCTTATCATGAAACATAGAAATGAGATGCGACATCTCGTGTTATGAAGTATTAGAACTCTATTCTTTCGATACGTGGTCATCTGGAAACGCTATTTCCTAGCAAGGAAGTGTTGCATTTACATTCTTTTGAAGTGAATGCGAGGTATACATGACACTTCGCATAAATATTTTGTTTTATCATAAAACATAGAAGTGAGATGCGATATCGCGTTTTAAGAAGCATTAGAACTCCATTGCTACGATACGTAGACATCTGCAAGCGCTATTTAATCCCAAGGAAGTTTCGCGTTTACATTCTCTTGAAGCGAATACGAGGTATACATGACACTTCGCAATGAATATTGTATCTTATCACGAAACATAGAAATGAAATGCGACATCTCGTTTTAAGTAGCATTAGAACTCTATTGCTACGATACGTAGACATCTGCGAACGCTATTTCCTAGCATGGGAGGGTCGCATTTACATTCTTTTGAAGTGAATACGAGATATACATGACACTTCGCAATGTATATTATATCTTATCATGAAACATAGGAATGAGGTGCTATATCCCGTTCTGAGAAGCATTAGAACTCTATTGCTAATATACGTAGACATCTGCAAACTATATTTCCTAGCAAGGAAATGTCGCACTTACGTTCCATTGAAGTGAATACGAGGTATACATAACATTACACAATGAATGTTATATCTTATTAAGAAACATAGAAATGAAATACGACATCTCGTTTTAAGAAGCATTAGTACTCTATTGCTAATATACGTAGACATCTGCAAACAATATTTCCTAGCAAGGAAATGTCGCAATTACATTCCATTGAAGTGAATACGAGGTATACATAACATTACACAATGAATATTATATCTTATTACGAAACATAGAAATGAAATACGACTTCTCATTTTAAGAAGCATTAGAACTCTATTGCTACGATACGTAGACATCTGCAAACGCTATTTCCTAGCAAGGAAGTGTCGCATTTACATTCATTTGAAGTGAATACGAGGTATACATAACATTCCACAATAAATATTATATCTTATTACGAAACATAGAAATGAAATACGACTTCTCATTTTAAGAAGCACTAGAACTCTATTGCTACGATACGTAGACATATGCAAACGCTATTTCCTAGCATGGAAGTGTCGCATTTACATTCTTTTGAGGTGAATGCGAGCTATACATAACACTCCACAATGAATATTGTATCTTATCACGAAACATAGAAATGAAATGCGACATCTCGTTTTAAGTAGCATTAAAACTCTATTGTTACGATACGTAGACATCTGCAAACGCTATTTCCTAGTATGGAAGTTTCGCATTTACATTCTTTTGAAGCGAATACGAGATATACATGACAATTCGCAATGGAAACTATATCTTATCATGAAACATAGAAGTGAGATGCGATATCGCGTTTTAGGAAGCATTAGAACTCCACTGCTACGATGCGTAGACATCTGCAAACGTTATTTCCTAGCAAGGACGTGTCGCATTTACATTCTTATGAAGTGAATATGAGGTATACATGACACTTCGCAATGAATATTATATCTTATCACGAAACATAGAAATGAAATGCGACATCTCGTTTTAAGTAGCATTAAAACACTATCGCTACGATACGTAGACTTCTGCAAACGCTATTTCCTAGCATAGAAGTGTCGCATTTACATTATTTTGAAGTGAATACGAGATATACATAACATTCCACAATGAATATTATATCTTATTACGAAACATAGAAATGAAATACGACTTCTCATTTTAAGAAGCATTAGAACTCTATTGCTACGATACGTAGACATCTGCAAACGCTATTTCCTAGCATGTAAGTGTCGCATTTACATTCTTATGAAGTGAATACGAGGTATACATGACACTTCGCAATGAATATTATATCTTATCACGAAACATAGAAATGAAATGCGACATCTCGTTTTTAGTAGCATTAAAACTCTATTGTTACGATACGCAGAATTGTGCAAACGTTATTTCCTAGCAAGGAAGTGTCGCATTTACATTCTTTTGAAGTTAATACGAGGTATACATGACACATCGCAATGAATATATTATATCTTATCATGAAACTTAGAAGTGAGATGCGATATCGCGTTTTAAGAAGCATTAGTACTCTATTGCTACGATGCGTAGACATCTGCAAACAATATTTCCTAGCATGGAAATGTCGGACTTAAATTCCATTGAAGTGAATACGAGGTATACTTAACATTACACAATGAATGTTATATCTTATTAAGAAACATAGAAATGAAATACGACATCTCGTTTTAAGAAGCATTAGTACTCTATTGCTGTGATACGTGGACATCTGCAAACAATATTTTCTAGCATGTGAGTGTCGCATTTACATTCTTTTGAAGTGAATACGAGGTATACATGACACATCGCAATGAATATATTATATCTTATCATGAAACTTTGAAGTGAGATGCGATATCGCGTTTTAAGAAGCACTAGAACTCTATTGCTACGATGCGTAGTCATCTGCAAATGTTATTTCCTAGCCAGGAAGTGTCGCATTTACATTCTTTTGAAGTGTAACGAGGTATACATAACACTCCACAATGAATATTGTATCTTATCACGAAACATAGAAATGAAATGCGACATCTCGTTTTAAGTTGCATTAAAACTCTATTGCTACGATGCGTAGACATCTGCAAACGTTATTTCCTAGCAAGGACGTGTCGCATTTACATTCTTTTGAAGTGAATACGAGGTATACATAACATTCCACAATGAATATTACACCTTATTACGAAATATAGAAATGAAATGCGACCTCTCATTTTAAGAAGCATTAGAACTCTATTGCTACGATACGTAGACATCTGCAAACGCTATTTCCTAGCATGGAAATGCCGCATTTACATTCTTTTGAAGATAATACGAGGTGTACATAACACATCACAATGAATATCATATCTTATCTCGAAACATAGAAGTGAGATGCGATATCGCGATTTAAGTAGCACTAGAACCTATTGCTACGATGCGTAGACATCTGCAAATGTTATTTCCTAGCAAGGAAGTGTCGCATTTAGATTATTTTGAAGTGAATACGATGTATACATAACACTCCACAATGAATATTGTATCTTATCACGAAACATAGAAATGAAATGCGACATCTCGTTTTAAGTAGCATTAAAACACTATCGCTACGATACGCAGACATCTGCAAACGCTATTTCCTAGCATAGAAGTGTCGCATTTACATTCTTTTGAAGTGAATACGAGATATACATAACATTCCACAATGAATATTATATCTTATTACGAAACATAGAAATGAAATAAGACTTCTCATTTTAAGAAGCATTAGAACTCTATTGCTACGATACGTAGACATCTGCAAACGCTATTTCCTAGCATGGAAGTGCCGCATTTACATTCTTTTGATGTGAATACGAGGTATACATGACACTTCGCAATGAATATTATATCTTATCACGAAACATAGAAATGAAATGCGACATCTCGTTTTTAGTAGCATTAAAACTCTATTGTTACGATACGCAGAATTCTGCAAACGTTATTTCCTAGCAAGGAAGTGTCGCATTTACATTCTTTTGAAGTTAATACGAGGTATACATGACACATCGCAATGAATATATTATATCTTATCATGAAACTTAGAAGTGAGATGCGATATCGCGTTTTAAGAAGCATTAGTACTCTATTGCTACGATGCGTAGACATCTGCAAACAATATTTCCTAGCATGGAAATGTCGGACTTAAATTCCATTGAAGTGAATACGAGGTATACTTAACATTACACAATGAATGTTATATCTTATTAAGAAACATAGAAATGAAATACGACATCTCGTTTTAAGAAGCATTAGTACTCTATTGCTGTGATACGTGGACATCTGCAAACAATATTTTCTAGCATGTGAGTGTCGCATTTACATTCTTTTGAAGTGAATACGAGGTATACATGACACATCGCAATGAATATATTATATCTTATCATGAAACTTAGAAGTGAGATGCGATATCGCGTTTTAAGAAGCACTAGAACTCTATTGCTACGATGCGTAGTCATCTGCAAATGTTATTTCCTAGCCAGGAAGTGTCGCATTTACATTCTTTTGAAGTGTAACGAGGTATACATAACACTCCACAATGAATATTGTATCTTATCACGAAACATAGAAATGAAATGCGACATCTCGTTTTAAGTAGCATTAAAACTCTATTGCTACGATGCGTAGACATCTGCAAACGTTATTTCCTAGCAAGGACGTGTCGCATTTACATTCTTTTGAAGTGAATACGAGGTATACATAACATTCCACAATGAATATTACACCTTATTACGAAATATAGAAATGAAATGCGACCTCTCATTTTAAGAAGCATTAGAACTCTATTGCTACGATACGTAGACATCTGCAAACGCTATTTCCTAGCATGGAAGTGCCGCATTTACATTCTTTTGAAGATAATACGAGGTGTACATAACACATCACAATGAATATCATATCTTATCTCGAAACATAGAAGTGAGATGCGATATCGCGATTTAAGTAGCACTAGAACCTATTGCTACGATGCGTAGACATCTGCAAATGTTATTTCCTAGCAAGGAAGTGTCGCATTTACATTATTTTGAAGTGAATACGATGTATACATAACACTCCACAATGAATATTGTATCTTATCACGACACATAGAAATGAAATGCGACATCTCGTTTTAAGTAGCATTAAAACACTATCGCTACGATACGTAGACATCTGCAAACGCTATTTTCTAGCATGGAAGTGTCGCATTTACATTCTTTTGAAGTGAATACGAGATATACATAACATTCCACAATGAATATTATATCTTATTACGAAACATAGGAATGAGGTGCGATATCGTGTTTTAAGAAGCATTGGAACTCTATTGCTACAATGCGTAGACTTCTGCAAATGTTATTTCCTAGCAAGGAAGTGTCGCATTTACATTCACTTGAAGTGAATACGAAGTATACATAACATTCCACAATGAATATTATATCTTATTACGAAACATAGAAATGAAATACGACTTCTCATTTTAAGAAGCACTAGAACTCTATTGCTACGATACGGAGACATCTGCAAACGCTATTTCCTAGCATGGGAGTGTCGCATTTACATTCATTTGAGCTGAATACGAGCTATACATAACACTCCACAATGAATATTGCATCTTATCACGAAACATAGAAATGAAATGCGACATCTCGTTTTAAGTAGCATTAAAACTCTATTGTTACGATACGTAGACATCTGCAAACGCTATTTCCTGGTATGGAAGTTTCGCATTTACATTCTTTTGAAGTGAATACGAGATATACATGACACTTCGCAATGGATACTATATCTTATCATGAAACATAGAAGTGAGATGCGATATCGCGTTTTAGGAAGCATTAGTACTCTACTGCTACGATGCGCAGACATCTGCAAACGTTATTTCCTAGCAAGGACGTGTCGCATTTACATTCTTATGAAGTGAATATGAGGTATACATGACACTTCGCAATGAATATTATATCTTATCACGAAACATAGAAATGAAATGCGACATCTCGTTTTAAGTAGCATTAAAACACTATCGCTACGATACGTAGACTTCTGCAAACGCTATTTCCTAGCATAGAAGTGTCGCATTTACATTATTTTGAAGTGAATACGAGATATACATAACATTCCACAATGAATATTATATCTTATTACGAAACATAGAAATGAAATACGACTTCTCATTTTAAGAAGCATTAGAACTCTATTGCTACGATACGTAGACATCTGCAAACGCTATTTCCTAGCATGTAAGTGTCGCATTTACATTCTTATGAAGTGAATACGAGGTATACATGACACTTCGCAATGAATATTATATCTTATCACGAAACATAGAAATGAAATGCGACATCTCGTTTTAAGTAGCATTAAAACACTATCGCTACGATACGTAGACTTCTGCAAACGCTATTTCCTAGCATAGAAGTGTCGCATTTACATTATTTTGAAGTGAATACGAGATATACATAACATTCCACAATGAATATTATATCTTATTACGAAACATAGAAATGAAATACGACTTCTCATTTTAAGAAGCATTAGAACTCTATTGCTACGATACGTAGACATCTGCAAACGCTATTTCCTAGCATGTAAGTGTCGCATTTACATTCTTATGAAGTGAATACGAGGTATACATGACACTTCGCAATGAATATTATATCTTATCACGAAACATAGAAATGAAATGCGACATCTCGTTTTTAGTAGCATTAAAACTCTATTGTTACGATACGCAGAATTCTGCAAACGTTATTTCCTAGCAAGGAAGTGTCGCATTTACATTCTTTTGAAGTTAATACGAGGTATACATGACACATCGCAATGAATATATTATATCTTATCATGAAACTTAGAAGTGAGATGCGATATCGCGTTTTAAGGAGCATTAGTACTCTATTGCTACGATGCGTAGACATCTGCAAACAATATTTCCTAGCATGGAAATGTCGGACTTAAATTCCATTGAAGTGAATACGAGGTATACTTAACATTACACAATGAATGTTATATCTTATTAAGAAACATAGAAATGAAATACGACATCTCGTTTTAAGAAGCATTAGTACTCTATTGCTGTGATACGTGGACATCTGCAAACAATATTTTCTAGCATGTGAGTGTCGCATTTACATTCTTTTGAAGTGAATACGAGGTATACATGACACATCGCAATGAATATATTATATCTTATCATGAAACTTAGAAGTGAGATGCGATATCGCGTTTTAAGAAGCACTAGAACTCTATTGCTACGATGCGTAGTCATCTGCAAATGTTATTTCCTAGCCAGGAAGTGTCGCATTTACATTCTTTTGAAGTGTAACGAGGTATACATAACACTCCACAATGAATATTGTATCTTATCACGAAACATAGAAATGAAATGCGACATCTCGTTTTAAGTAGCATTAAAACTCTATTGCTACGATGCGTAGACATCTGCAAACGTTATTTCCTAGCAAGGACGTGTCGCATTTACATTCTTTTGAAGTGAATACGAGGTATACATAACATTCCACAATGAATATTACACCTTATTACGAAATATAGAAATGAAATGCGACCTCTCATTTTAAGAAGCATTAGAACTCTATTGCTACGATACGTAGACATCTGCAAACGCTATTTCCTAGCATGGAAGTGCCGCATTTACATTCTTTTGAAGATAATACGAGGTGTACATAACACATCACAATGAATATCATATCTTATCTCGAAACATAGAAGTGAGATGCCATATCGCGATTTAAGTAGCACTAGAACCTATTGCTACGATGCGTAGACATCTGCAAATGTTATTTCCTAGCAAGGAAGTGTCGCATTTACATTATTTTGAAGTGAATACGATGTATACATAACACTCCACAATGAATATTGTATCTTATCACGACACATAGAAATGAAATGCGACATCTCGTTTTAAGTAGCATTAAAACACTATCGCTACGATACGTAGACATCTGCAAACGCTATTTTCTAGCATGGAAGTGTCGCATTTACATTCTTTTGAAGTGAATACGAGATATACATAACATTCCACAATGAATATTATATCTTATTACGAAACATAGGAATGAGGTGCGATATCGTGTTTTAAGAAGCATTGGAACTCTATTGCTACAATGCGTAGACTTCTGCAAATGTTATTTCCTAGCAAGGAAGTGTCGCATTTACATTCACTTGAAGTGAATACGAAGTATACATAACATTCCACAATGAATATTATATCTTATTACGAAACATAGAAATGAAATACGACTTCTCATTTTAAGAAGCACTAGAACTCTATTGCTACGATACGGAGACATCTGCAAACGCTATTTCCTAGCATGGGAGTGTCGCATTTACATTCATTTGAGCTGAATACGAGCTATACATAACACTCCACAATGAATATTGCATCTTATCACGAAACATAGAAATGAAATGCGACATCTCGTTTTAAGTAGCATAAAAACTCTATTGTTACGATACGTAGACATCTGCAAACGCTATTTCCTGGTATGGAAGTTTCGCATTTACATTCTTTTGAAGTGAATACGAGATATACATGACACTTCGCAATGGATACTATATCTTATCATGAAACATAGAAGTGAGATGCGATATCGCGTTTTAGGAAGCATTAGTACTCTACTGCTACGATGCGCAGACATCTGCAAACGTTATTTCCTAGCAAGGACGTGTCGCATTTACATTCTTTTGAAGTGTAACGAGGTATACATAACACTCTACAATAAATATTATATCTTACCACGAAACATAGATGTGAAATGCGACATCTCGTTTTAAGAAACATTAGAACTCTATTGCTGCGATACGTAGACATCTGCAAACTCTATTTCCTAGCATGGAAGTGCCGCATATACATTTTTTTGAAGATAATGCGAGGTATACATGACACATCCCAATGAATATATTATATCTTATCATGAAACTTAGAAGTGAGATGCGATATCGCGTTTTAAGAAGCATTAGAACTCTATTGCTGCGATACGTAGACATCTGCAAACCCTATTTCCTAGCATGTAAGTGTCGCATTTACATTCTTTTGAAGTGAATACGAGGTATACATGACACTTCGCAATGATTATTATATCTTATCATGAAACATAGGAGTGAGATGCGATATCACGTTTTAAGAAGCATTAGAACTCTATTGCTACGATACGTAGACATCTGCAAATGTTATTTCCTAGCAAGGAAGTGTCGCATTTACATTCTTTTGAAGTGAATACGAGGCATACATAACATTCCACAATGAATATTATATCTTGTTACGAAACATAGAAGTGAAATACGACTTCTCATTTTAAGAAGCATTAGAACTCTATTGCTACGATACGTAGACATCTGCAAACGCTATTTCCTAGCATGGAAGTGTCGCATTTACATTCACGTGAAGTGACTACGAGGTATACATGGCACTTCGCAATGAATATTATATCTTATCATGAAACATAGAAGTGAGATGCGATATCGCGTTTTAAGAAGCATTAGAACTCTATTGCTACGATACGTAGTCATGTGCAAACAATATTTCCTAGCAAGGAAGTGTCGCATTTACATTCTTTTCAAGTGAATACGAGGTATACATAACACTCCACAATGAATATTATATCTTATCACGAAACATAGAAATGAAATGCGACATCTCGTTTTAAGAAGCATTAGAACTCTGTTGCTACGATACGTAGACATCTGCAAACGCTATTTCCTAGCATGGAAGTGTCGCATTTACAACACGTGAAGTGAATACGAGGTATACATGGCACTTCGCAATGAATATTATATCTTATCATGAAGCACAGAAGTGAGATGCGATATCGCGTTTTAGGAAGTATTAGAACTCTATTGCTACGATGCGTAGGCATCTGCAAATGTTATTTCCTAGCAAGGAAGTGTCGCATTTACATTATTTTGAAGTGAATACGAGGTATACATAACATTCCACAATGAATATTATATCTTATCATGAAACTTAGAAGTGAGATGCGATATCGCGTTTTAAGAAGCATTAGAACTCTATTGCTACGATACGTAGACATCTGGAAACGCTATTCCCTAGCATGGAAGTGTCGTATTTACATTCTTTTGAAGTGAAAACGAGATATACATGACACATCGCAATGGATACTATATCTTATCATGAAACATAGAAGTGAGTTGCGATATCGCGTTTTAGGAAGCATTAGAACTCTATTGCTACGATACGTAGACATCTGCAAACTCTATTTCCTAGCATGCAAGTGTCGCATTTACATTCTTTTGAAGATAATACGAGGTATACATGACACATCGCAGTGAATATATTATGTCTTATCATGAAACATAGGAATGAGTTGCGATATCGCGTTTTGAGAAGTATTAAAGTTCTATTGCTACGATAAGTAGACATCTGCAAACGCTATTTCCTAGGATGGAAGTGTCGCATTTACATTCTTTTGGAGTGAATACGAGGTATACATGACACTCCGCAATGAGTATTATATCTTATCATGAAACATACGAATGAGTTACGATATCGCGTTTTGAGATGAATTAGATCTCTATTGCTACGATACGTAGACATCTGGAAACGCTATTCCCTAGCATGTAAGTGTCGCATTTACATTCTTTTGAAGTGAATACGAGATATACATGACACTTCGCAATGAATATTATATCTTATCATGAAACATAGGAATGAGGTGCTATATCGCGTTTTGAGAAGCATTAGAACTCCATTGCTAATATACGTAGACATCTGCAAACAATATTTCCTAGCAAGGAAATGTCGCACTTACATTCCATTGAAGTGAATACGAGGTAAACATAACATTACACAATGAATATTATATCTTATTACGAAACATGGAAATGAAATACGACATCTCGTTTTAAGAAGGATTAGTGCCTTATTGCTAATATACGTAGACATCTGCAAACAATATTTCCTAGCAAGGAAATGTCGCAGTTACATTCCATTGAAGTGAATACGAGGTGTACATAACATTACACAATGAATATTATATCTTATTACGAAACATAGAAATGAAATACGACATCTCGTTTTAAGAAGCATTAGTACTCTATTGCTGTGAAACGTACACATCTGCAAACAATATTTCCTAGCATGTGAGTTTCGCATTTACATTCTTTTGAAGTGAATACGAGGTATACATGACACTTCGCAATGAATATTATATCTTATCATGAAACATAGAAGTGAGATGCGATATCGCGTTTTAAGAAGCATTAGAACTCTATTCCTACGATGCGTAGACATCTGCAAACAATATTTCCTTGCAAGGAAGTGTCCCATTTACATTCTTCTGAAGTGAATACGAGGTATACATGACACTTCGCAATGAATATTATATCTTATCTCGAAACATAAAATTTGAAATGCAACATCTCGTTCTAAGAAGCATTAGAACTCTATTGCTACGATACGTAGACATCTGCAAACGCTATTTCCTAGCATGAAAGTGTCGCATTTACATTCTTTTGAAGTGAATACGAGATATACATGACACTTCGCAATGGATACTATATCTTATTACGAAACATAGAAATGAAATACGACATCTCGTTTTAAGAAGCATTAGTACTCTATTGCTGTGAAACGTAGACTTCTGCAAACAATATTTCCTAGCATGTGAGATTCGCATTTACATTCTTTTGAAGCGAATACGAGGTATACATGACACTTCGCTATGAATATTATATCTTATCATGAAACATAGAAGTGAGATGCGATATCGCGTTTTAAGAAGCATTAGAACTCTATTGCTACGATATGTAGACATCTGCAAACGCTATTCCCCAGCATGGAAGTGTCGCATTTACATTCTTCCGAAGTGAATACGATGTATACATAACACTCCACAATGAATATTATATCTTATCTCGAAACATAGGAATGAAATGCAACATCTCGTTTTAAGTAGCATTAGAACTCTATCGCTACGATAAGTAGACATCTGCAAACGCTATTTCCTAGCATGCAAGTGTCGCATTTACATTCTTTTGAAGTGAATACGAGGTATACATGACACTTCGCAATGAATATTATATCCTATCATGAAGCATAGAGGTGAGATGCGATATCGCGTACTAAGAAGCATTAGAACTCTATTCCTACGATGCGTAGACATCTGCAAACAATATTTCCTTGCAAGGAAGTGTCGCATTTACATTCTTTTCAAGTGAATACGAGGTATACATAACACTCCACAATGAATATTATATCTTATCACGAAACATAGAAATGAAATGCGACATCTCGTTTTAAGAAGCATTAGAACTCTATTCCTACGATGCGTAGACATCTGCAAACGCTATTCCCTAGCACGGAAGTGTCGCATTTACATTCTTCTGAAGTGAATACGAGGTATACATGACACTTCGCAATGAATATTATATCTTATCATGAAACATAGGAATGAAATGCGACATCTCGTTTTAAGAAGCATTAGAACTCTGTTGCTACGATACGTAGACATCTGCAAACGCTATTTCCTAGCATGGAAGTGTCGCATTTACATTCTTTTGAAGTGAATACGAGGTATACATAACACTCCAGAATGAATATTGTATCTTATCACGAAACATAGAAGTGAGATGCGATATCGCGTTTTAAGAAGCATTAGAATTCTATTGCTGCTATACCTAGACATCCGCAAACGCTATTTCCTAGCACGGAAGTGTCGCATTTACATTCTTTTGAAGTGAATACGAGGTTTACATGACACTCTACAATCAATATTATATCTTATAACGAAACATAGGAATGAAATGCGACATCTCGTTTTAAGTAGCATTAAAACTCTATTGCTACGATGCGTAGACATCTGCAAATGTTATTTCCTAGCAAGGAAGTGTCGCATTTACATTCTTTTGATGTGAATACGAGGTATACATAACATTCCACATTGAATATTATATCTTTTTACGAAACATGGAAGTGGAATACGACTTCTCATTTTAAGAAGCATTAGAAACCTATTGCTACGATACGTAGACATCTGCAAACGCTATTTCCTAGCATGGAAGTGTCGCATTTACATTCTTTTGAAGTGAATGCGAGGTATACATAACACTCCACAATGAATATTGTATCCTATCACGAAACATAGAAATGAAATACGACTTCTCATTTTAAGAAGCATTAGAACTCTATTGCTACGATACGTAGACATCTGCAAACGCTATTTCCTAGCATGGAAGTGTCGCATTTACATTCTTTTGAAGTGAAAACGAGATATACATGACACTTCGCAATGGATACTATATCTTATTACGAAACATAGAAATGAAATACGACATCTCGTTTTAAGAAGCATTAGTACTCTATCGCTGTGAAACGTAGACATCTGCAAACAATATTTCCTAGCATGCAAGTGTCGCATTTACATTCTTTTGAAGTGAATACGAGGTATACATGACACTTCGCAATGAATATTATATCTTATCATGAAACATAGAAGTGAGATGCGATATCGCGTTTTAAGAAGCATTAGAAATCTATTGCTACGATACGTAGACATCTGCAAACAATATTTCCTAGCAAGGATGTGTAGCATTTACATTCTTCTCAAGTGAATACGAGGTATACATAACACTCCACAATGGATATTATATCTTATCACGAAACATAGAAATGAAATGCGACATCTCGTTTTAAGTAGCATTAGAACCCTATTGCAACGATACGTAGACATCTGCAAACGCTATTTCCTAGCATGGAAATGTCGCACATACATTCCATTAAAGTGAATACGAGGTATACATAGCATTACACAATGAATATAATATCTTATTACGAAACATAGAAATGAAATACGACATCTCGTTTTAAGAAGCATTAGTACTCTATTGCTGTGATACGCAGACATCTGCAAACAATATTTCCCAGCATGTTCGTGTCGCATTTACATTCTTTTGAAGTGAGTACGAGGTATACATGACGCTTCGCAATGGATATTATATCTTATCATGAAACATAGAAGTGAGATGCGATATCGCGTTTTAAGAAGCATTAGAACTCTAATGCTACGATACGTAGACATCTACAAGCGCTATTTCCTAGCATGGAAGTGTCGCATTTACATTCTTTTGAAGTGAATACGATGTATACATAACACTCTACAATGAATATTATATCTTATCACGAAACATAGGAATGAAATGCGACATCTCGCTTTAAGAAGCATTAGTACTCTATTGCTACGATACGTAGACATCTGCAAACGCTATTTCCTAGCATGTAAATGTCGCATTTACATTCTTTTGAAGTGAATACGAGGTATACATGACACTTCGCAATGGATATTATATCTTATAATGAAACATAGGAATGAGATGCGATATCGCGTTTTGAGAGGCGTTAGAACACTATTGCTAATATACGTAGACATCTGCAAACGTTATTTCCTAGCAAGGAAGTGTCGCATTTACATACTTTTGAAGTGAATACGAGATATACATGACACTTCGCAATGAGTATTGTATCTTATCATGAAACATAGGAATGAGATGTGATATCGCGTTTTGAGAAGCATTAGAACTCTATTGCTACGATACGTAGACATCTGCAAACGCTATTTCCTAGCATGGAAGTTTCGCGTTCACATTCTTTTGAAGTGAATACGAGATATACATGACACTTCGCAATGAGTATTATATCTTATCATGAAACATAGAAGTGAAATGCGATATCGCGTTTTAAGAAGCACTAGAACTCTATTGCTACGATACGTAGACTTCTGCAAACGCTATTTCCTAGAATGGAAGTGTCGCATTTACATTCTTGTGAAGTGAAATCGAGGTATACGTGACACTTCGCAATGAATATTATACCTTATCATGAAACATAGAAGTGAGATTCGATATGGCGTTTTATGAAGCATTAGAACTCTATTGCTTCGATACGTAGACATCTGCAAACGCTATTTGCAAGGAAGGATGTGTCGCATTTACATTCATATGATGTGCACACGAGGAATACGTAAGGCTTCGCAATGAATATTATATGTTATCATGAAACATAGAAATGTGATGCGACATCGTGTTTTAGAAAGCATTAGAACTCTATTGCTACGATACGTAGACATCTGCAAACGCTATTTCCTAGCAAGGAAGTGTCGCATTTACATTCTCTTGAGAGGAATACGATGTATACATGACACTTCGCAATGAATATTATATCTTATGATGAAACATAGAAATGAGATGCGATATGGCGATTCAAGAAGCATTAGAACTCTATTTCTTCGATACGTAGATATCTGCAAACCTTATTTCCTAGGAAGGAAGTGTCGCATTTACATTCTTTTGAAGTGAGTTCGAGGTGTCACGTCCGGCGAATCTATTTTCCGTTGCTCCGGAGGCTTTACGACACGAGCCTATTTTTCGGTAATTCGGTCCGCGGGAACGCGTTAAGACCGGGTCCGACAATTTCGGCTGACGCGACACTAGCGAAAACACTCGCGATAATAAGGGAATGACCCTACCTTTCGATGACTTCTCTCTCGATTTGTACGTAGAAACGGCGTGGAGGATCGTTCGCTGGGATCGTAGCGGATTTCGTTCTGTTGGCTGCTACGGAAATCTCGATCAGTCGCCAGCGAAGACAAGGACGGCGGTCGGAATTCAGCGATGATGCTGAATGTGGCAGAATCGGCGTGATGCGTCGTGGTGTCTGGATCGGAAGCGTCGACGGTCCCTTCGAAAAGCGGCGTCTGGACTGGTGCGAAGGCAGGTCGCTGGTATACGAGGACTCTCGGAACACCCTACAAATATTCACGCACAAGTGATCGTATGAAATGCTTCCTACTCGCACGTCGTGTTCTTCGCAAACCGGAAGCACGATACATTCACCAGGTTTTTCTGTACATTCGACTAAGATCTGAAGGATAAGCGGCGGTCTCATCGTCACAAAGCTGATTTCTATACACCTTCAATTTGATGAAGAGCAACCCCAGTTGTGTGGAAGAACCCGTGGAAGAATTCGTAGTTAAATGTAATGTTAAAAGTAGAACTAGTATTGTTAACACTTGATAAAATTAATGGATGTGGAAATAGTAGACTTGGTAAAAGAACTTGTACTTGGATATAGTAAAAGTAAAAATAAAATATATTCTAGGTTTAAAGTATACAAGAACTGGACCTCCTCGGTTCGCTGGGCGCTACGGTCGCGGAAGCTCGCGGTAGGGAGATCGCGGTCCCGCGAGTGGGGGACTCGCATCTCGAGGCGGAGAGCGCGCGGTCCAGCGAGTGGGGACTCGCGGCTCGTGATGGGGCTAGCGGCGCATGCCGCTGGCCGGACGCATCTTACTTAGTGTAACTTAGATCTAGGAATTCTTATATATGCGTCATGATATGGTATGCATGTCCTAGCTTAGAAGTAATATATAGGTTCTAGCAGATCCTGTTCCCGGAATTGGAAAAGACCCCATTCAGGTGATGGGCTGCGGCTACGTCTTCCTGCAGGACGGAATCCTCGGTGCGAGGGAGATAGGGCTGCCCGTCCTTGGTGCGGGCGAGACAGGTATACTCGGTGGTGCGAGTGAGACACTGGTGCCCGGTACGAGCGAGACAGGTATACTCGGCGGTGCGAGTGAGGCAGCGGAACTCGGTGTGAGTGAGCGCGTGCAGGTATGCGCGCGCGAACTCTTCCAGTTGCTGGTTCTGCAGGCGAGTTTGGCTGGTTGCATGCGTCCAGGGGTTGATGCTGGGGGGTGCGAGGAGGTTCCCTTCTGGGAAATTACGTTCCCAGATATCTCTGTATCGAAGCTATAGAGTACTAATGCCCCTTAAAGCGCCATATCGCATCTCATTTCTATGTTTCGTGATAAGATATAATATTCATTGTTGAGTGTTATCTATACCTCGCATTCACTTCAAATGAATGTAAATGCGACACTTCCTTGCTAGGAAATAGCGTCTGCAGATGTATCGTCTATGTATCATAGAAATAGAGTTCTAAAGCTTCTTAAAACGCAATATCGCATCTCATTTCTATGATTAATGATAAGATATAATATTCATTGCGAAGTGTTATGTATTCCTCGCCTACACTTGAAATGTATGTAAATGCCACACTTCCTTTCTAGGAAATAGCGTTTGCAGATGTCTCCGTATCGAAGCAATAGTGTTCTAATGCTTCTGACAGCGTGATATCGCATCTCATTTCTATGTTTCATGATAAGATATAATATTCATTGTTAGTGTTATGTATACTTCGTATTCACTTCAAAAGAATGTAAATGCGACACTTGCATGCTTGGAAAGAGCGTTTCCAGATGTCTACGTATCGAAGCTATAGAGCTCTAATGCTTCCTAAAAGGGGATATCGCATCTCATTTCTATGATTCATGTTAAGGTATAATATTCATTGTGGAGTGTTATGTATACCTCGTATTCACTTCAAATGAATGTAAATGCGACTCTTCCTTGCTAGGAAGTAGCATTTGCAGATGTGTACGTATCGTTGCAATAGAGTTCTAATACTTCTTAAATCGCGATATCGCATCTCATTTCTATGTTTCATGATAAGATATAGTATTCATTGCGAAGTGTCATGTATTCCACGCATTTACTTAAACTGAATGTAACTGAGAACTAATAGAGTTCTAATGCTTCCTAAATCGCCATATTGCTTCCCATTTCTATGTAAGTACACCACATCCTTGCTACGAAATTACGTTTGCAGATGTCTACGTATCGGAGCAATAGAGTTCTAATACTTCTTAAATCGTCATATCGCATCTTATATCTACGTCTCCTGATAACATATAATATTCATTGCGAAGTGTCATGTATACCTCGCATACACATAAAATGAATGTAAATGCGACAGTTCCTGGCCAGGAAATAGCGCTTGCAGATGTCTAGGTATCGAAGCAATAGAGTTCTATTGCATCTCAAAACGCGATATCGCACCTCATTTCTATGTCTCATGATAAGATATAATATTCATTGCGAAGTGTAATGTATTCCTCGTCTACACTTCAAACGCATGTAAATGCCAAACTACCTTGCCACGGAATAGTAATTCTAGATGTCTACGGTAACGTCAGGCGTGACGCCTGCCACCCTCAGGTGTGCTCCAGGTCCAGCAACCGCTCATCCGTCAGCATTTGCAACCGCAGCATACGTGCGAGGACCGCACGGCGTCCCGGCGCCTCAGGACGAGGAGACAGAGCTACAAGGACGTAGAGTACATCAGCACGTACCCACATACTTACCCTCCATACGTGTATCCTTAGGTTAAGCACGCTACACGACTGTGTACATACACACAACAACACACACGTCGAATTCTAAGTTCGATTAGAGATAATCTGCGATGCGCTCGTGCGCACACTCGACGCTCGCGGCTCACGCTCAACGTGAGCCGCACACCACTCCGACCGGCCGCCCCATCACGACGGCCGAGCAGCCGCCCTGCTCCACCGCCTGCCCCACCGCGAGGGCCCAGAGACTCGCGTGCGGCGCGACCCGAGGAGGTGGCGAACGTGCTTCCGATACGAGGCTTCTAATCCGAACGCCGAACCGAGCAGATCGAATCTGCCTCCGCTGTATCCTGCAGCGAGCTACCAGCTCCAATGCAGTCGTTTCTATTCCATCTGCCATAAAGGAGTCTTTATTATAACTTAGTCTCATCTCTATTTCATTTTGTACTCATATTTAGTAACATAGTCTTAGTGTTTGTATTAGGACAGTATTCATAGAATATACACTAATTTTACTCGATACGATGTCTCTTTATTATACTACAATCTCCTTCGACAGTCTTGAATCTGGACGGTTAGAGCGAACCAACGCTTAGCCGCTCTTACTTCACCTCTGCCGTAACAGGGGTGTCTTGAACTAAGGTCGATCCCGGTAAGGTAGAGCGAACCAGCGCCTAGGCGTCCTCCTGTGTGCAAGTACCCACGATGAACTCTGAGCTTTCTATGAAGCGTACTCGACACGCGGGGAGGAAAGCGTTCCTACGTCGTCTCGTCCGCTAGTACGTGGGCAGTGCCTCCGTGTATCCGAAGATCTACACTGCGGTTCCTGTTACTGCAAGGGTAACTTTCGCCGCCATACGTCCCGTTCGAGTTAAGAAACGTACTGTCTCGACACCCGCACCTTCCAGCCAGAGTTCGCCTGCCTGGAAGCTCATTCCGATCGACGCTCCAGCGTTCCAACCGTACGCAGCTACAATTCCAGACACGGATCCACGGCGCATTGGATACCTGCAACGAGAATCAAACATTACTGTCCAGTCGTCGAAATGTAAGTACTAGACGTAATACTTGGTTAAATCGAGACCGACCGCCAACAAGCACGGGACCCGCGCAATTCGCGTAGTAACTTCGGTAAAGTTACTGATCGTGTCATCGCATCGAACGCAAACGCACCTCGGGACATGATACTTGCTACGGAATAGCGCTACTAGATGTCTACAGATCGAAGCAACTGTAATCTAATGCTTCATTTAATGCGATATCGCATCTCAATTCTATATCGCATGATAAGATGTAATATCAAAGCAACGAGGTATGTATATCTCGTCCATACTTCACACGAATGTAAATGCCACACTTCCATGCCACGGAGCCGCGTTCCTAGATGTCTACGTATCCGAGCACTAGAATTCTAATCCTCCATAAACCGCGATATCGCATCTCATTTCTATGTCTCACGATAAGATGTAATAATCAACGCAACGCGTTAGGAATGTTTTGTAAACACTTCAAACGAATGTAAATGCCACACTTCCATGTAGCAGAATAGCGTTTCTAGATGTCCACGTATCGAAGCAACAGAGTTCTAACCCTTTATAAAACGCGATATCGCATCTCACTTCTACGTCCCATGATAAGATGCAATATTTAATGCAACGCGTTATGTATATCAAGACTACACTTCGAAAGAATGTGAATCCCACACTTTGTGTCTAGGGAATAGCGTTTCTAGATGTCTACATATCGCAGCAATAGATATATTTACGAAATTACTTAAAACGTCTTATTTCTCAAAAATAGCCTTTTCATCACAAACGTGTAATAAATAAAGTCTTCGAAGGCCCCACGTTTTATTTGTTCCATCGGTCGGAACATGTTCTCCCCGTTGAGAGACCGTGACGATCAATCTAAATCGGTTTGATCTGAATATCGCCTCGACGTCGATGGTTCACGCTATCGTCTCGGATGTGGGCAGCTCCGCTAACTGCTTGACGTTGCGATTGTAGACCCCCTGGCTGGTCCGTATGGTGACCGTTCGGATGATCTTGCCTGGACCTGGGTGCACCTCTTCGACTCGACCGCGGTGCCACTGCAAAGGCAGGACGTAGTCATCCCTTAAGACTACGAGGGATCTTTTCTTGATCTCGTGGAAATTGGGAGAAGGAGCTGGCATGAAATGCCATGATATTCCCTTGCCCGTGAGGAAGTGTCTTACCTAATCGCCCGTTTGCAGTTTTTGGTACAGTGCGCTTAATTCGTTATTCACTCCAACGAAATTTTATCCCGTTGTCGGAATAAATGTTCCGACAGATGTCCCTACGACCGATGAAGCGTTTCAATGCCGCGATGAACGCTTCGGTAGTCATGTCACCGACGATCTCAAGATAGACCGCTCTCGTTGCAAAGCACACAAACCCTGCTACATATATTTTTACTCGCGCACAATTTCGGAAACGTTTTTCCTTGATATAAAAAGGACCGCAATAATCTGTTCCGCAATTATAAAAGGATCGGCATTCGGATTCGCGTGACGCAGGTAGAGTACCCATTACGTATTTCACGGCCGGTGGTTTTACGCGGAAGCACCAGATGTACTTCTTACCATCAATGGGCCAATACCTCTGCCTTAGTGTCGCCAGCGTGGTATTGATACCCGAATGATGTCCCTCTAAATGCGTGTGACGAATGATCAGATCGGTGATGTGATGCGATCTTGGAAGCAGGATCGGATGTTTCTGTCCGCAGGGAATGTTTGCGTTTTGTAGTCGACCGCCTACCTGTAGAATTCCCGTTTCGTCTAAGAATGGCTGCAGCGAGAGCCGGTTACTCTTTGGATGCAGCTCTGTACCGTTCTTCAAATTTCGGATCTCTTTTTCAAACGCGGAGGCTTTCACGAGCCTCAAGATCCGATCATAAGCGTCGTGGACCTCTCGTACGGTTAGAGGTCCTGCGTTACAACGATTTTTGCGAAATCGGAGGCAATACGCGACGTTCCTCCTTAATTTCGCGATGTCTGAATAGCGGCCGAGAATTTCGTTGCTACGGATCGTCGTTGCCAAGCATGTATGGGAATGAATATCGGGTATTTCCAAAACGAGGTTGAATGTAGATTTCGGCCAATCTCTGTTATCGTCGGCAAACCACGATGGTCCATGACGTCAGATGGAGGGCTTCAAGAATTCCGCCGATGTTTGTCCTCTCTATATGAGGTCCGCTGGATTGTCGTTTGACCTGACGTGCCGCTATCGGTCCTCGTTTGAATTTCGGCCACTCTATTTGCCACGAATGCTCTTAGCGTGGCTGGTTCGTGTTGCAGCCAATTTAAAACTATCGTGGAATGCGTCCAGAAGTTAATCGAGTCGAATCGGCGTGCATTATTATCTCGGACGATAGACAATAATGTCGTCAGTAGCACCGCACCGCAAAGTTCGAGACGTGCGAGGCTGACAACTTTTACTGGTGCGACCCGAAATTTCGCGCATAATAGTCTCGGTTTAATTCGTCCGCGATTGTCGACTGACCGTAGATACACGCACGCTCCGTATGCTCGTTCGCTCGCGTAGCAGAACCTGTGTAATTCCACCCTTCGCACCTTCGATTGGCATACGTGTCACTCGAAGAATGTTTCGTTATATAACTGCATTTCCTTCACGTACGTGGACCATTCTGTATGGAGGATAGTTGGTAGCGATTCGTCCCAGGCCAATTGCAGTTTCCAAAGGTGTTGCATAAATATTTTTGCCGTTATTATTACTGGCGCCAGTAAACCTAACGGGTCGAATATTTTTGTCATGGTGGATAAGATCGTGCGTTTGGTGATCCTCGTATCGATGTTTGGATCCACGGAATAGATGATTCGGTTGTTCTACGCGTGCCACGAAACGCCAAGAGCTTTCATTGTGGCGTCTCCAAAATACGTTGGGTGAATTTCGCCTTCCGGAAGTCGTACTAAAAGTTTCGGTTCGTTCGAGACCCATTGTTGAATGTGGAGGTTGCCGCCGTTAAGTAGCTTTATTACCTGGTCCCGTAGTTGTCTAGTGTCTTCGTAATTATCTGTGCCAGTTAGGAGATCGTTGACGTATAGATCTCGCTGGAGCACAGTCGATGCGAAAGGAGCATTCACCTTTTCGTCGTCCGCTAGCTGATGAATATACCTGATGACGAGGAAAGGCGCTGAAGATAGTCCGAACGCGATCGTGTTCAGCTCGTACGTTTTCACCTTTCCCTTGTTATCTCGTCACAATATCGGCTGGTATCGGCGGTCTTCCGGTCTTACGAGGAACTGCCGATACATCTTCTCGATGTGACTCCGGTTAAGACATAGGTGTGTTGACGGAACCTTATGAGAAAAGCGAATATGTCGACCTGTATCGTTGGTCCTGCCAAAAGCGTATCGTTCAATGTCAGTCTACTGCTCGACCTTGCAGATCCATTGAAGACGACGCGAACCTTCGTTGTTGAGCTGGACAGTTTGATGACGGCGTGGTGGATGAGGTAGAGGCCATCCGAATCGCGTGGCCTTACCTGGCTCATGTGTCCCATCTCCTCGGAGATATTCCTCGGTGACGGTGGAGTATTCTCGTTTCAGCTCTGGATTTTTCATGAATTTTCGTTCGAGCGAAAGAAGAAGGTTGAGGGCGCGCGACCGAGTTTCGCCTAACTGCATCTTCTTTTCACTGAACGGCAGTGCGACAATGTAACGACCGTTCGTGTCTGTTTAACGTGGTCGTGAAAATACTGCTCGCATTCCTGCTTCGCGGAAAATAGCTGTCGTACGTGTGGGCCCTCTACTAGCACCCAGAATTTTTGAAGTTCGAAATTCAGGGTTGTAACGAACGTTTGATGTTTCCTCCACGGCGCCGATGTGGATACGCTCCTCCCGATGATCCGTCCAAATTGCGTCCTTTGGAGGATTAATTCAGAATCGTTGCGAGGAGAAAGCTTGTACTGGCCGATGCTAGGGGATGATAAAGCGGCGCCGGTGCCGATTAACATATCCACATTTGCCGTCGATGAAATTGTGGATCTGCTAGTTTTACGTTCGCTGGAGTCGGAATTCACATTCTGTTGTTGGTTGCAAACTCGTCGTCCTCTGGCTCTGCAGCGTATACAATTCAATACAATGTAAATGCCACACTTCCTTGCTACGGAACAGGGTTTCTAGATATCTACATATCGGAGCAATGGAGTTCTAATGCTTCGTAGAAAGCAATATCGCTTATCAATTCTATGTCTCATGATAGATGTAATCTTCAATGCAACGCGTTTTGTATATCTCGTCAACACTTCAAAGAATATAAATCCCACACTTCCATGCTACGTAAAGCGTTTCTAGATGTATACGTTTCGAAGCAAGGCAGTTCTAATGCTTCATAAAGCGCGATATCGCATCTCATTTCTATGCCTCATGATAAGATGTAATATCCAAAGCAACGCGCTATGTATATCTCATCGATGGTTCAAAAGAATGTATATGAAACTCTTCCTTGCGACGGTATAGCGTTTCCAGATGTGTACGTATCGAAGGAGTACAGTTCTAAAACTTCAAAGACGCGATACCGCATCTCATTTCTATGTCTCATGATAAGATGTAATATTCAATGCAACGCATTATGTATATCTCGTCAACACCTCATAAGAATATAAATTCCACACATCCTTGCTACGGAATAGATTTCTAGATGTCTACCAATCGAAGCAATAGAGTTCTAATTCTTCATAAAACGCAATATCGCATCTCATTTATAGGTTTCATGATAAGATGTAATATCAATACAACGCGTTATGTATATCTCGTCTGCACTTCAAAAGTATGTAGCGCCCACACTTCCATACTACGGAATAACGTTTCTTGAAGTCACATGTCGAAGTTATGGAGTACTAACGCTTCATGAAATGCGATATCGAATTTCATCTCTATATCTCTAGATAAAACGTCGTATCAAAGAAACGCGTTATCTGTATCTCGTCAACAGCACAAAAGGATCTAAATCCCACACTTTCACGCTACGGAATAGCGTTTCAAGATATCCACATATCGAAGCAATAGAGTTCTAATGCTTCATAAAACGCGATATCGCATCTTATCTCTATGTTTCATGATAAGATGTATTTGTATGCAACGCGTTAATTATATCTCGTCAACACCTCAAAAGAGTGTAAGTCCCACACTTCCTTCCGACGGAATAGCGTTTCTAGATTTCTACGTATCGAAGCAGTAGAGTTCGTATGCTCTATAAGTCGCGATATCGCATCTCATTTTAATGTCCCACGGTAAGATGTAATATTCAGTACACCGCGTTATGTATATCTCGTCGACACTTCAATGGCATGCAAATACCACACTTCCTTGCTACTTTATAGCGTTTCTAGATGTCTACGTTTCAAAGAAATAGAGTTCTAATGCTTCATAAAACGTGACGTCGCATCTCATTTCTATGACTCATGATATAAGACGTAATATTCAATGCAACGCGATATGTATATCTGGTCGACACTTCAAAGGAATGTAAATACCACACTCCCTTGTTACGGAATATCGTATCTAGATGTCTACGTTTCTAACCAACATTGTTCCAATGTATCGTAAAACGCGATATCGCATCTTATTTCTATGTCTCATGATAAGATGTAAATCAATGCAACGCGTTATGTATATCTCGGCTACACCCCGAAGGAATTTAAATGCCACTTTTCCTTGGTACGGAATGGCGTTTCTAGACTTCATCTGTCTCGTCACGGTGGTGGAATAATTCCGCTTTACTCGGAGACGACACGCAGCCAATTCGCGGAAACGGCTTGCTTAATTGCAACTAATGCCGGGTTGCTTCCGTGTTACAACGAACGCTTTTACGAGCACGGTGAAAGCGGTAAGTGTGGAGATACCCTACCTTTGTCGTTTTGATAGAGAACAAATCAATACTCTTTCCTCAGGTATCTCTGCTTCCATGGATCGTAGTCTGGAATCGATTCTGCGCAAGGACTGCGAGTCTGAATGTCTATAAGGATGAGCGCCCAGCGTTGCGGAGATTCGGCGACGTTCGGCTCCCCTGGACGGGATGACGTTGGCGGCGTAGAACATTGAGAAGCGACGGTGACGCTGGCGGATGAACAGTGCGACGATAAGGCTTCGGTGCCCACGTAAACACGTATTAGACGGCGTAGAAAATTCTTCCTTCTCGCACGTCGAGCCTTTTGTTTCAGATTGCTGCACATTCGCGTCTAATTTCAGCGGACTAGATACGACTCGGTTATGCGGCGATCAGCTCTAGCCTGTCGGTCCAGAGAGTAAAATGTCGACGTTATCTGCACTGAGTCTCTCGTATGTGTTAGCGGAGCTAAGCGGCAAGTTAAAGGAGGTTATCAGTAACTGAACTTGTAGTTAGGGGTTAAAATCAAAGTATATTTTAAGTTAATCCTAAGCTTGCACTGTACTTTCCATAATACTAAATTAAAAGTAGGCTTAATTGTTTAGAATAGGAACTAGAACTAAACTCGATGAATTGAATTAAAATTGAAATTTAGAATAGATTTGGTAACACTTCCGATTCAGGCGAATAGCCCGAAGGTATGGAAGCTGTCTAATGATCAGCTTGGAACGAGGCTCGGAGTAGATTGACTCTCGGATCGCGGATCCGCGACATCCTTAGATCCCGTGGCGCGCGATTCGCTCGACACCAGATTGGGGTGGCCGCTCGGACTGCGCAGTGGTGCGGCCGGTTGGATTGGTGCCCGGATCGCGTTACGCGTGAGCCGCGCGCATAGTACGCCCGCTGGAGCGTATCGCAACTAATAATTATCGATGTTTACATCGATCTTAGAAACTACGTATGTGTTGTCTGCGTATGTACAATGCATGTGTCGAGTACTTGGATTTAGAGGATTTCCGAACATATACCGCAGAAAAGAGAATAACGCTGTGGTGAAGAAGGTAAAACGCTGCCGTGCCCAGTGGTCCAGTCGTCTGGCTGAATGCTGTATCATCCCTTGCTTTGGAGATGCTGCGCGTTGTCGCGCGGTCAGTCACTTAAACTCCTGGGTATTCGTGCATTGCTAGCAGCCTTAGCTTGGTGGACGTGGTGTGTGTTCGGTTGCGGTAGCGCTCGTCCCATGTTTTTAGGTGCTGCTGACGGTGAGAACGTCGCTGCCAGATGCTGTGGGAGGCGCTAGAGGTAGAAAGGCAGTACGCCAGACGCTACACTACGGATCGAAGCAATAGAGTTCTAATGATACATAAAACGCGACATCGCATCTCAATTCTAAGATTCACGATAAGATGTAATTCAATGCAACGTGCTATGTATATCTCATCAATACTTCAAGAGAATGTAAATTCCACACATCCGTGCGACAGAATAGCGTTTCTAGACGTCAACTTATCGAAGCAATACAGCTCTAATTCTTCATAATACGCTAAACCGCATCTCATTTCTTTGTCACATGATCATATGCAATATTCAACGCAGCCCATTACATATATCTCGTCCACACTTCAAAAGAATGGAAATCCCAGTCTTCCCTGTGACGGAATAGCGTTTCTGGACATCTACGTATCGAAGCAATAGGTTTGTAACGCATCATAAAACGCGATATCGCATCCCATTTCTATGTATCATGATAACATGTAATATCATTGCGACGCGTTATGTATAACTCGTCAAAACTTCCAAAGAATGTAAGTCCCACAATTCGTTGCTACGGAATTGCGTTTTTAGATGTCTACGTTTCTAAGAAATAGAGATCTAATGCTTCATTTAACGCGATATCGCATCTCAATTCTATGTCTCAGGATAAGATATAATATTCATTGCCAAGTGTCATGTATACCTCGTATTCACTTCAAAACAATGTAAGTGCGACACTTTCTTGCTAGGAAATAGCGTATCCAGATGTCTAAGCATCGTAGCAATAGAGTTCTAATGATTCTTAAGACGCGATATCGCATCTCACTTCTATCTTTTATGATAAGATATAATATTCATTGCGAAGTGTCATGTATGACTCGCATACACTTCAAATGAATGTAAAAGTGTCACTCCCTTGCTAGGAAATAGCGTTTGCAGATGTCTACGTATCGTAGCAATAGAGTTCTAATGCTTCTTAAAACGCGATATCGCATCACTTTTCTATGTTTCATGATGAGATACAATATTCACTGCGAAATGTCATGTACACCTCGTATTCACTTCAAAAGAATGTAAATGCGACACTTCCATGTTAGGAAATAGCGTTTGCAGATGTCTCCGCATCGAGGCAATAGGGTTCTAATACTTCTTAAAACGCGATATCGCATCACACTTCTATGTTTCATGATAAGATATAATGTTCATTGCGAAGTGTCATGTATACCTCGTACTCACTTCAAAAGAATGTAAATGCGAAACTTCCTTGCTGGGAAATAGCGTTTGCGGATGACTCCGCAACGAGGAAATAGGGTCCTAATTCTTCTTAAAACGCGATATCGCATCTCACTTCTATGTTTCATGTTAAGTTATAATATTCATTACGAAGTGTCATGTACACCGCGTATTCACTTCAAATGAATGTAAATGCGCTACTTCCTTGCTAGGAAATAGCGTTTCCAGATGTCTACGTATCGAAGCAATAAAGTTGTAGAGCTTCTTAAAACGCGATATCGCATCTGAGGTCTATGTTACATGATAAGATATGATGTTCATTGCGAAGTGAGACATAGAAATGAGACGCGATATCGCGTTTTAAGAAGCACTACAACACTATTGCTTCGACACGTCGACATGTGGAAACGGTATTTCCTCGCAAGGAAAAGTGGCATTCACATTCTTTTGAAGTGTAGTCGAGGTATACGTCGCACTTCGTAATGGATATTAAATCATATCGTGAAACGTAGAAATCAGATGCGATATCGCGATTTAAAAAGCATTAGAACACTCTTGCTACGATACGTAGACATCTACAAACGCTATTTCCTATGATGGAAACGTCGCATTTACATTCCTTTGAAGTGAATACGAGGTATGCATGACACTTCGCAATGAATGCTATATCTTATCACGAAACATAGAAATGAGATGTGACATCGCGATTTAAGAGCATTAGAACTCTATTGCTACGATACGTATACATCTGCAAACACTATTTCCTAGCAAGGAAGTGTCGCATCTACATTGTTTTGAAGTGAATACGAGATATACGTGACACTTCGCAATGGATATTATATCTTATCATGAAACATAGAAATGTGATTTGATATCGCGTTATAAGAAGTGTCAGAACGCTATTGTTTCGATACGTAGACATCTGGAAACGCTATTTCCTAGAATCGAAACATCGCATTTACATTCTTTTGAAGTAAATACGAGGTATACACGACACTTCGCAATGGATATTATATCTTATCATGAAGCATAGAACTGAGATGCGATATCGCGTTTTAAGCGGTATTAGAACACTATTACTAAGATACGTAGACATCTGCAAACGCCATTTCCTAGCAATGATGTGTCGCATTTACATTCTTTTGAAGTGAATACGAGGTATACATGACACTACGCAATGAATATTATATCTTATCATGAAACATTGAAATGAGACGAGATATCGCGATTTAGGAGCGTTAGAATTCTATTGCTACGATACGTAGACATCTGCAAACGCTATTTCCTAGCAAGGAAGTGTAACATTTACATTCTTTTGAAGTGAATTCGAGGTATACATGACACTTCGCAATTGATATTATATCTTATCATGAAACGTAGAAATGATATGCGATATCGCCTTTTAAGTAGCATTAGTACTCTATTGCTACGATTCGTAGATATCTGGAGACGCTAATTCCTAGCAAGGAAGTGTCGCATTTACATTCTTTTGAAGAGAATGCTGGGTATACATGACACTTCGCAATGGATATTATATCCTGTCTTGAAACATAGTAGTGAAGAGCGATATCGCGGTTTAAGCATTATTAGAACATTATTCCTACGATAAGTAGACATCTGAAAACGCTATTTCCTAGCATGGAGGTGTCGCATTTACTTTCTTTTGAAGTGAATATGAGGTATACGTGACATTTCGCAGTGAATATTATATCTTGTCACGAAACATAGAAATGGAATGCGACATCTCGTTTTAAGATGCATTAGATCTTTATTGCTACGATACGTAGACAACTGCAAACGATATTTCCTTTGATGGAAACGTCGCATTTACATTCATTTGAAGTGAATACGAGGTATGCATGACACTTCGCAATGAATGCTATATCTTATCACGAAACATAGAAATGAGATGTGACATCGCGATTTAAGAGCATTAGAACTCTATTGCTACGATACGTAGACATCTGCAAACGCTATTTCCTAGCAAGGAAGTGTCGCATCTACATTGTTTTGAAGTGAATACGAGATATACATGACACTTCGCAATGGATATTATATCTTATCATGAAACATAGAAATGAGATGCGATATAGCGTTTTAAGGAGCATTAGAACTCTATTGCTACGATACGTAGACACCTGCAGACGCTATATCCTGGCAAGGAAGTGTCGCATTTACATTCTTTTGAAGTGGATACGAGGTATACATGACACTCCACAACGAATATTATTCCTTAACATGAAACAAAGAAATTAGATGCGATATCGCGTTTTAAGAAGCATTAGAACACTATTGCTACGATACGTAGATATCTGGAGACGCTATTTCCTAGGAAGGAAGTGTTGCATTTACATTCTTTTGATGTGAATACGAGGTAGACTTGACACTTCGCAATGAATATTATACCTTATCATGAAACATAGAAATCAGATGCGATATCGCGTTTTATGAAGTGCTAGAATTCTATTGCTACGTTGCGTAGATATCCGGAAACACTATTTCCCAGGAAGGAAGTCTCGCATTTACATTCTTTTGAAGTGAATAAGGGGTATACATAACACTCCACAATGAATATTATACCTTATCACGAAACATAGAAATGAGATGCGATATCGCGATTTAAGAAACATTAGAACTCTATTGCTTCGATACGTAGACATCTGCAATCGTTATTTCCCAGCAAGAAAGAGTCGCATTTACATTCACTTGAAGTGAATAAGAGGTATACATGACACTTTACAACGAATATTATATCTTATCATGAAACATAGAAATGAGATGCGATATCGCGTTTTAAGAAGCATTAGAACTCTATTGCTTTGATACGTTGACATGTGCAAACGCTATTTTCTAGCAAGAAAGTGTCGCATTAACATTCTTTTCAAGTGAATACGAGGTATACATATCACCCTACATTGAATATTGTATCTCATCATGGAACATAAAAGTGAGATGCGATTTCGCGTTTTAAGAAGCATTAGAACACTATTACTACGATACGTAGATATCTGGAAACGCTATTTCCTAGCAAGGAAGTGTCTTATTTACATTCTTTCGTACTGAATACAAGGTATACATAACACTTCACAATCCATATTACATCTTACCATGAAACATAGAAATGAGATGCGATATCGCGATATAAGAAGCATTAGATCTCTATTGCTACGATACGTAGACATCTGCAAAAGGTACTTCCTAGGAAGGAAGTGTCGCATTTACATTCTTTTGAAGTGAATACGAGGTATACATATCAGTCCACAACGAATATTATATCTTATCATGGAACATAGAAATGAGATGCGATATCGCGTTTTAAGAAGCATTAGAACTCTATTGCTTTGATACGTTGACATGTGCAAACGCTATTTTCTAGCAAGAAAGTGTCGCATTAACATTCTTTTCAAGTGAATACGAGGTATACATATCACCCTACATTGAATATTGTATCTCATCATGGAACATAAAAGTGAGATGCGATTTCGCGTTTTAAGAAGCATTAGAACACTATTACTACGATACGTAGATATCTGGAAACGCTATTTCCTAGCAAGGAAGTGTCTTATTTACATTCTTTCGTACTGAATACAAGGTATACATAACACTTCACAATCCATATTACATCTTACCATGAAACATAGAAATGAGATGCGATATCGCGATATAAGAAGCATTAGATCTCTATTGCTACGATACGTAGACATCTGCAAAAGGTACTTCCTAGGAAGGAAGTGTCGCATTTACATTCTTTTGAAGTGAATACGAGGTATACATATCAGTCCACAACGAATATTATATCTTATCATGGAACATAGGAATGAGATGCGATATCGCGTTATAAGAGGCATTAGAACTCTATTGCTTGGATACGTAGACATGTGCAAACGCTATTTCCTAGCAAGAAAGTGTCGCATTTACATTCTCTTGAAGTGAATACGAGGTATACATGACACTTCGCAATGAATATCACATCTTATCATGAAACATAGAAATGAGATGCGATATCGGGATTTAAAAAGCATTAGAGCTCTCTTTCTACGATACGTAGACATATGCAAACACTATATAATAGCAAGGAAGTGCTGCATTTACATTCTTTTGAAGTGAATAAGGGGTATACATAACACTCCACAATGAATATTATACCTTATCACGAAACATAGAAATGAGATGCGATTTCGCGTTTTAAGAAGCATTAGAACACTATTACTACGATACGTAGATATCTGGAAACGCCATTTCCTAGCAAAGAAGTGTCGCATTTACATTCATTTGAAGTGTATACGAGGTATAAGTGACATTTCGCAATGAATATTATATCTTATCATGAAACATAGAAATGTGATGCGATATCTCGTTTTAAGAAGCATTCGAACTGTATTGTTACGATACGTAGACATCTGCATACGCTATTTCCAAGCATGCAAGTGTCACATTTACATTCTTTTGAAGTGAGTACGAGGCATACATGACACTTCGCAATGAATATTGTATCTTATCATGAAACATTGAAATGAGACGCGATATCGCGCTTTATGAAGCATTAGTACTCTATTGCTTGGATACGTAGACATCTGCAAACGCTATTTCCTAGCAGGGAAGTGTCGCATTTACATTCATTTGAAGTGAATACCAGGAATAAGTGAAACTTCCAAATGGATATTATATCTTATCATGAAAAATAGAAATTAAATGCGATATCGCGTTTTAAGAAGCATTAGAACTCCATTGCTTCGATACGTAGACAACTGCAAACATTATTTCCTTGCAAGGAAGTGTCGCATTTACATTCTTTTGAAGTGAATACGAGGTATACAAGACACTTCGCAATCAATATTATATCTTATCCTGAAATATAGAAGTCAGGTGCGATATCGCGTTTTAAGATGCACTAGAACGCTATTACAACGATACGTAGATATCTGCAAACGCCATTTCCTAGCAAGGAAGTGTCGCATTAACATTCTCTTCAAGTGAATACGAGGTATACATATCACCCTACATTGAATATTATACCTTATCACGAAACATAGAGATGAGATGCGATATCGCGTTATCAGAAGCATTAGAACTCCATTGCTACGATACGTAGATATCTGGAGGCGCTATTTCCTAGCAAGGAAGTGTCGCTTTTACATTCTTTAGATGTGAATACGAGGTATACGTGACACTTCGCAATGAATATTGTATCTTATCATGAAACATTGAAATGAGACGCGATATCGCGCTTTAAGAAGCATTAGTACACTATTACTTCGATACGTAGACATCTGCAAACGCTATTTCCTAGGAAGGAAGTGTAGCATTTACATTCATTTGAAGTGAATACGAGGAATAAGTTACACTTCGCAATGGATATTATATCTTATCATGAAATCAGATGCGATATCGAGTTTTAAGAAGCATTGGAACTCTATTGCTACGATTCGTAGATATCTGGAGACGCTAGTTCCTAGCACGGTAGTGTCGCATTTACATTCTTTTGATGTGAATACGTGGTATACACGACAATTCGCAATGAATATTATATCTTTTCATGAAACATAGAAATGAGATGCGATATCGCGTTATAAGAAGCATTAGAACTCTATTGCTACGATACGTAGATATCTGGAGAGGCTATTTCCTAGAAAGGAAGTGTCGCATTTACATTCATTTGAAGTGTAGACGAGGAATACATAACACCTCGCAATGAATATTATATCTTATCATGAGACATAGAGATGAGGTGCGATATCGCGTTTTAAGGAGAATTAGAACTCTATAGCTTCGATACAGAGATATCTGGGAACGTAACTTCCTAGGAAGGAAGTGTCGCATTTTGTGACGTCAGGCGTACCGCCTGCCACCCATCAACCTACTCGCACCCCCCAGCATCAACCCCTGGACGCATGCAACCAGCCAAACTCGCCTGCAGATCCAGCAACTGGAAGTGTTCGCGCGCGCATACCTGCACGCGCTCACTCACACCGAGTTCCGCTGCCTCACTCGCACCGCCGAGTATACTTGTCTCGCTCGTACCGGGCACCAGTGTCTCACTCGCACCACCGAGTATACTTGTCTCGCCTGCACCAAGGACGGGCAGCCCTATCTCCCTCGCACAGAGGATTCCGTCCTGCAGGAAGACGTAGCCGCAGCCCGTCACCTGAATGGGGTCTTTTCCAATTCCGGGAACAGGATCTGCTAGAACCTATATATTACTTCTAAGCTAGGACATACATACCATATCATGACTCATATATGAGAATTCCTAGATCTAAGTTACACTAAGTAAGATGCGACCAGCCAGCGGCATGCGCCGCTAGCCCCACCGCGAGCCGCGGGTCCCCACTCGCTGGACCGCGCGCTCTCCGCCTCGAGGCGCGAGTCCCCTAGTCGCGGAACTGCGATCTCCCTACCACGAGCGTCCGCGACCGTAGCGCCCCGCGAACCGAGGAGGTCAGAGACGCGTCTCCAGAGCACACACTCTGACTCGAGATCTCCTACCGAGGAGTCGACACCTCTAGTTCTAGATCGTTAGCCACCTCAATGTGGGGTTCAGGCATCGTATTTCTATTTCCATTCTAACTTAGTCTTAGACTTGGAATAATTCCAGTTATTATATACTTTAAACCTAGAATATATTTTATTTTTACTATTACTATATCCAAGTACAAGTTCTTTTAGCAAGTCTACTATTTCCACATCCATTGATTTTATCACGTGTTTATAAACTAGTTCTACTTTTAACATTACAGTTAACTACGAATTCTTCCACGGGTTCTTCCATACAACTGGGGTTGATCTTCATCAAATTGAAGGAGTATAGAAATCGGCTTTGTGACGTTGAAACCGCCGCTTACCCTTCAGATCTTAGTCGAAAGTACAGAAAAACCTGGTGAATGAATCGTGCTTCCGGTTTGCGAAGAACTCGACGTGCGAGTAGGAAGAATTTCATAGGATCACTTGTGCGTGAATATTTGAAGGGCATTCCGAGAGTCCTCGTATACCAGCGAACTGCCTTCGCACCAGCCCAGACGCCGCTTTCCGAAGCGACCGTCGACGCTTCCGATCCAGACACCACGACGCATCACGCCGATTCTGCCACATTCAGCATCATCGCTGTATTCCGACCGCCGTCCTCCTCTTCGCTGGCGACTGATCGAGATTTCCGTAGCAGCCAACAGAACGAAATCCGCTACGATCCCAGCGAAAGATCCTCCACGCCGTTTCTACGTACAAATCGAGAGAGAAGTCATCGAAAGATAGGGTCATTCCCTTATAATCGCGAGTGCTTTCGCTAGTGTCGCGTCAGCCGAAATTGACAGACCCGGTCTTAACGCGTTCCCGCGAACCGAATTACTGAAAAACAGGCTCGTGTCATAAAGCCTCCGGAGCAGCGGAAAATAGTTTCACCGGACGTGATACCTCGTATTCACCTCAAAAGAATGTAAATGCGACACTTCCTTGCTAGGAAATACGGTTTGCAGATATCTACGTATCGAAGAAATAGAGCTCTAATGCTTCTTGAAACGCAATATCCAATCTCATTTCTATGTTTCATAATAAGATATAATATTCATTGCGAAGTGTCATGTATACACCGTATTCCACTCAAGAGAATGCAAATGCAACACTTCCTTTCTAGGGAATTACGTTTCCAGATGTCTACGCATCGAAGCAATAGAGTTCTAATGTTTCTTAAAACACGATATCGCATCTCATTCCTTTGTTTCATGATAAGATATAATATTCATTGTACAGTGTTATGTATACCTCGTCTTCACATCAAAAGAATGTAAATGCGACACTTCCTTGCTGGGAAATAGCGTTTCCAGATATCTACGTATCGAAGCAATAGAGATCTAATGCTTCTCAAAACGCGATATTGCATCTAATTTCTATGTTTCATGATAAGATATAAAATTCATTGAGAAGTGTCATGTATACCACGTATTCACTTCAAAAGAATGTAAATGCGACACTTCCTTGCTAGGAAATAGTGTTTGCAGATGTCTCCGTATCGAAGCAATAGAGCTCTTATGCTTCTTAGATAGCGATATCGCATCTCATTTCTATGCTTCATCATCAGATATAATATTCATTGTGGAGACGTAGGTGTACCTCGTATTCACTTCAAAAGAATGTAAATGCGACACTTCCTTGCTAGGAAATAGCGTTTGCAGATGTCTGCGTATCGAAGCAATAGGGTTCTAATGCTTCTTAAAACGGGATACAGCATCTCATTTCTATGATTCATGATAAGATATAATATTCATTGCGAAATGTCATGTATACCTCGTATTCACTTCAAAAGAATGTAAATGCGATACTTCCTTGCTAGGAAATAGCGTTTGCAAATATCTACGTATCGAAGCAATAGAGTTCTAAATCTTCTTAATACAAGATATCGCATCTCATTTCTATGCTTCATGATAAGATATAATATTCATTGTGTAGTGTTATGTATACCTCGTACTCACTTCAAAGGAATGTAAATGCGACACTTCCTTGGTCGGAAACTGCGTTTCCAGATGTCACCGTATCGAAGCAATAGAGTTCTATTGCATCTTAAATCGCGATATCGCATCTCATTCCTATGTTTCATGATAAGATTTAGTATTCATTGTGGAGTGTTATGTACACCTCGTATTCAATTCAAAAGAATGTAAATGCGACACTTCCTTGCTAGGTAATAGCGTTTGCAGATGACTCCGTATCGAAGCAATAGATCTCTAATGATTCTTAAATAGCGATATCGCATCTCATTTCTATGTTTCATGATCAGATATAATATTCATTGTGGAGACGTAGGTATACCTCGTATTCACTTCAAACGAATGTAAATGCGACACTTCCTCGTTAGGGAATAGCGTTTCCAGATGTCTACGTATCGTAGCAACAGGGTTTTAGTGCTTCTCAAAACGCGATATCGCATCTCATTTCTATGTTTCATGATAAGATATAATTTTCATCGCGAAGTGTTGTGTATTCCACGTCTACACTTCAAATGAATGTAAATGTCACACTTCCTTGCTAGGAAATAGCGTTTCCAGATGCCTACGTATCGGAGCAGTAGAGTTCTAATGCTTCTTAAAACGCGATAACGGATCTCAACTCTATGTTTCATGATATGATATAATATTCATTGCGAAGTGTTATGTATACCTCGTCTACGCTTCAAATGAATGTAAATGCGACACTTCCTTTCTAGGAAAAAGCGTTTCCAGATTTCTACGTATCGAAGCAATAGAGATCTAATGCTACTTAAAATGCGATATCGCATCTCATTTCTGTGTTTAATGATAAGATATAATATTGATTGCGAAGTGTTATGTATACCTCGTCTGCACTTCAAAAGAATGTAAATGCCACACTTCCTTGCTAGGAAATAGCATTTCTAGATGTCTACGTATCGAAACAATAGTGTTCTAATGCTTCTTAAAACGCTATATCGCATCTCATTTCTATGTTTCATGATATGATATAATATTCATTGCGAAGTGTTATGTGTACCTCGTCTACACTTCAATAGAGTGCGAACGTCACACTTCCTTGCTAGAAAATAGCGTTCCCAGATGTCTACGCATCGAAGCAATAGTGTTCTAATGCTTCTTAAAACGCTATATCGCATCTCACTTCTATGTTTCGTTATATGATATAATATTCATTGCGAAGTGTTATGTGTACCTCGTTTACACATGAAAAGAATGTGAATGCCACACTTCCTTGCTAGGAAATAGCGTTTCCAGATGTCTACGTATCGAAGCAATAATGTTCTAATGCTTCTTAAAACGCGATATCGCATCTCAATTCTATGTTTCATGGTAAGATATAATATTCATTGCGATGTGCTATGTATACCGCGTCTACACTTCAAAAGATTGTAAATGCTACAATCCTTCCTAGGAAATAGCGTTTTCAGATGTCCACATATCGAAGCAATGGAGTTCTAATGCTTCTTAAATCGCTATATCGCATATCATTTCTTTGCTACATGATGTGATTTAATATTCACTGCGAAGTGTAAAGTACATCTAGTCTACAATTCGAAAGAATGTAAATGCCACACTTCATTTCTAGGAAATGCGTTTCCAGCTGTCTTCGTATCGAAGCAGTAGTGTCCTAATGCTTCTTAAAACGCGATATCGCATCTCATTTCTATGTTTCATGATATGATACAATATTCATTGCGAAGTGTTATGTGTACCTCGTTTACACATGAAAAGAATGTAAATGCCACACATCCTTACAAAGAAATAGCGTTTCCAGATGTCTACGTATTGAAGAATTAGAGTTGTAATGCTTAATAAAACGCGACATCGTATCTTAGTTCTATGTTTCAGGATAATATATTATATTCATTGCGAAGTGTTATGTATACCTCGTCTACAATTCAAAAGATTGTAAATGCCACACATCCAATCTAGGAAATGCGTTTCCAGATGTCTAGGCATCGAAGCAATAGAGTTCTAATGCTTTCTTAAACGCGATATCGCACCTCAGTTCTATATTTCATGATAAGATATGATATTCATTGCGAAGTGTTATGTATACCTCGTCTACACTTCAAAAGATTGTAAATGCAACACATCCTTGCTAGGAAAAGCGTTTCCAGATATCAACGAAACGAAGCAATAGTGTTCTACTGCTCATCAAAACGCGATATCGCATCTCATTTCTACGTTTCATGATAAGATATAATATTCATTGCGAAGTGTTATGTATACATCGTCTACACTTCAAAGGAATGTGAATGCCATACTTGCATGCTAGGAAATAGCGTTTGCAGATGTCTACGTATCGTAGCAATAGAGTTCTAATGCTACTTAAAACGAGATTTCGCATTTCATTTCTATGTTTCGTGATAAGATATAATATTCATTGCGAAGGGACATGTATACCTCGTATTCGCTTCAAGAGAATGTAAATGTAAAACTTCCTTGGGATTAAATAGCGCTTGCAGATGTCTACGTATCGTAGCAATAGAGTTCTAATGCCTCTTAAAACGAGAAGTTGTATTTCATTTCTATGTTTCGTAATAAGATATAATAATCATTATGGACTGTTATGTATACCTCGTATTCATTTCAAAAGAATGTAAATGCGATACTTCCTTGCTAGGAAATATTGTTTGCAGATGTCTACGTATCGAAGCAATAGAATTCTAATGCTTCATACATCGCCATATCGCATCTCATTTCTATATTTCATGATAAAATGTAATATTCTTTGCGAAGTGTCATGTATACCTCGTATTCCATTCAAAAGAATGTAATTGCGACACTTCCTTGCTAGGAAAAAGCGTTTGCAGATGTCTACGTATCGAAGCAATAGACATCTAATGCTTCATATATCGCCATATCGCATTTCATCTCTATGTTTCATGATAAGATATAATATTCATTACGAAGTGTCTTGTATATCTCGCATACACTTCAATTGAATGTATATGCGACACTTTCTCGCTAGGAAATAGCGTTTGCAGATGTCTACTTATCGAAGCAATAGAATTCTAATGATTCTTAAATCGCGATATCGCATCACATTCCTGTGTTTCATGATAGTATATAATATTCATTGCTTAGTGTCATGTATACATCGCATACACTTCAAATGAATGTAAATGCGACACCTCCTTGCTAGGAAATAGCGTTTGCAGATGTCTACGTATCGAAGCAATAGGGTTCTAATGCTTCTCAAATCGCCATATCGCATCTCATTTCTATATTTCATGATAAAATGTAATATTCTTTGCGAAGTGTCATGTATACCTCGTATTCCTTTCAAAAGAATGTAAATGCGACACTTCCTTGCTAGGAAAATCGTTTGCAGATGTCTACGTATCAAAGCAATAGAGTTCTAATGCTTCTCAAAACGCGGTATCGTTTCTCATTTCTATGTTTCATGATAATATCTAATATTCATTGCGAAGAGCCATGTATATCTCGCATACACTTCAATTGAATGTAAATGCGACACTTCCTTGCTAGGAAATAGCGTTTGCAGATGTCTACGTATCGTAGCAATAGAGCTCTAATGCATCTTAAAACGCGATATCGCATCTCATTTCTATGTTTTACGATAAGATATAGTATTCATTGCGAAGTGTCATGTATACCTCGTATTCCTTTCAAAAGAATGTAAATGCGACGCTTCCTTGCTAGGAGATGTCGTTTGCAGATGTCTACGTATCGTGGCAATAGAATTCTAATGCTTCTTAAATCGCGATATCGCTCCTAATTTCTATGTTTCATGATAAGATATTGTCACGTCCTGGCGAACAAATTATTCGTATCCCAGGAGGCTGAATGACACAAGCCTTTTAGTCGCGAATTCGGTCCGGTATAAAACGCGTATGACCGGGTCCGTCGATTCTGGCAAGACGCGGGCTCCGTAAACAATCGCGAACGCGTGTAAGGAGGGATTTTACTTACCTTTCGCTGATTTCCCTCTTCTGCTTTCAGATGTGGCGATCGTCGAAGGTCGTTCTCGGGGGAGGAGTCGGCGTACGGCTGGCTGGAATCGGCGTTGTGACGGTGGAAGCTGCGATGAATGTCGCCGTCTGTCGATGAAGGAAGAATTCTGGCGTTTTACCAACGTATTCCGCACGAGATAATGGATTAAATTCTTCCTCCCGGCGCGAAGAGTTCGTTTGTAAACACTCAAGTTGTTACGAACTTGGAAGAATTTGTATTAAAATAAAATTGAATTTAAAAATGGAGTTGGAATGAACTAGAACTTGATGTGGTAGAAAAATAATAAAGTATATTCTAAATCAAAGAGTACAAGAACAATTATTTCTAAGTATTAAGACTAGGTTAACTATGAATTAGGAATTAGAACAAAGACTTTAGAACTAGGAACCTCATCGAGGCTGCGCGACGGCCCTAAGGCGCGACTTGGAAGAGACTTGGAATTAGAAGTGCCCGAAGGCGAGATAGAACTGTACCGTACTGACGGTACTGACTGACTGTGTCTGACTGTCCGTCATGACTGTCTGTAATTGACTGTGTCTCCCAAGATGCGTCTGCGACCTCCTCGACTCTCGGAGCGCTTCGGTCGCGTGCGAACGTAGGTGGAAGTATGTGGACGCCGGAGTGGGGTCTCGGCGTTGCGTGGTGGGGCTAGCGGCGCGTGCCGCTGAGGCGGTCGCGATCTCATGCGTCGCGGCTTACTTAATTAGCGCAACTTATGAATATAGAGGTACAAGTATGAAATTAGAAATTACGCCTTAAATGTAAAATGTGTGTTGTTTGTGTCGTTATAAAGTAGTGTCGTGTAAATTCTATGAGCTAGGAATACAGAGCTTAGAATGTAGGAGTATATATATATAATGTTAATTAACAATCTTAGAAATAGTATTTTGGGCATGGCGGATCTGGGATGGTGAAATCGTAGAGTCCTTTGTACGGTGAGGGTTCCCGCCGTCGGATCTCGTAGAGGTTGATTCTCCTGGTACGTCCCTGGAGTGAGCGAGAGGGCGAGTTTCCCTGCAGGTAAGAGTGAGACGGTGGATGACTCCTTGAGTGGGAGCGAGGCAGCGCACATGGTCCTTGGTGCAAGCGAGATGGCGCACGAGGTCCTCGGTGCGAGTGGAACAGAGTGTGTTGCCCTTGGAGCGAGAGAGGTGGCGAACACCTCTGCGGGTGCGAGTGAGACGGAGGGTAGGTCCCTTGGAGTGAGAGAGACGGCGAGCACCTCTGCGGGTGCGAGCGAGTCGATGGTCGTAGCCCTTGGCCTGAGTGAGACGGCGAGTTGCGCCTGGGTGTTGCCTGTGGTGCAGGCGCGTGAGGGTGGTTGCTGTGGTGCGTTGAGAGGGTGGCAGGCGGCACGCCTGACGTCACACCTTCCCCCTTAGAAAAAGAATTTCGCCTATGGTGAAATCTCTGGACTGATGTGGCCTCGATGTGGGATGCTACTCGTTTCGTGTGCTGTGGAGGAGATTGGTCCTCCTTGGCGTGTATGTTGCTCTCATCTCGTGGATGCTGTGGTCTATCATCTCGTGGATGCTGTGGGCTCTCGTCTCGTGGATGCTGTGCTCTCTGCGTATGTTGTGCTGCTACGGCTGCACTCTGTTTGGTTGCACTTTTCTTCTGTGGTGCACTTTGTTCGTTTGTCACTGTCACCGATTCTTTTACTCTTTGTTCATTAAGATTTTCAGTTTTTGATTTCGACTTACACTTTTCACTGTCTCCTACATTCGATCGAACTCTCATACGTGCATTCATCGTTTGTAGGCGCTTACAATTTTTTAATTTATTTGAATGCACAATATTGTGCCTCCCCTTAACATTCATTTTTACATTATTGTTAGGTAGAATCTCCAAGATCTTATATGGGCCTGTGTATTGAGAATCGAATTTATGTCTAAGTGGTTCGCGGAGCAAATAAACCCATTGTCCGATTTGGAAATCCTTTACATTAAGTTTCTTATCGTAATAGAATTTAGGGCGTGTTTTTGCACAGTCTAAGTTTGTTTTCGCTATTTCTTGTGAAGTACGTATTCTATCGTTGAGTTCATCTAAACACGCGGCGTACGATTCGTTTTCTAATAATTGATCTATTTGACGTTGTATTTCTTCCTTGTGTATCGGCGGGAAGTGGTATTGTTTCACGTTTATTGGCTGATCGTTTATCGTTGGAATGCGGTGCTCGGTTACATTGGTAAATCCTAATTTATCGCCTGGGAGATGGAATAAATCTTGATTGTTAGAAATCAGTTTGTATATATTATTTCTTTCTTCGCTGTTTAGATGATCTAGACGGAGTGACGCGACTATTTCGTCGAATCGGCTTTGAGGTCGCGTTACATTTTGAGTGGCGCGCGGAGTGTCGCGTTTCGAGTGTCGTTCGCTATCGCTTTTGAGAAGAGGTTTATTTTGTGTATCTTTCGCGCGGATGTTTAAGTTACGTTGCGTACCTTCGATGGCACTTGAAAAAATTTTTGTGGATTTTGAGGTTGTTATTGGAAGATTTATCATGATTGGAAACTTTGTGTTGAATATCGCGTGACGATGGTAAGAGATTTTCGTTGGAATTCGTAGAATTTGAAGTGGATTTTGAAACAATGTTAGCATAAGATACAGTGGGATTTGGGAATACTCGTTTTAGAGTGGATACAGTGGATTTGGAATTAGTCGAGTTAGTACGCATGCTTGAGACAGTGGATTTAGTATTAATTGGATTAGTAGGCATGCTGGAAACAGTGGATTTAGTATTAGTAGAATTAGTAGGCATGCTTGAAACAGTGGATTTAGTATTCATTTTTGTATTAGAAACAGTGGATTTAGAAGTATTCGTAAATAACGAATATAACGCTGGTTCTCGTTTCAGCGATTCGAGAACGGGAAGCGGGTCCGGATGAATTCTGGGCACCGCGATCTCGATCTCGGTATCGGTCGCATTAATTATCCGTGCTATCGCATGGCCGTTTCGCACTTTAACGATAGCATCACCGAAATATACTCCTTTCGCGATCTGTGTTCGGGGGATTATTCCTTCGCCTACGCCTGAATTAATTATTCCGACGCGTATGCCCGAGTTAGTCCGCGGAGGAAGTATTATTTTATTTAAAACGTCTTCGCGACGTGCAAATAGGATCCTATTCCCGTGCCACAGGATATATTTATTTCTAAAAGATATATCCGCGTCTGCACAAAACCCGGATCCCAGGATCACGGCGGTTTTAATTGGGAAGTCGGAACTGACGACATTAAACGGAACATTACGAGAAAATATCGGTAACGTAACCGTCCCTAAGGTGGCTGCGGTACCCTGAGTTACTCCGGTAATAGTTAGGCGTTCTGCAGTGTTAATTAGAGTTTTAGGTTTTAGCGCGTTTTCCTTGATCACGTTGATCTCGGCTCCGGTGTCGATCATCATTACTACGGGTTCAATTAACGCGTTAGAATTTATGACAACCGTGGGGACGCTAGTTTTACCCGTTATGTTTACTGCTGCTCTTCTATTATCGAGGTTGACTCGTCGTTCGTTAAGGCGAGAACTCGGCGATCGTAACCGGCCTCGCGTACCGTCTCGCGGCGGGTCGGGAGGCCGTTCGCGTTTCCCGGATTCGGGCGCGAAACGTTATTTCCGACATTATTAAATTGTCGCTTTCGACATTCGTCTATGCTATGCCCCAGGTTTCGGCAGTACCTACAAACGATATCCCGTCGATCGGGCGGTGCGTACTGACCGCGCGGAGGTCCCGTTACAAGCGGTCGTTCCTGTCGAGGATACCTTGGGGTTTCTTCCCGTGGGTACGTGACTGACGGTCTATGACTTGCGTACTTGCAGTCGCGAGTGACATGACCGCGACTATTACAACGAGCGCAAACCGTTTCTTGCCGGCGCTCGAAGTGAAAATTTTCCGTACGGGGACGCGACGAGAAGAGTCTCTCTTTGTCTAATTCGTGTCGCCTGTACAACTCCTTAGCGTGAGCGAACGCGTCCGCGTATGTTTCGTACAATCGCGTGTTCATGGAATGTCGAATTTCCGGGATAAGCCCGTCGCAAAAACACCTAAGCGTAAGCGCGTCTATTCCGGAACGTGAATTTACTAATTCGGCGGAATCGAATCGTTCGCAGTCGATTGCTGCGTTACGTAGGTCTTTAATTCTACCTATGAAATCGAGGATATGTTCTCCTGGGCGCATGAAAGTATTAGTTAGTTCGCCCCTGTAATGGTCGGTTGACTTTGTATTTTCGAATGCGGCTCGTAGAATATCGGTCAGTTGTCCGACCGAAGAGCATTGCTCGTCCTCTACGGCCAGATATGCACGGCCGCGTAAACGATTGACAATGAGTTTGGTGAACGAGGGTTCTCCTTCGGGCGAAATCAACTCCCTAGCCCGTTTACAGGCCCGCAAGAACTGTAATATTGGCAAGTTTTTGCCATCAAATATAGGGATGCTATCTATTGCTTCGCGAAAAATAAGCCTATCTGATTGGGAGTTTGGTGAATCAGACCCTGAGCTACGTGTCGTTGCAGGTGCGGAGTTCCGAAAGAGATAGTGTCGGCGTTTGCGGATTGTGCCGCGCGTAAGGATTCCAATTCCCGACGCATGAAATCTATTTGGCGACTTAACGTAGCGATCGCTTGTTCTTTATCCGTATTATCGTTTGAAGGTCCGGCGGCGTCGTTTGCGAGAGCATCGTGAAAATCTAACGTTCGGTGAGTATCGGATTCGGTTGCGGCGGCGTCCTTCTGTACCTGAAGCCGCGTTCGCTTTGTCGGCGTGCGCGTTGCCATGGCTGTTCGTACACTTATTCAGCAGAATTTCCGATAAGTTATACGCAAATATCCCACCGCTGTCACCAGCAATTTTGACACGTCCTGGCGAACAAATTATTCGTATCCCAGGAGGCTGAATGACACTTGCTATTTCCTAGCAAGGAAGTGTCGCATTTACATTCATTTGAAGTATAGACGAGATATACATAACACTGCGCAATGAATATTATATCTTATCACGAAACATAGAAATGAGATGCGATATCGCGTTTTAAGATGCATTAGAGCTCTATTGCTACGATACGTAGATATCTACAAACGCTATTTCCTAGCAAGGATGCGTCGCGTTTACATTCATTTGAAGTGAATTCAAGGTATGCATGACACTTCGAAATGAATATTATATCTTATCACGAAACATAGAAATGAGATGCGATATCGCGTTTTAAGATGCATTAGAGCTCTATTGCTACGATGCGTAGATATCTGGAGACGCTATTACCTAGCAAGGAAGTGTCGCACTTACATTCTTTTGAAGTGAATGCGGGGTATACATGACACTTCGCAATGGATATTATATCTTATCATGAAACATAGAACTGAGATGCGTTATCGCGTTTTAAGAGGCATTAGAACTCTATTGCTACGATACGTAGATATCTGTAGGCGCCATTTCCTAGCAAGGAAGTGTCGCATTTACATTCATTTGAGGTGAATACGGGTATACGTGACAATTCGCAATGGATATTATATCTTATCATGAAACATAGAAATGAGATGCGATATCGCGTTTTAAGCGGTATTAGAACACTATTGCTACGATACGTAGACATGTGCAAACGCTATTTCCTAGCAAGGAGGTGTCGGACTTACATTCTTTTGAAGTGAGTACGAGGTGTACATGACACTTCGCAATGGATATTATATGTTATCATAAAACATAGAGACGAGATGCGATACCGCGTTTTAAGAAGCATTAGAACTTTATTGCTTCGACACGTAGACATCTGCAAACGCTATTTCCTAGAATGGAAGTGTCGCATTTACAATCATTTGAAGTGAATACGAGGTATAAGTGACACTTCGCAATGGATATTATATCTTATCATGAAACATAGAAATATATGCGACATGTCGTTCTAATAAGCATTAGAACACTATTGTTTCGATTCGCTGACATCTGGAACCGCTATTTCCTGGCAAGGAAGAGTCGCATTTACATTCTTTTGAAGTGAATACGAGGTATACATGACTCTTCGCAATGAATATTATATCTTATCATGAAACATAGAAATGAGATGTGACTTGTCGTTTTAGGAAGCATTAGAGCCCTATTGTTCCGGTACGTAGATATTTGGAAACTCTATTTCCTAGCAAGAATGTCGCATTTACATTCTTTTGAAGTGAATACGAGGTATACTTGACACTTCGCAATGAATATTATATCTTATCACGAGACATAGAAATGAAATGCGACATCTCGTTTTAAGAAGCATTAGGACTCTATTGCTACGATACATAGATATCTGCAAACGCTATTTCCTAGGATGGAAACGTCGCATTTACATTCTTTTGAAGTGAATACGAGGTATACATAGCACTCCACAATGAATATTATATATTACCATGAAGCATAGTAGTGAGTAGCGATATCGTGTTTTGAGAAGCATTAGAACTCTAATGCCACGATACGTAGATATCTGCAAACGCTATTTCCTAGCGAGGAAGTGTCGCATTTACATCCATTTGAAGTATAGACGAGATATACATAACACTGCACAATGAATATTATATCTTATCATGAAACATAGAAATGAGATGCGATATGGCGATTTAAGAAGCATTAGAACACTTATGCCACGATACGTAGACATCTGCAAACGCTACTTCCTAGCAAGGAAGTGTCGCATTTACATCCTTTTGAAAGGAATACGAGGTATACATGACACTTCGCAATGAATATTATATCTTATCATGAAACATAGAAATGAGATGCGATATGGCGATTTAAGAAGCACTAGAACTCTACTGCTTCGATACGTAGACATCCGCAAACGCCATTTACTAGCAAGAAAGTGTCGCATTTACATTCTTTTGATGTGAATACGAGGTATACAAAACACTCCACAATGAATATTATATCTTATCATGAAACATAGAAATGTGATGTAATATGGCGATTTAAGAAGCATTAGAACACTATTTCTTCGATACGTAGACATCTGCAAACGCTACTTCCTAGCAAGGAAGTGTCGCATTTACATTCCTTTGAAAGGAATACAAGGTATACATGACACTTCGCAATGAATATTATATCTTATCATGAAACATAGAGATGAGATGCGATATCGCGATTTAAGAAGCATTAGAAATCTATTGCTTCGATACGTAGGCATCTGCAAACGCTATTTCCTAGCAAGGAAGTGTCGCATTAACATACATTTTAAGTGTATGCGATGTATACATGACCCATCGCAATGAATATTATATATTGTCATGCAACATAGAAATGAGATGCGATATCGCGATTTAAGAAGCATAGAACTCTATTGGTTCGATACGTAGACATCTGCAAACGCTACTTCCTAGCAAGGAAGTGTCGCATTTACATTCCTTTGAAAGGAATACGAGGTATGCGTGACACTTCGCAATGAATATTATATCTTATCATGAAACATAGAAATGAGATGCGATATGGCGATTTAAGAAGCACTAGAACTCTACTGCTTCGATACGTAGACATCCGCAAACGCCGTTTACTAGCAAGAAAGTGTCGCATTTACATTCTTTTGATGTGAATACGAGGTATACACAACACTCCACAATGAATATTACATCTTATCATGAAACATAGAAATGTGATGTAATATGGCGATTTAAGAAGCATTAGAACACTATTTCTTCGATACGTAGACATCTGCAAACGCTACTTCCTAGCAAGGAAGTGTCGCATTTACATTCTTTTGAAAGGAGTACAAGGTATACATGACACTTCGCAATGAATATTATATCTTATCATGAAACATAGAAATGAGATGCGATATGGCGTTTTATGAAGCATTTGATGTCTATTACTTCGATACGTAGACATCTGCAAACGCTATTTCCTAGCAAGGAAGTGTCGCATTTACATTCTTTTGACGTGAATAAGAGGTACACGTAACACTGCACTGTGAATATTATATCTTATCATGAAACATAGAAATGAGATGCGATATCGCGATATATGAAGCATTAGATGTCTATTGCTTCGACACGTAGACATCTGCAAACGCTATTTCCTAGCATGGAAGTGTCGCATTTACATTCCTTTGAAAGGAATACGAGATATACATGACACTTCACAATGGATATTATATCTTATCACGAAACGTAGATATTAGATGCGATATGACGATTTAAGAAGGATTACAAAACTATTGCTTCGATACGTAGACATCTGCAAACGCTATTTCCAAGCGAGGAAGTGTCGCATTTACATTCTTTTGAAGTGAATACGAGGTATTCATAACACTGCACAACGAATATTATATCTTATCATGAAACATAGGAATGAGATGCCATATCGCGATTTAAGAAGCATTAGAACTCTATTGCTTCGATACGTAGATATCTGCAAACACTATTTCCTAGCAAGGAACTGTCGCATTCACATCCATTTGAAGTGTATGCGAGATATACATGACACTTCGCAGTGAATATTATATATTGTCATGAAACATAGAAATGAGAAGCGATATGGCGATTTAAGAAGCATTAGATCTGTATTGCTTCGATACGTAGACATCTGCCAACGCTACTTCCTAGCAAGGAAGTATCGCATTTACATTCATTTGAAGGGTATGCGAGGTATACATGACACTTCGCAGTGAATATTATATCTTATCAGGAAACGTAGATATGAGATGCGATATGGCGATTTAAGAAGCATTAGAAATCTATTGGTTCGATACGTAGACATCTGCAAACGCTACTTCCTAGCAGGGAAGTGTCGCATTTACATTCTTTTGAAAGGAGTACAAGGTATACATGACACTTCGCAATGAATATTATATCTTATCATGAAACATAGAAATGAGATGCGATATGGCGTTTTATGAAGCATTTGATGTCTATTACTTCGATACGTAGACATCTGCAAACGCTATTTCCTAGCAAGGAAGTGTCGCATTTACATTCTTTTGACGTGAATAAGAGGTACACGTAACACTGCACTGTGAATATTATATCTTATCATGAAACATAGAAATGAGATGCGATATCGCGATATATGAAGCATTAGATGTCTATTGCTTCGACACGTAGACATCTGCAAACGCTATTTCCTAGCATGGAAGTGTCGCATTTACATTCCTTTGAAAGGAATACGAGATATACATGACACTTCACAATGGATATTATATCTTATCATGAAACGTAGATATTAGATGCGATATGACGATTTAAGAAGGATTACAAAACTATTGCTTCGATACGTAGACATCTGCAAACGCTATTTCCAAGCGAGGAAGTGTCGCATTTACATTCTTTTGAAGTGAATACGAGGTATTCATAACACTGCACAACGAATATTATATCTTATCATGAAACATAGGAATGAGATGCCATATCGCGATTTAAGAAGCATTAGAACTCTATTGCTTCGATACGTAGATATCTGCAAACACTATTTCCTAGCAAGGAACTGTCGCATTCACATCCATTTGAAGTGTATGCGAGATATACATGACACTTCGCAGTGAATATTATATATTGTCATGAAACATAGAAATGAGAAGCGATATGGCGATTTAAGAAGCATTAGATCTGTATTGCTTCGATACGTAGACATCTGCCAACGCTACTTCCTAGCAAGGAAGTATCGCATTTACATTCATTTGAAGGGTATGCGAGGTATACATGACACTTCGCAGTGAATATTATATCTTATCAGGAAACGTAGATATGAGATGCGATATGGCGATTTAAGAAGCATTAGAAATCTATTGGTTCGATACGTAGACATCTGCAAACGCTACTTCCTAGCAGGGAAGTGTCGCATTTACATTCTTTTGAAAGGAATAGGAGGTATACATGACACTTCGCAATGAATATTATATCTTATCATGAAACATAGAAATGAGATGCGATATCGCGATTTAAGAAGGATTAGAACCCAATTGCTTCGATACGTAGACATCTGCAAACGCTACTTCCTAGCAAGGAAGAGTCGCGTTTACATTCTTTTGAAAGGAATACGAAGTATACATGGCACTTCGCAATGAATATTATATCTTATCAGGAAACGTAGATATGGGATGTGATTTGACGATTTAAGAAGCATCAGAACTCTATTGTTTCGATACGTAGACATCTGCAAACGCTATTTCCTAGCAAGTAAGTGTCGTATTTACATTCTCTTGAGGTGAATATGAGGTACACATATCACTGCACAATGAATATTATATCTTATCGTGAAACATAGAAATGAGATGCGATATGGCCATTTATGGAGCATTAGATGTCTATTGCTTCGATACGTAGACTCTGCAAACGCTATTTCCTTGGAAGGAAGTGTCGCATTTACATTCATTTTCAGTGTATGCGAGGTATACATGACACTTCGCATTGAATATTATTTATTATCATGAAACATAGAAATGAGAAGCGATATGGCGATTTATGAAGCATTAGATCCCTATTGCTTCGATACGTAGACATCGGCAAACGCTATTTCCTAGCACGGAAGTGTCGCATTTACATTCTTTTGAAGTGAATACGAGGTATACATGACACTTCGCAATGAATATTATATCTTATCATGAAACATCGAAATGAAATGCGATATGGCGATTTAAGTAGCATTAGAACTCTATTGCTTCGATACGTAGACGTCTGCAAACGCTACTTCCTAGCAAGGAAGTGTCGCATTTACATTCATTTGAAGTATAGACGAGATATACATAACACTGCACAATGAATATTATATCTTATCATGAAACATAGAAATGAGGTGCGATATCGCGATTTAAAAAGCATTAGAACTCTATTGCTACGATACGTAGTCATCTGCAGACGCTATTTCCTAGCAAGGAAGTGTCGCATTTACATTCTTTTGAAAGGAATACGAGGTATACATGACACTTCGCAATGAATATTATATCTTATCATGATACATATAAATGAGATGCGATATGACGATTTAAGAAGCATTAGAAATCTATTGCTTCGGTACGTAGTCATCTGCAAACGAAACTTCCTAGCAAGGAAGTGTCGCATTTACATTCTTTTGAAGTGAATACGAGGTATACATAACACTGCACAATGAATATTATATCTTATCATGAAACATAGAAATGTGATGCGATATCGCGATTTAAGAATCTTTAGAACTCTATTGCTTCGATATGTTGATTTCTGCAAACAATATTTGCTAGCAAGGAACTGTCGCATTCACATTCATTTGAAGTGTATGCGAGGTATATATGACACTTCGCAGTGGATATTATTTATTATCATGAAACATAGAAATGAGATGCGATATGACGATTTAAGAAGTATTAGAAATCTATTGGTTCGATACGTAGATATCTGCAAACGCTACTTCCTAGCAAGGAAGTTTCGCATTTACATTCTGATGAAAGGAATACGAGGTACACATGACACTTCGCAATGAATATTATATCTTATCATGAAACATAGAAATGAGATGCGATATGTCGATTTAAGAAGCATTAGAACTCTATTGCTTCGATACGTAGACATCTGCAAACGTTACTTCCTAGCATGGAAGTGTCGCATTTCCATTCTTTTGAAGTGAATACGAGGTAAGCATAACACTGCACAATGAATATTATATCTTATCATGAAACATAGAAATGTGATGCGATATCGCGATTTAAGAAGCATTAGAAAACAATTGCTTCGTTACGTAGACATCTGCAAACACTATTTGCTAGCAAGGAACTGTCGCATTCACATTCGTTTGAATTGTATGCGAGGTGTACATTAAACTTCGCAATGAATATTATATATTATCATGAAACATAGATATGAGATGCGATATGACGATTTAAGAAGCATTAGAACTCTATTGTTTCGATACGTAGACATCTACAAACGCTACTTCCTAGCAAGGAAGTGTCGCATTCACATTCTTTTCATGTGAATACGAGGTATACATAACACTGCACAATGAATATTATATCTTATATATATATATATATATATATATATATATATATATATATATATATATATATATATATATATATAATATATAATATGATAATATATAATATTCATTGCAAAGTGTCATGTACACCTCGTACTCACTTCAAAAGAATGTAAATGCGACGCTTCCTTGCTAGGAAATTACGTCTGCAGATGTCTACGTATCGAAGCAATAGAGTTCTAATGCTTCATAAATCGCGATATCCCATCTCATTTCTATGTTTCGTGATAAGTTATAACATTCTTTGCTAAGTGTCATGTATACCTAGTATTTACTTCAAAAGAATGTAAATGCGACACTTCCTTGCTAGGAAATAGCGTTTACGGATGTCTACGTATCGTAGCAATAGAGTTCTAATGCTTCTTAAATCGCGATATCGCAACTCATTTCTATGTTTTGTGATAAGATAAAATATTCATTGCGAAGTGTCATGTATACCACGTATTCCGTTCAAAAGAATGTAAATGCGACACTTCCTTGCTAGGAAATAGCGTTTCCAGATGTCTACGTATCGTAGCAATGACTTCTAACGCTTACTAAATCGCGATATCGCATCTCACTTCTATGTTTCATGATAAGTTATAATATTCATTGCGAAGTGTCATCTATACCTCGTATTCACTTAAAGACAATGTAAATGCGACACTTCCTTGCTAGGAAATAGTCTATCCAGATGTCTACGTATCAGAAAAGTAGATTTCTAGTGCTTCTTAAAACGAGATGTCGCATCTGACTTCTATGTTTCGTGATAGGATATAATATCCATTGCGAAGTGTCATGTATACCCCGTGTTCACTTCAAAAGACTGTAAATGCAACCGTTCCATGCTAGGAAATAGCGTTTGCAGATGTCTACGTGTCGAAGCAATAGAGTTCTAATGCTTCTTAAAACGCGATATCGCATCTCACTTCCATGTTTCATGGTAAGATATAATATCCATTGCGAAGTGTCATGTATACCTCGTATTCACTTCAGAAGAATGTAAATGCGACACTTCCTTGCTAGGAAATAGCGCTTGCAGATGTCTACGTACCGTAGCAACAGAGTTCTAATGCTCTTAAATCGCGATATCACATCTCATTTCTATGTTTCGTGATACGATATAATATTCATTGCGAAGTGTCATGTGTACCTTGTGTAGACTTCAAAAGAATGTATATGCGACACTTCCTTGCTAGGAAATAGCGTTCCAGATGTCTACGTACGGAAACAATAGAGTTCTAATGCTTCTTAAAACGAGATGTCGCACCTCAATTCCATGTTTCATGATAAGATATAATGTTCATTGCGAAGTGTCATGTGTACCTTGTGTAGACTTCAAAAGAATGTATATGCGACACTTCCTTGCTAGGAAATAGCGTTTGCAGATGTCTACGTATCGAAAAAATAGAGTTCTAATGGTTATTATAACGACATGTCGCATATCATTTCTATGTTTCATGATAAGATAAAATACTCATTGCGGAGTGTCATGTATACCTCGTATTCACTTCAAAAGAATGTAAATGCGACACTTCCCTGCTAGGGCATAGCGTTTGCAGATGTCTACGTATCGTAGTAATAGTGTTCTAATACGGCTTAAAACGCGATATCGCATCTCATTTCTATGTTTCATAATAAAATACAATATTCATTTGCGAAGTGTCATGTATACCTCGTATTCACTTCAACAGAATGTAAATTCGACACTTCCTTGCTAGGAAATAGCGTTTGCAGATGTCTACGTATCGTAGCAAATAGAGTTCTAATGCTACTTATATCGCGATATCGCATCTCATCTCTATGTTTCATGGTAAGATATAATATTCATTGCAAAGTGTCATGTATACCTCGTACTCACTTCAAAAGAATGTAAGTCCGACACCTCCTTGCTAGGAAATAGCGTTTGCACATGTCTACGTATCGTAGCAATAGTGTTCAAATACCGCTTAAAACGCGATATCGCATCTCATTTCTACGTTTCATGATAATATATAATATTCATTGGGAAGTGTCACGTATACCTCGCATACACAACAAATGAAAGTAAATGCGACACTTCTTTGGAAGGATATAGCGTTTGCAGTTGTCTACGTGTCGAAGCAATAGTGTTATAATGCTTCTCAAAACGCGATATCGTATCACATTTCGATGTTTCATGATAATATATAATATTCATTGCGAAGTGTCACTATACCTCGCTTACACAACAAATGAAAGTAAATGCGACACTTCTTTACTAGGATATAGCGTTTGCAGTTGTCTACGTGTCGAAGCATTAGTGTTACAATGCTTCTTATAACGGGATATCGCATCTCACTTCAATGTTTCACGATAAGATATAATATTCATTGCGAAGTGTTATGTATTCGCCATCTACACTTGAAATGAATGTAAATGCGACACTTCCTTGCTAGGAAATAGCGTTTTCAGATGTGTTCGGATCGTAGCAATAGTGTCCAAATGCTTCTCGAAACGCGATATCGCATCTCATTTCTATGTGTCATGATAAGCTATAATATTTATTACGAAGTGTCATGTATACCTCGCATTCACTTGAAAAGAATGTAAAGGCGACGTTTCGTTGCTAGGAAGTAGCGTTTTCAGATGTCTACGTATCGTAACACGATAGAGTTCTAATGCTTGTTAAAACCCGATATCGCATCACACTTCTGTATTTCACGATGAGATATAATATTCATTGCGAAGTGTCATGTATACCTCGTATTCACTTCAAAAGAATGTAAATGCGACACTTCCTTGCTAGGAAATAGCGTTTGCAGATGTCTACGTGTCGAAGCAATAGAGTTCTAATGCTTCTTAAAACGCGATATCGCATCTCACTTCTATGTTTCATGGTAAGATATAATATCCATTGCGAAGTGTCATGTATACCTCGTATTCACTTCAGAAGAATGTAAATGCGACACTTCCTTGCTAGGAAATAGCGCTTGCAGATGTCTACGTACCGTAGCAACAGAGTTCTAATGCTCTTAAATCGCGATATCACATCTCATTTCTATGTTTCGTGATACGATATAATATTCATTGCGAAGTGTCATGTGTACCTTGTGTAGACTTCAAAAGAATGTATATGCGACACTTCCTTGCTAGGAAATAGCGTTCCAGATGTCTACGTACGGAAACAATAGAGTTCAAATGCTTCTTAAAACGAGATGTCGCACCTCAATTCCATGTTTCATGATAAGATATAATGTTCATTGCGATGTGTCATGTGTACCTTGTGTAGACTTCAAAAGAATGTAAGTGCGACACTTCCTTGCTAGGAATTACCGTTTCCAGATGTCTACTTACCGAAATAATAGATTTCTAATACTTCTTAAAACGGGATGTCGCACCTCAACTCTATGTTGCATGATAAGATATAATATGCATTGCGAAGTGACATATATAGCTCGTATTCACTTCAAAGGAATGTAAATGCGACTCTTCCATGCTAGGAAATAGCGTTTCCAGATGTCTACGTATCGAAATAATAGTGTTCTATTGCTTCTTAAAACGAGATGTCGCATATCATTTCTATGTTTTATCATAAGATATAATATTCAAAGCGAAGTGTCACGTATATCTCGTACTCACTTCAAAAGAATGTAAATGCAACACTTCCTTGCTTGGAAATAGCTTTTGCAGATGTTTACGTATCGAAACAATAGAGTTCTAATGCTCTTAAATCGTGATATCACATCTCATTTCTATGTTTCATGATAAGATATAATATCCATTGCGAAATGCCAGTTACACCTCGTATTCACTTCAAATGATTGTAAATGAGACACTTCCTTGCTAGGAAATAGCGTTTGCAGATGTCTACGTGTCGAAGCAATAGAGTTATAATGCTTCTTAATACGCGATATCGCATCTCATTTCTATGTTTCATGATAAGATATAATATCCATTGCGAAGTGTCATGTATACCTCGTATTCACTTCAGAAGAATGTAAATGCGACACTTCCTTGCTAGGAAATAGCGTTTGCAGATGTCTACGTATCGTAGCAATAGAGTTCTAATGCTCTTAAATCGCGATATCACATCTCATTTCTATGTTTCGTGTTACGATATAATATTCATTGCGAAGTGTCATGTGTACCTTGTGTAGACTTCAAAGGAATGTATATGCGACACTTCCTTGCTAGGAAATAGCGTTTGCAGATGTCTACGTATCGAAAAAATAGAGTTCTAATGGTTATTATAACGACATGTCGCATATCATTTCTATGTTTCATGATAAGATAAAATACTCATTGCGGAGTGTCATGTATACCTCGTATTCACTTCAAAAGAATGTAAATGCGACACTTCCCTGCTAGGGCATAGCGTTTGCAGATGTCTACGTATCGTAGTAATAGTGTTCTAATACGGCTTAAAACGCGATATCGCATCTCATTTCTATGTTTCATAATAAAATACAATATTCATTTGCGAAGTGTCATGTATACCTCGTATTCACTTCAACAGAATGTAAATTCGACACTTCCTTGCTAGGAAATAGCGTTTGCAGATGTCTACGTATCGTAGCAAATAGAGTTCTAATGCTACTTATATCGCGATATCGCATCTCATCTCTATGTTTCATGGTAAGATATAATATTCATTGCAAAGTGTCATGTATACCTCGTACTCACTTCAAAAGAATGTAAGTCCGACACCTCCTTGCTAGGAAATAGCGTTTGCACATGTCTACGTATCGTAGCAATAGTGTTCAAATACCGCTTAAAACGCGATATCGCATCCCATTTCTACGTTTCATGATACTATATAATATTCATTGGGAAGTGTCACGTTTACCTCGCATACACAACAAATGAAAGTAAATGCGACACTTCTTTGGTAGGATATAGCGTTTGCAGTTGTCTACGTGTCGAAGCAATAGTGTTATAATGCTTCTCAAAACGCGATATCGTATCACATTTCGATGTTTCATGATAATATATAATATTCATTGCGAAGTGTCACTATACCTCGCTTACACAACAAATGAAAGTAAATGCGGCACTTCTTTACTAGGATATAGCGTTTGCAGTTGTCTACGTGTCGAAGCATTAGTGTTACAATGCTTCTTATAACGGGATATCGCATCTCACTTCAATGTTTTACGATAAGATATAATATTCATTGCGAAGTGTTATGTATTCGTCATCTACACTTGAAATGAATGTAAATGCGACACTTCCTTGCTAGGAAATAGCGTTTTCAGATGTGTTCGGATCGTAGCAATAGTGTCCAAATGCTTCTCGAAACGCGATATCGCATCTCATTTCTATGTGTCATGATAAGATATAATATTTATTACGAAGTGTCATGTATACCTCGCATTCACTTGAAAAGAATGTAAAGGCGACGTTCCGTTGCTAGGAAGTAGCGTTTTCAGATGTCTACGTATCGTAACACGATAGAGTTCTAATGCTTGTTAAAACCCGATATCGCATCACACTTCTGTATTTCACGATGAGATATAATATTCATTGCGAAGTGTCATGTATACCTCGTATTCACTTCAAAAGAATGTAAATGCGACACTTCCTTGCTTGGAAATAGTGTTTCCAGATATCTACGTATCGTTGCAATTGAGTTCTAATGCTTCCTAAAACGCGATATCGCACCTCAATTCTATGTTTCATGATAAGATATAACATTCATTGAGCAGTGTTATGTATACATCGCGCACACTTCAAATAATTGTAAGTGCGACACTTCCTTGCTAGGATATAGCGTTTGCAGTTGTCTACGTGTCGAAGCAATAGAGTTCCAATGCTTCTTAAAACGAGATATCACATCTCTTTTCAATGTTTCGTGATAGGATATAATATTCATTGCGAAGTGTTATGTATACCTCGTCTACACTTCAGATGAATGTAAATGCCACATTTCTTTGCTATGAAATAGGGTTTCCTGATGTCTAAGTATCGAAGCAATAGAGTTCTAGTGCTTCTTAAATCGCGATATCGCATCTCATTTCACTGTTTCATGATAAGATACAATATTCATTGCGAAGTGTTATGTACACCTCGTCAGCACTACAAAAGAATGCAAATGCCACACTTCCTTGCTAGGAAATGGCGATTCCAGTTGCGTACGTATCGGAGCAATAGAGTTCTAATGCTTCTTAAAACGCGAAATCGCATCTCATACCTATGTTGCATGATGAGATATAATATTCATTGCGAAGTGTTATGTATACCTCGTCTACACTGCAAAAGAATGTAAATGAAAAGAATGTAAATTCTGAAGCTCCTTAAAACGCGATATCGCATCTCATTTCTATGTTGCATGATAAGATATAATATTTATTGCGAAGTGTTATGTATACCTCGTCTACACTTCAAAAGAATGTAAGTGCCACACTTCCTTGCTAGGAAATAGCGTTTCCAGTTGTTTACTTATCGGAGCAATGGAGTTCTATTGCTTCATTCAACACGATGTCGCAAGTCATTTCAATGATTCATGGTAAATTGCATTGTTCTATGCAATATGTTACATTTGTCTGTATCTAGGCCTTAGAAGGATGTGAATCCTATACTTACTTGCAACAGAATATCTTTTCCAGATCTCTACGTGTCCAAGCAAGACATTTATAATACTTCATGCAGCGAAATGTCGCATCTCATTTCAACGTTTCAAAGCAAAGAATCTACAATCATATCTCCATAACATTATGCTTAACTGTTAGAGGTCTTCAATAGAATGTGAACTATATAATTCCATGCAACGGCATGGCGCTCCGTAGTGTCTGTCTGTTAAAGCAATCGAGCTAGAATTCTCCATGCAATGCGCTGGCGCATCCCATTTCATCGTTTTAAAGTAAGAATGCTGTAATCTCTTATGCATAGCTCTATGCTTATCTGCTTTAAAGCTTCATAAGAATGTGAATTCTACAGCTCCATGCAACAGGATTGCCCTTCGTAGTGTCTACATGTCGAGACAATAGAGTACTAATGCATTATACAATGCCATGACTCATCTCATTTCAACGTTTCGAATTAAGTAAGCTGTAATCTTCTATGTAAAGCATTATAATTATCTGCTTATACTCTACAATAGAATGTGAATTCTATAGATCCAAGCAACAGGAGGGCAGGCCCTCCACCATCCTACTGCCTGCCCTGATGCGGGCAAAGGATTCCCAGGGCCACTCAAACCGCGACCAACATCTATCTTATACTCTAACCGATTCGTCGTTATGCGTTTTCCATTAAGCTTGCCGGGATCAGTGATATTGATTCGCTCAATCTAAATTATTATTTTCTTTTTAAGTTTCTCGATTTTTTTAGTTTCTCTCACGATATCGTCTATTTCGTTGTACCTTACCCTTACAGTATAGTATATAATCTGTTGTTTGATATTTCTAGGATTTCCTCTTAATAAATGCAATGCTTCCACATATTTTCTTTCTCTTTCTCTTTAGTTACATTGTTGTTATTTTATGCTTTTCAGCCTCCACATTCCCTCTCTACACCATCTCGGAACAAGCTTTATACGATTACTGCAGGATGACGCCCCGGTCTCTTTACACCGAGATCGAGTGTTCTCTCTTGCATCCGTTGATTTGCATATGTTATATATTGGAGAATATTTCCTCTTATCCCTTGTATTTTTCGAATGAAATTACATTGACAGAAGTACGAGCTAGTTCTGCACGCCTATTTGAAATAACATTAAATCACCTTGTTAAACAATAATATATTAAATGTGACTTGGACTTTTAAATTTGAATTTATAAACATCTAACAGGTAAATATGTTTTTCTTACTATTCATATCATTATACATTCAGTGATTTATTGTGTGCTGTGATTTGATATATTAACTGCTTGATTATATTTTGCAATGAACTTTGCGTACAAAACATTGTTTTTACTCCTGATGGGAGTGGATAGTTCTTCGTTTTATATTCTTATATCGCATTCATTATAAAAGTATATGATATCCTTCTTATGCAGTCATGTATAATTATGTACTGTGACGGTTTTTCTCGTTTCAATCCTCAAGAAAAGGGTATATAGAACCAATAATAACGGGGTATCCAGAAGTTTAATCCGGGGTTATATCGGGGTACAGAATATCCGCGTGATTCGGCAACGCGAAGTACAGAACAATAAATTTCCTATCCAGCGAGCATTTCGAAGCTGCGAGGCTGGGACTTTTTGGGCGCCAGCTACTCAAAAAGTAGCAAAAACTAGTAAACCACGCAACCCGGGGAAACCCGGTTCAAGATAACCCTCGAAATTTCGAAATACTCTTTCGCTCGACTGCTTCTAGACGAGTGCGTAAATTAGGGTCGCGGGATACTGAACTCACGGCTTCTTTCTAGATTGCCTCGACGCGGTATTACAAAAGGGTATACGACACGCCCCGAATGACCGTGGATCACCACCCGTTATACAATACAAATTACAAGTCTGAAGATGTAGATGCAATTAATGTCCGATATTTTACGTGATCGAATTGACGTATCGAGTGAGGCCATGAAATATAAAAATCTTTTACTATTCTTCGACCCCTTTACATGTTAAATGAATGATTAGTTCTGCAAGACAAGAAGCCTGAATTAGTGAGATATCTAGGAACATAAGTAATTTGTAAGTAACACATCTTTTCTCTTCGAAATATTTGCCTTTGCATAGAATAGAACGTATAGATATAATTGCCTGTTTTGTACCCATTTCGGTCCAATTCTATTATAGCCTTTGAGCAGAAGTAATATTGATTATACTTGATTTTTGCTATAGTTCTTTGATTAACAGATTTTATTAACCTAGAATCATCATTTGACGGATGTATCAATCTAATTTGTAGCTCCATCAGTTTCTTTTTCTGCTCGCTACTTTCCATTTTCAGTTCCGTATACTTATCCTTTATCATCATCATATATGTTGCGTAAAATTACAATAACTTTTTGTCCTCAAATTTTGCGGATATTTCAATTAAATTTCCTTTGATTAAATAAACGGAAATTAAAAAACAGTGGCACGTTCCATTTCTTGGAAACGTTGTATCGTAATCTGCATCTGACTGTTTTTAAAGGCACGCACTTTACTTAACGTTTGCAATGATTCGGTTAGCGAAGTAAAGAAATATTCTACTTTCGAAATTGTTGGCTCTTGTAATTCTAAGGCAAATATATTCATCTGTCGACATCGTGAACATTGTTTTTTGGCAAAATTTCAGAAAAACAAATATATTATAAGTAAAATAATAAACATCATAATATTAAATTTAACTCTTTTCATCGTTGCCTTGTTGGACACATCCATAACAATATACAGGGTGGGGCAGTAATAATTAGCACCTCAGATATCCACGAAACTATAAGTTTCATAGAAGTTTTTGCTAATATAAAATTGCATAGTACAAAGGGTCCATCCGTTGATGAAAATAGTTTTTTTGTAAGTGGAGTTATGTTGGACATATGAAGGTTACCTCCATTTTTTGAAATGAATTGGTATGTCCATTCTTCCGTAATACGATAGAGCATTTTAAAGCAAGTTTAACGATCTGTAACATGAAGGCATTGAAGGTTACAAAAAGTAAAGAAAGGCGATAATACTCACGGTTTTGATAGTAATTGAAACATACGTATTGTAAACAGTGGTGGAAGGCGTAATACTTACCGTTTACTTCACTGTGAATAAACACTTTTCGAAGGGCATTTCAATAGTTTGCAGCATAAGTTAAACATGATAAGATTAGTATTGAAAAATCGGTTCGAATACGTTTGGTTAGGCTGTTCTTTGTGTCGTTCATTTTATAAGTACTGAGCTGCGGATTCCTGAGGACAGCTCACAAAATTGTTGATCTATGGAAGATTATCATTGTGAATTTGAATCAAAAGGTAATTAAATTCCATTAGATTGTAAACAGATCTCAATGTTTCATTTTAGATATTAAGATTAAATACTCTTTACAAAACTACAAGAATGGATACATACCTTTCTGTTATTATTACTTCATAAAGAATTATAATTGCAATTATATAGTTCATATCGACAAAAAATATTTCTCAGAAAATTCTAAATATTAAATTAAAGAATCAAGTAAAACATTTTTAATAATTACGAGTATGAAAAATACTTGAACATTCCAATAGAAAGATGTCTAAACAGGAGTTAGAAAAGTCAAACATTCAATTTCAATTCCAGAATTCATCTATAAGAGGTAAAATGTTTTGAAAGCTTTAATTACAGTCTCTAATGCAAGCAGTTGGGCAGTATTTCAATTTTCAAGAAAATTGATGAAAGTCAACCATTTTGAAGTGGTCAGAATCTTTGTCGTTTGAGCAATAAGTGAATAACAAATAGCTGCATAAATTCCAGGCTTAAAAACTTATGGATTAAATCCTATGCAGACTCGTTTATGAGCGAGTTACTAAATAATAATCCACACTAAGTAATCATTTTAAAACTTAAACGATTACATCTCGCGAACTTTCGAAGATATCAGAAGCGTGAAAAGTATGTGGTTTATCAAAAACTCTTCTAAAAGAACGGACGAAGCCAATAGAAATCTTTGTTGAAGTAAGCAAGTACTAAAGTTCTAAGCAACGCGATGGCCCTTATCTGCCTATGTTTCATAGCAAGTAAGTTCTGAATTTCTATGAAATCCGATGGAATTCCTCGCTACTAACGTTTCAAAGTAAGTTCTAAAATTCTCAGTTCTACGTTTAAAACTATGTGTGTTCTATATATCTATGTAAAGCGATGGTTCCTATTAGTTGTGACGGAAACCTATATATAGTATGTCAGGGAAGCTCGAAGGGGTTAATTATCTAAATGCTTTAAAGTGTAAAACGTACTTTAATCTAAAGCGATCTATCGTTCCAAGGTATCCGCTCGCGTACAACTTTTCTTGGGCGACAGCTGCTCAGAAAGTAGCAAAGGGATAGACTACACGACCACGGGAACCCTGGGGCGGAACAACCCTTGAAATTTCGAAATGCTCCTCCTCTCGACTACGCCTAGCCAAGTACACACACTCAGGTTGCGAGATACTGAAGTGACGGCATGTTTATTTATGGTCTCGACGTTGGTTTAACTAACAAGGGCTACGGGAAACTACGCAACACGCCGCGAATTACCGGGTATCATAACTCGCTTCACGATATAAGATACAATATACAATATGCGACACAAGAAATGGGACGCATTAGCGAATAAGCTCTCACGTTGTCTTCTTCAGGTTCCTTGAATTCGCTGGTGGTCCTCGGGTCTCCTGCATCCTCCTCGAGGCTCCTTGGTGGAGTGGGCTGTAGGCCTCGGTATTGTTCGGGTCCATTGATCAGTGGATTTCGGCGATTTCCTCTTCTCGCCCGCTTGGGCGTCCCTGAGGGGATCCTCCTGATCATTTAAATTGCATAGCGCCTCGCGCGCCGTGCTCCCATGGCCCGCCTGCAGGGCCGCTGGACTTTTGACTTCTCTTTAGGGGGTTAAGGATGGTTGAGGACCTTCTCACATCCCAGAGCATTATAAAGCACAAAAGCAGATAAGAATAATGCGATGCATAGAGCTTTACAACCTTCTAACTTACTTTGAACTGTTTACATGAAATGCGATATTGCGGTGCATGAAGCATGACAAATTAACTGCTTCGGCACCAGGACATCTAGAAACGCTATCCCCGGGCAAGAAAGTGTAGGGTTCACACTCAATTCATGTGCAGAAGCAGATAAACATAAAGCGATGCTATGAATATTACATCTTATCATGAAATATAGAAGTAAGATGCGCAGCCGCGTTTTACGAAGCATTATAACTCTATTGCTTCTAAACCTTCAGATATAGAAACGATATTCCGTAGGAAGGAAGTGATGCATTTACATTCATTTGAAGTGTAGAGGAGATATAAATAACGCGTTGCATTGAAATTACATCTTATCATGTGACTTAGAACTGACATCCGATATCGCGTTTTAAGAAGCATTAGAACTCTATTGCTACGATACGTAAACATCTGCAAACGCTATTTCCAAGCAAGGAAGTGTCGCATTTACATTCTTTTGTGGTGTATACGAGGAGTACATAACACTTCTCAATGAAAATTATATCATATCATGGGACATAGAAATGAGATGCGATAGCGCCTTTTAAGAAGCATTAGAACTCTATTGCTACGCTACGTAGACGTCTGCCAATGCTATTTCCTAGCAAGGAAGTATCGCATTTATATACATATGAAGTGTATGCGTGTTGTGCATAACACTTCGCATTGAATATTATATCTTACCATGAAACATAGAAATGAGATGCGATATGACGATTTAAGAAGCATTAGAACTCTATTGCTTCGATACGTAGACATCTGCAAGCGCTACTTCTCAGCAAGGAAGGGTCGCGTTTACATTCTTTTGAAAGGAATACGAAGTATACATGACACTTCGCAATGAATATTATATCTTATCATGAAACATTGAAATAAATTGCGATATGACGATTTAAAAAGCATTAGAACTCTATTGCTTCGATACGTAGACATCTGGGAACGCTATTTCTTAGCAAGGAAGTGTCGCATTTACATTCGTTTGAAGTGTCGCCGAGGCATACATAACTCTTCGCAATGAATATTATATCTTATCATGAAACATAGAATTGAGATGCGATATCGCGTGTTAAGAAGCATTAGAACTCTATTGCTTCGATACGTAGTCACCTCGAAATGCATTTTCTAGCGAGCAAGTGTGGCATTTATATTCCTTTGAAGTGTAGACGAGGTATACATAGCACTTCGCGATGAATAATGTATCTTATCATGATACAACAAACTGCGATGCGATATCGCGTTTAAAGAAGCATTAGAATTCTATCGCTTCGATACGTAGACATATGGAAACTCATTTCCTTACCAGAAAGTGTGACATTTACATTCATTTGACGTGTAGTCGAGGTACACATAAGGCTTCGCAATGTGTGTTATGTCTTATCATGAAAAATAGAAATGAGACGCGATAGCGCGTTTTAATAAGCATTAGAACTCTATTGCTTCGGTACGTAGACACCTGAAAACCCTATTTCCTAGCAAGGAAGTGTCGCATTTACATTCCTCTGAAGTGAGTACGAGGTATACATGACACTTCGCAGTGAATATTATATCTTGTCTTGTATCACAGAAATGAGATGCGATATCGCGTTTTTTGAAGCATTAGAACTCCATTTCTACGATACGTAAACATCTGCAAACGCTATTTCCTAGCAAGGAACTGTAGCATTCACATTCATTTGTAGTTTATGCGAGGTACACATGACACTTCGCAATGAATATTATATATTATCATGAAACCTAGAAAGGAGATGCGATATCGCGAATTAGCAAGCTTTAGAACTCTATAGCTTCGATACATAGACATCTGCAAACGCTGTTTCCTAGCAAGGAAGTGTCGCATTTACATTCTTTTGAAGTGAATACGAGGTATACATATCTCTCCACAATGAGTATTATATATTATCATGAAACACAGAATTGAGATGCGAAATCGCGGTTTGTGAAGCATTAGAACTCTATTGCTACGATACGTAGACATTTTCAAACGCTATTTCCTAGCAAGGAAGTGACGCATTTACATTCTTTTGACGTGAATGCGAGGTATACATATCACTGCACAATGAATATTATATCTTATCATGAAACATAGGAATTAGATGCGATATTGCGATTTAACAAGGATTAGAACTCTATTGCATCGATACATAGACATCTGCAAACGCTATTTCCTAGCAAAGATGTGTCGCATTTACATTCTTTTGAAGTGAGTACGAGGTATACATGACACTTCGCAATGAATAGTATATCTTAACATGAAACGTAGGAATGAGATGTGATATCTCGTTCTAACAAGCATTAGAACTCTATTGCTTCGACACGTAGACATCTCCGAACGCTATTTCCTAGCATGGAAGTGTCGCGTTCACATTGTTCCGAAGAGAATACAAGGTATTCATGACACTTCGCAATAAATATTATATCTTATCATGGAACATGGATGTGAGATGCTATATCTCGTTTTAAGCAGTATTAGAACTCTATTGCTTCGATACGTAGACATCTGCAAGCGCTATTTCCTAGCTAGGAAGTGTCGCATTTGCATTCATTTGAAGTGTGTGCGAGGTATACATAACACTTCGCAATGAATATTATATCTTATCATGAATCATAGAAATGAGATGCGACATCTCGTTTTAAGAACCATTAGAACTCGTTTGCTTCGTTTCGTAGTCATCTGCAAACGCTATTTCCTAGCATGGAAGTGTCGCACTTACATTCTTTTGAAGTGAATACGAGGTATACATAACACTCCACAATGTATATTATATCTTATCATGAAACATAGAAATGAGATGCAATATGACGATTTAAGAAGCACTTGAACTCTATTGCTTGGATACGTAGACATCTGCAAACGCTATTTCCTAGCAAGGAAGTGCCGCATTTACATTCATTTGAAGTGTATGCGAGGTATACATAACACTTCGCAATGAATATTATATATTATCATGAAACATAGAAATGAGATGCGATATCGGGAATTAGCAAGCTTTAGAACTCTATTTCTTCGATTCGTAGACATCTGCAAACGCTATTTCCTAGGAAGGAAGTGTCAAATTTACATTCATTTTAAGTGTATGCGAGGTATACATGACACTTCGCAATGAATACTATATATTATCATGAAACATAGAAGTGAGAAGCGATATCGCGTTTTGAGAAGCATTAGAACTCAAATGCCACGACACGTAGATATCTGCAAACGCTATTTCCTAGCAAGGAAGTGTCGCCTTTACATTCATTTGAAGTATAGACGAGATATACATAACACTGCACATTGAATATTATATCTTATCATGAAACATAGAAATGAGATGCGATATGGCGATTTAAGAAGCATTAGATATCTATTGGTTCGATACGTACACATCTGCAAATGCTATTTCCTAGCATGGAAGTGTCACATTTACATTCTTTTGAAGTGAATACGAGGTATACATAACACTTCACAATGAGTATTATATGTTATCATGAAACATAGAAATGTGATGCGATATGACGATTTAAGAAGCATTAGAATACTATTGCCTCGATACGCAGACATCTGCAAACGCTATTTCCAAGCAAGGAAGTGTCGCATTTACATTCATTTGAAGTGTATGCGACGTGTACATGACACTTCGCAGTGAATATTATATATTATCATGAAACACAGATATGAGATGCGACAACGCGAATTAGCATGCTTTAGAAATCCATGGTTCGATACGTAGACATCTGCAAACGCTACTTTCTAGCAAGGAAGTGTCGCCTTTTCATTCTTTTGAAAGGAATACGAGGTATACATAACACTTCGCAGTGAATATCATATATTATCATGAGACATAGAAATGAGAAGCGATATGACGAATTAAGAAGCATTTGAATTCCATTGCTTCGATACGTGGACATCTGCAAGCGCTACTTCGTAGCACGGAAGTGTCGCATTTATATTCTTTTGAAGTGAATACGAGGTATACATGACACTTCGCAATGAATATTATATCTTTTCATGAGACATAGGATTGAGATGCGATATCGTGTTTTAAGATGCATTAGAACTCTATGCCTTCGATACGTAGTCATCTGCCAACGCTCCTCCTAGCAAGGAAGTGCCGCATTGACAGTCTTCTGAAGTCAATACGAGGTATACATGACACTTCACAATGACTATTATATCTTATCATGAAACATAGGAATTATATGCGATTTCGCGTTTTAAGAAGCACTAGAAATCTATTGCTTCGGTACGTAGACATCTGGTAACGTAATTTCCTAGGAAGGAAGTGTCGCATTTACATTCTTTTGAGACGAATGCGACTTATTCATAACACTCCACAATGAATATTATATCTTATAATGAAACATAGAAATGAGATACGATATCGCGTTTTAAGAAGCATTAGAAACCAATTGCTTCGATAGGTAGGTATCTGCAAACGCTATTTCCTAAGAAGGAAGTGTCGCATTTACATTCTTTTGAAGTGAGTACGAGGTATACATGATTCTTCGCAATAAATATTATACCTTATCATGAAACATTGAAAATAGATGCGATATTCCGTTTTAAGAAGCACTAGAACTGTATTGCTTCAATACGTAGACATCTGCAGTCGCTATTTCCTAGCAAGGTAGTGTCGCATTTGCATTCATTTGAGATGAATACGAGGTATACATGACACTTCGCAATTAATAATATATCTTATCATGAAACATAGAAATGACATGCGATATCGCGTTTTAAGAAGCATTAGAACTCTATTGCTACGGTACATAGACTTCTGCAATCGCTATTTCCTAGCAAGGATGTGACGCATTTACATTCATTTGAAGTGAATACGAAGTATACATGACACTTCGCAATGAATATTACATCTTATCATTCAACACAGAAATGAGATGCGATATCACGTTTTGAGAAGCATTAGAACCCTATTGCTTCAATACGTAGATATCTGCAAACGCTATTTCCTAGCAAGGAAGTATCGTGTTTACATTCATTTGAAGTGTTGGCGAGTGAAGTGTATACATAACACTTCGCAATGAATATTGTACCTTATCATGAAACATAGATATGAGATGAGATATCGCGTTACAAGAAGCATTATAGCACTATTATTACGATGCGTAGACATCTGCAAACGCTACTTCCTAGCGAGGAAGTGTCGCATTTACATTCTTTTGAAGTGAGTACGTGGTATACACGACACTTCGCAATGAATATTATACCTTGTCTTGGATCATAGAAATGGGATGCGATATCGCGTTGCAAGAAGCATTAGAGCACTATTACTATGATACGTAGACATCTACAAACGCTACTTCCTAGCAAGAAAGTGCCGCATTTACATTATTTTGAAGTGAATACAGGGAAAACATGACACTTCGCAATTATATCTTATCATGAAACATAGAAATGAGATGCGATATCGCGTTTTAAGAAGCAATAGAACTCAATTGCTTCGATACGTAGACATCTGGAAACGCTATTTCCTAGCAAGGAAGTGTCGTATTTACATTCATATGAAGTGTATGCGAGGTATACATAACACTTCGCAATGAATATTGTACCTTATCATGAAACATAGATATGAGATGAGAAATCGGGTTACAAGAAGCATTAGAGCACTATTGTTACGATGCGTAGACATCTACAAACGCTACTTCCTAGCAAGGAAGTGCCGCATTTACATTCTTTTGAAGTGAATACGAGGTATACATGACACTTCGCAGTGAATATTATATATTATCATGAAACATAGAAATGAGATGCGGTATCTCGTTTTAAGAAGCATTAGGACTCTATTGCTTCGATACGTAGACATCTGCAATCGCCATTTCCTAAGAAGGAAGTGTCGCATTTAGATGCTGTTGAAGTGAGTACGAGGTACACATGATCCTTCGCAATAAATATTATACCTTATCATGAAACATTGAAAATAGATGCGATATCCCGTTTTAAGAAGAACTAGAACTGTATTGCTTCAATTCGTAGACCTCTACAATCGCTATTTCCTAGCAAGGTAGTGTCGCATTTGCATTCATTTGAGATGAAAACGAGGTACATATGACACTTCGCAATGAATATTATATCTTATCATAAAACATAGAAATGAGATGCGATATCGCGTTTTAAGAAGCATTAAAACTCAATTGCTTCGATACGTAGGCATCTGCAAACGCTATTTTCTAGCAAGGAAGTGTCGCATTTACATTCATTTGAAGTGAATACGAGGTATACATAACACTGCACAGTGAATATTATATATTATCATGAAACATAGTAATGAGTAGCGATATCGCGTTTTGAGAAGCATTAGAACTCTAACGCTGCGATACGTAGACATCTGCAAAAGCTATTTCCTGGCAAGGAAGTGTCGCGTTTACATTCTTTTGAAGTGAATACGAGGTATACATAACACATCGCAGTGATTATTATATCTTATAATGAAACATAGAAATCAGACTCTATATGGCGATTTAAGAAGCATTAGAACGCTATTGCTTCGATACGTAGACATCTGCAAACGCTAATTCCTGAGCAAGGAAGTGTCGCATTTACATTCTATTGAAGTGAATACGAGGTATACATAACACTGCACAATGAATATTATATCGTATCATTAAACATAGAAATGAGATGCGATATCGCGATTTAAGAAGATTTAGAACTCTATTGCTTCGATACGTAGATATCTGCAAACACTACTTCCTGGCAAGGAAGTGTCGCGTTAACATTCTTTTGAAGTGAATATGAGGTATACATAACAGTGCACAGTGAATATTATATCTTATCATGAAACATAGAAATGAGATGCGATATGGCGATATAAGAAGCATTAGAACACTATTGCTTCGATACGTAGACATCTGTAAACGCTACTTCCTAGCAAGGAAGTGTCGCATTTACATTCTTTTGAAAGGAATACGAGGTATACATAACACACCACAGTGAATATTATATCTTATCATGAAACATAGAAATGTGATGCAATATGGCGATTTAAGAAGCATTAGAAAACTATTGCTTCGACACGTAGACATCTGCAAACGCTATTACCTAGCAAGGAAGTGTCGCATTTACATTCATTTCAAGTGTATGCTAGGTACACATAACACTTCGCAATGAATATTATATATTATCATGAAACATGAAAATGCGAAGCGATATCGCGTTTTGAGAAGAATTAGAGCTACAATGCCACGATACGTAGACATCTGCAAACGCTATTTCCTAGCAAGGAATTGTAGCATTTACATTCTTTTGAAGTGAATACGAAGTATACATGCCACTTCGCAATGAATATTATATATTATCATGAAACATAGTAATGAGTAGGGATATCGCGTTTTGAGAAGCATTAGAACTCTCATGCTTTCGATATGTAGACATCTGCAAACGCTACATCCGGGCAAGGAAGTGTCGCGTTTACATTCTTTTGATGTGAATTCGAGGTATACATAACACTGCACAGTGAATATGATATCTTATCATGAAACATAGAAATGAGATGCAATATAGCGATTTAAGAAGCATTAGAACTCTATTGCTTCGATACGTACACATCTGCAAACACTATTTCCTAGCAAGGAACTGTCGAACTCACATTCATTTGAAGTGTATGCGAGGTATACATAACATTCCACAATGAATATTATATCTTATCATGAAACATGGGAATGTGATGTTATATGGCTATTTAAGAAGCATTAGAAATCTATTGCTTCGATACGTAGACATCTGCAATCGCTACTTCCTGGCAAGGAAGTGTCGCATTTACATTCTTTTGAAATCAATACGAGGTATACAAGACATTTCGCAATGAATATTATATCTTATCATGAAACATAGAAATGAGATGCGATATCGCGAATTAGCAAGCTTTAGTACTCTATTGCTTCGATACGTAGACATCTGCAAACGCTACTTCCAAGCAAGGAAGTGTCGCATTTACATTCTTTTGAAAGGAATACGAGGTATACATGACACTTCGCAATGAATATTATATCTTATCAGGAAACGTAGATATGGGATGCGATTTGACGATTTAAGAAGCATCAGAACTCTATTGTTTCGATACGTAGACATCTGCAAACGCTATTTCCTAGCAAGTAAGTATCGTATTTACATTCTCTTGAGGTGAATATGAGGTACACATATCACTGCACAATGAATATTATATCTTATCGTGAAACATAGAAATGAGATGCGATATGGCTATTTATGGAGCATTAGATGTCTATTGCTTCGATACGTAGACATCTGCAAACGCTATTTCCTTGGAAGGAAGTGTCGCATTTACATTCATTTTCAGTGTATGCGAGGTATACATGACACTTCGCATTGAATATTATTTATTATCATGAAACATATAAATGAGAAGCGATATGGCGATTTATGAAGCATTAGATCCCTATTGCTTCGATACGTAGACATCGGCAAACGCTATTTCCTAGCACGGAAGTGTCGCATTTACATTCTTTTGAAGTGAATACGAGGTATACATGACACTTCGCAATGAATATTATATCTTATCATGAAACATCGAAATGAAATGCGATATGGCGATTTAAGAGGAATTAGAAAACTATTGCTTCGATACGTAGACATGTGCAAACGCTACTTCCTAGCAAGGAAGTGTCGCATTTACATTCTTTTGAGGTGAATACGAGGTATACATAACACTGCACAATGAATATTATATCTTATCATGAAACATAGAAATAAGATGCGATATGGCGTTTTATGAAGCATTAGATGTCTATTGCTTCGATACGTAGACATCTGCAAACGCTATTTCCTAGCAAGGGAGTGTCGCATTTACATTCTTTTGAGGTGAATACGTGGTATACATAACACTGCACAATGAATATTATATCTTACCATGAAACATAGAAATGAGATGCGATATCGCGATTTAAGAAGCATTAGAACTCTATTGCTTCTATACGTAGACATCTGCCAACGCTATTTCCTAGCAAGGAAGTATCGCATTTACATTCTTTTGAAATGAATACGAGGTAAGCATGACACTTCGCAATGAATATTATATCTTATCACGAAACATAGAAATGAGATGCCATATCGCGATTTAGGAAGCATTAGAACACTATTTCTTCGATACGGAGACATCTGCAAACGCTATTTCCTAGCAAGGTATTGTCGCATTCACTTTCTTTTGAAGTGAATACGAGGAGTACATAACACTGCACATTAAATATTATATCTTATAATGAAACATAGGAATGTGATGCGATACCGCGTTTTGAGAAGCATTAGAACTCTATTGCTTCGATACCTAAACATCTGCAAGCGCTACATCCTAGCAAGGAAGTGTCGCATTTACATTCTTTTGAACGGAATACGAGGTATCAATGACACTTCGCAATGAGTATTATATGTTATCATGAAACATAGGAATGAGAAGCGATATCGCGTTTTGAAATGCATTAGAACTCCAATGCCACGATACGTAGACATCTGCAAACGCTATTTCCTAGCAAGGAAGTGCCGCGTTTACATTCTTTTGAAGTGAATACGAGGTATACATAAGACTACACAATGAATATTATATCTTATCATGAAACATAGAAATGAGACGCAATATGGCGATTTAAGAAGCATTAGAAATCTATTGCTTCCATACGTAGACATCTGCAAACGCTATTTCCAAGCAGGGAAGTGTCGCATTTACATTCTTTTGAACTGAATACGAGGTATACATAACACTCCACAATGAATATTATATAATATCATGAAACATAGTAATGAGTAGCGATATCGCGTTTTGAGAAGGATTGGAACTCTAATGCTACGATACGTAGACATCTGCAAGCGCTATTTCCTGGCAAGAAAGTGTCGCGTTTACATTATTTTAAAGTGAATACGAGGTATACATAACACTCCACAATGAATATTATATATTATCATGAAACATAGTAATGTGTAGCGATATAGCGTTTTGAGAAGCATTAGAACTCTAATGCTACCATACGTAGATATCTGCAAACGCTATTTCCTTGCAAGGAGGTGTCGCATTTACATTCATATTAAGTGTATGCGAGGTATACATGACACTTCGCAATGAATACTATATGTTATCAGGAGACGTAGATATAAGATGCGATATGACGATTTAAGAAGTATTAAAACTCTATTGCTTCGATACGTAAACATCTGCAAACGCTATTTCCAAGCAAGGAAGTGTCGCAATTACATTCTTTTGAAGTGAATACGAGGTATACATGACACTTCGCAATGAATATTATATCTTATCATGAAAAATAGAAATTAGGAGCGATATCCCGATTTAAGAAGCATTAGAATTCTATTGCTATGATACGTAGACATCTGCAAACGACATTTCCTAGCAGGGAAGTGTCGCGTTTACATTCTTTTGAAGTGATTACGAGGTATACATGACACTTCGCAATGAATACTATATCTTATCATGAAACATAGAAATGAGATGCGATATCTTGTTTTAAGAAGCTTTAGAACTCTATAGCTACGGTACGATGATATCTGGAAACACTATTTCCTAGCAAGGAAGTGTCGCATTTGCATTCATTTGAAGTGAATACGAGGTATACATGATACTTCGCAATGAATATTACATCGTATCATGAAACATAAAAATTAGGAGGGATATCGCGATTTAAGGAGCATAAGAATTCTATTGCTACGATACGTAGACATCTGCAAACGACATTTCCTAGCATGGTAGTGTCGCATTTACATTCTTTTGAAGTGAATACGAGGTATACATGACACTTCGCATTGAATATTGTATCTTATTATGAAACATAGAAATGAGATGCGATATCGCGTTTTAAGAAGCATTAGAACTCTATTGCTACGATACGTAGACATCTGCAACCGCTATTTCCTAGCAAGAAAGTGTCGCATTTACATTCTTTTAAAGTGAATACGAGGTATACATGACACTTCCCAATGAATATTATATCTTATTATGAAACATAGAAATAGGTTGCGATATCGCGTTTTAAGAATCATTAGGTATCTATTGCTTCAATACGTAGACATCTGGAAACGCTATTTAATAGCAGGGAAGTGTCGCATTTACATTCTTTTTATGTGAATACGAGGTATACATGACACTTCGTAATGAATATTATATCTTATCATGATACATAGAAATTAGGAGCGATATCGCTATATAAGAAGCATTAGAACACTATTGCTTCGATACGTAGACATCTGCAAACGCTACTTCCTAGCAAGGAAGTGTCGCATTTACATTCTTTTGAAAGGAATACGAGGTATCAATGACACTTCGCAATGAGTATTACATCTTATCATGAAACATAGAAATGAGATGCGATATGGCGATTTATGAAGCAATAGATGTCTATTGCTTCGATACGTAGACATTTGCAAACGCTATTTCCTAGCAAGGAAGTGTCGCATTTACATTCATTTTAAGTGTATGCGAGGTATACATGACACTTCGCAATGAATATTATATGTTATCATGAAACATAGGAATGAGAAGCGATATCGCGTTTTGAGATGCATTAGAACTCCAATGCCACGATACGTAGACATCTGCAAACGCTATATCCTAGCAAGGAAGTGTCGCGTTTACATTCTTTTGAAGTGAATACGAGGTATACATAAGACTGCACAATGAATATTATATCTTATCATGAAACATAGGAATGAGTTGCAATATGGCGATTTAAGAAGCATTAGAACTATATTGCTTCGATACATAGACATCTGCAAACGCCATTTCCTAGCAAGTTAGTGTCGCATTTACATTCATTTGAAGTGTATGCTAGGTATACATGACACTTCGCAGTGAATATTATATATTATCATGAAGCATAGAAATGAGAAGCGATATGGCGATTTAAGAAGCATTAGATCCCTATTGCTTCGATACGTAGACGTCTGCAAACGTTACTTCCCAGGAAGGAAGTGTCGCATTTACATTCTTTCGAAAGGAATACGAGGTATACATGACACTTCGCAATGAATATTATATCTTATCAGGTGACGTAGATATAAGATGCGATATGACGATTTAAGAAGCATTAGAACTCTATTGCTTCGATACGTAGACATCTGCAAACGATATTTCGTAGCAAGGAAGTGGTGTATTTACATTCATTTGAAGTGTATGCGAGGTATACATGACACTTCGCAGTGAATATTATATATTATCATGAAACATAGAAATGAGAAGCGATATGGCGATTTAAGAAGCATTAGATCCCTATTGCTACGATACGTAGACATCTGAATACGCTATTTCCTAGCAAGGAAGTGTCGCATTTACATTCGTTTGGAGAGAAGACGAGGTATACATGACACTTCCCAATGAATATTATATCTTATCATGAAACATAGAAGAGAGATGCGATATCACGTTTTAAGAAGCATTAGAACACTATTGCCTCGAAGCGTAGACATCTGCGGACGCTATTTCCTAGCATGGAAGTGTCCCATTTACATTCTTTTGTAGTGAATACCAGGTGTACATGACACTTCGCAATGAATATTATATCTTTTCACGAAACATAGAAATGAGATGCGATATCGCATTTTAAGAAGCATTAGAACTTCATGGCCTCGATGCGGAGACATCTGAAAACGCTATTTCCTAGCATGGAAGTGTAGCACTTACATTCTTTTGAAGTAAATACGAGGTATACATGACACTTCGCAATGAATATCATATCTTATCATGAAACATAGAAATGAGATGCGATATCGCGATTTATGTAGCATTAGAACTCTATTGCTACGATACGTAGACATCTGCAAACGCTATTTCTCAACAAGCAATAGTCGCATTTACATTCTTTTGAATTGAATGCCAGGTATACATGACACTTCGCAATGAATATTATGTCTTATCATGAAACATAGAAGAGAGATGCGATATCGCGTTGTAAGAAGCATTAGAACTCTATGGCCTCGATGCGGAGACATCTGCAAACGCTACGTACACAACACTTCGCAATGAATATTATACCTTATCATGAAACATAGGAGTGAGATGCGATATCGCGTTTTAAGAAGCACTAGAACTCTATTGCTACGATACGTAAACATCTGCAAACGCTATTTCCTTGCAAGGATGTGTCGCAACTGCATTCATTTAATGTGAATTCAAGGTATACATAACACTGCACAATGAATATTATATCTTATCATGAAACATAGAAATGAGATACGATATCCTGCATTAAGAAGCATTAGAACTCTATTGTTTCGATACGTAGACATCTGGAAACGCTATTTCCTAGAAAGGAAGTGTCGCATTTACATTCTTTTGATGTGAATACGAGGTGTACATAACACTCCACAATGAATATTATATCTTATCATGAAACATAGAAATAGGAAGCGATATCCCGTTCTAAGAAGCATTAGATATCTGTTGCTTCGATACGGAGACATCTGCAGTCGCTATTTCCTAGTAAGGAAGTGTCGCATTTACATTCTTTTGAAGTGAATACGAGGTGTCATGTCCGGCGAAACTATTTTCCGTTGCTCCGGAGGCTTTACGACACGAGCCTATTTTTCGGTGATTCGGTCCGCGGGAACGCGTTTAGCCCGGGTCCGACAATTTCGGCTGACGCGACACTAGCGAAAACACTCGCGATAATAAGGGAATGACCCTACCTTTCGATGACTTCTCTCTCAATTTGTACTTAGAAACGGCGTGGAGGATCGTTCGCTGGGTTCGTAGCGGATTTCGTTCTGTTGGCTGCTACGGAAATCTCGATCAGTCGCCAGCGAAGAGGACTCCTTCAATTTGATGAAGATCAACCCCATTTGTATGGAGAACCCGTGGAAGAATTCGTAGTTAAATGTAATGTTAAAAGTAGAACTAGTATTGTAAACACTTGATAAAATTAATGGATGTGGAAATAGTAGACTTGGTAAAAGAACCTGTACTTGGATATAGTAAAAGTAAAAATAAAATATATTCTAGGTTTACAGTATACATATATATATAATGGATAAAATTAATGGATGTGGAAATAGTAGACTTGGTAAAAGAACTTGTACTTGGATATAGTAAAAGTAAAAATAAAGTATATTCTAGGTTTACAGTATACAAGAACTGGAATTATTCTAAGACTAAGACTAAGTTAAAATGGAAATAGAAATACGATGCCGGAACCCCACATTGAGGTGGCTAACGATCTAGAACTAGAGGTTTCGACTCCTCGGTAGGAGTTCTCGAGTCAGAGTGTGTGCTCTGGGGACGCGTCTCTGCCTCCTCGGTTCGCGGGGTGCTACGGTCGCGGAGGCTCGCGGTAGGGAGATCGCGGTCCCGCGAGTGGGGGACTCGAGTCTCGAGGCGGAGAGCGCGCGGTCCAGCGAGTGGGGACTCGCGGCTCGTGGTGGGGCTAGCGGCGCATGCCGCTGGCCGGACGCATCTTACATAGTGTAACTTAGATCTAGGAATTCTTATATATGCGTCATGATATGGTATGTATGTCCTAGCTTAGAAGTAATATATAGGATCTAGCAGATCCTGTTCCTGGAATTGGAAAAGACCCCATTCAGGTTATGGGCTGCGGCTACGTCTTCCTGCAGGACGGAATCCTCGGTGCGAGGGAGATAGGGCTGCCCGCCCTTGGTGCGGGCGAGACAGGTATACTCGGTGGTGCGAGTGAGACACTGGTGCCCGGTACGAGCGAGACAGGTATACTCGGCCGTGCGAGTGAGGCAGCCGAACTCGGTGTGAGTGAACGCGTGCAGGTATGCGCTCGCGAACACTTCCAGTTGCTGGTTCTGCAGGCGAGTTTGGCTGGTTGCATGAGTCCAGGGGTTGATGCTAGGGGGTTGGAGGAGGTTCCTATCTAGGAAATTACGTTCCCAGATATCTCTGTATCGAAGCTATAGAGTACTAATGCCCCTTAAAACGCCATATCGCAACTCATTTCTATGATTCATGATAAGATATAATATTCATTGCGAAGTGTTATGTATTCCTCGCCTACACTTGAAATGTATGCAAATGCCACACTTACTTTCTAGGAAATAGCGTCTGCAGATGTCTACGTATCGTAGCAATAGAGTTCTAATGCTTCTTAAAACGCGATATCGCATCTCATTTCTATGCTTCATGATATGATATAATATTCATTGCGAAGTGTCATGTGTACCTCGTATTCACTTCAAAAGAATGTAAATGCGACTATTCCTTGCCAGGAAATAGCGATTGGAGATGCCTACGTATCGTAGCAATAGATTTCTAATGCTTCTTAAAACGCGATAACGCATCTCATCTATACGTTTCGTGATAAGATATAATGTTGATTGCGAAGTGTCATGTATACCTCGTATTCACTTCAAAAGAATGTAAGTGCGACACTTCCATGCTCGGAAATAGCGTCTGCAGATCTCTACGCGTCTAGGCAATAGAGTTCTAATGCTTCTTAAAACGCGATATCGCATCTCACTTCTATGTTTCACGATAAGATATAATGTTCTTTGCGAAGTGTCATGTATACCTCGTATTCACTTCAAAAGAATGTAAATGCGAATTTTTCTTGCTAGGAAGTAGCGTTTGCTGATGCCCACGTATTGTAGCAATAGAGTCCTAATGCTTCTTAAAACGAGATGTCGCATTTCATTTCTATGTTTCGTGATAAGATATGATATTCATTGCGGAGTGTCATGTATACCTCCTATTCACTCCAAACGAATGTAAATGCGCCACTTCCGTGCTAGGAAATAGCGTCTGCAGATCTCTACGCGTCGAGGCAGTAGAGATCTAATGCTTCTTAAAACGCGATATCGCATCTCACTTCTATGTTTCACGATAAGATATAATGTTCTTTGCGAAGAGTCATGAATACCTCGTATTCACTTCAAAAGAATGTAAATGCGACACTTCCATGCAAGGAAATAGCGTTTGCAGATATCTGCGCTTCGAGGCAATAGGGTTCTAATGCTTCTTAAAACGCGATATCGCATCTGAATTCTATGTCACATGATAAGATATAATGTTGATGGCGAAGTGTCATGTATACCTCGTATTCACTTCAAAAGAATGTAAGTGCGACACTTCCATGCTAGGAAATAGCGTCTGCAGATCTCTACGCGTCGAGGCAATAGAGTTCTAATGCTTCTTAAAACGCGATATCGCATCTCACTTCTGTTTCTCGAGAAGATATAATGTTCTTTGCGAAGTATCATGTATACCTCGTATTCACTTCAAAAGAATGTAAATGAGAATCTTCCTTGCTGGGAAATAGCGTTTGCAGCTGCCTACGTATCGTAGCAATAGAGTTCTAATGCTTCTTAAAACGCGATATCGCATCTCATTTCTATGCTTCATGATATGATATAATATTCATTGCGAAGTGTCATGTGTACCTCTTATTCACTTCTAAAGAATGTAAATGCGAATCTTCCTTGCTAGGAAATAGCGTTTGTAGATGACTACGTACCGTAGCAATAGAGTTCTAATGCTTCTTAGATCGCGATATCGCATCTCATTTCTATGTTTCGTGATAAGTTATAATATTCATTCCGAAGTGACATGTAAACCTCGAATTCATTTCAAAAGAATGTAAATGCGACACTTCCATTCCAGGGAATAGCGTTTGCAGATATCTCCGCATCGAGGCAATAGTTTTCTAGTGCTTCTTAAAACGCGATATCGCATCTCATTTCTATGTTTCGTGATAAGTTATAATATTCATTCCGAAGTGACATGTATACCTCGAATTCACTTCAAAAGATTGTAAATGCGACACTTCCATGCAAGGAAATAGCGTTTGCAGATATCTCCGCATCGAGGCAATAGGGTTCTAATGCTTCTCAAAACGCGATATCGCATCTCATCTATACGTTTCGTGATAAGATATAATATTCATTGCGAAGTGTCATGTATACCTCGTATTCACTTCAAAAGAATGTAAGTGCGAAACTTCCATGCTAGGAAATAGCGTTTTGCAGATATCTCCACATCGAGGCAATAGAGTTCTAATGCTTCTTAAAACGCGATATCGCATCTCACATCTATGTTTCATGATAAGATATAATATTCATTGCGAAGTGTCATGTCTACCTCGTATTCACTTCAAAAGAATGTAAATGCGACTATTCCTTGCTAGGAAATAGCGTTTGCAGATGAATACGTATCGTAGCAATAGAGTTCTAATGCTTCTTAGACCGCGATATAGCATCTCATTTCTGTGCTTCGTGATAAGATATAATGTTCTTTGCGAAGTGTCATGTATACCTCGTATTCACTTCAAAAGAATGGAAATGCGAATCTCCCTTGCTAGGAAATAGCGTTTGCAGATGCCTACGTATCGTAGCAATAGAGTTCTAATGCTTCTTATATCGCGATATCGCATCTCATTTCTATGTTTCGTGATAAGTTATAATATTCATTCCGAACTGACATGTATACCTCGTATTCACTTCAAAAGAATGTAAATGCGACTATTCCTTGCTAGAAAATAGCGTCTGCAGATGTCTACGCATCGGGGCAACAGGGATCTAATGCTTCTTAAAACGCGATATCGCATCACACTACTATGTTACATGATAAGATATAATGTTCATTGCGAAGTGCCATGCATACCTCGTATTCACTCCAAAAGAATGTAAATGCGAATCTTCCTTGCTAGGAAATAGCGATGGCAGATGTCTACGTGTTGAAGCAATATAGTTCTAATGCTTCTTAAAACGAGATATCGCATCTCATTAGTATGCTTCATGATAAGATATAATATTCATAGGGAGGTGTTATGTATAGCTCGTATTCACCTCAAAAGAATGTAGATGCGACACTTCCTTGCTAGGATATAGCGTTTGCAGATGCCTACATATCGTAGCAATAGAATTCTAATGCTTCTTAGATCGCGATATCGCATCTCATTTCTATGCTTCATGATAAGATATAACATTCATTGCGAAGTGTCACGCTTACCTCGTATTCACTCCAAACGAATGTAAATGCGACACTTCCTAGCTAGGAAATAGCGTATTCAGATTACTACGTATCGTAGCAATAGAGATCTAATGCTTAATAAATCGCGATTTCGCATCTCATTTCTATGTTTCGTGATAAGATACAATATTCATTGAGAAGTGTCATGTATACCTCGTATTCACGTCAAAAGAATGTAAATGCGACTATTGCTTGCTAGGAAATAGCGTTTGCAGATGTCTACGTATCGTAGCAAAAGCGTTTTAATGCTACTTAAATCGCGATATCACATCTCGTTTATATGTTTCGTGATAAGATATAATATTCATTGAGAAGTGTCATGTATACCTCGTATTCACGTCAAAAGAATGTAAATGCGACTATTGGTTGCTAGGAAATAGCGTTTGCAGATGGCTACGTATCGTAGCAATAGCGTTCTAATGCTTCTTAAAACGCGATATCGCATCTCTCTTCTATGTTTCATGATAAGATATAATATTCATTGCGAAGTGTCATGTATACCTCGTATTCACTTCAAAAGAATGTAAATGCGACTATTGCTTGCTAGGAAATAGCGTTTGCAGAAGTCTACGTATCGTAGCAATAGCGTTCTAATGCTACTTAAATCGCGATATCGCATCTCATTTATATGCTTCGTGATAAGATATAATATTCATTGCGAAGTGTCATGTACACCTCGTATTCACTTCAAAAGAATGTAAATGCGACTAATGCTTGCTAGGAAATAGCGTTTGCAGATGTCTACGTATCGTAGCAATAGCGTTCTAATGCTACTAAAATGGCGATATCGCATCTCATTTATATGTTTCGTTATAAGGTATAATATTCATTGCGAAGTGTCGTGTATACCCCGTATTCACTTCAAAAGAATGTAAGTGCGACACATCCATGCTAGGAAATAGCGTTTGCAGATGTCTCCGCATCGAGGCCATAGAGTTCTAATGCTTCTTAAAACGCGATATCGCATCACACTACTATGTTGCATGATAAGATATAATATTCATTGCGAAGTGTCACGTTTACCTCGTATTCACTCCAAACGAATGAAAATGCGACACTTCCTAGCTAGGAAATAGCGTATTCAGCTGTCTACGTATCGTAGCAATAGAGTTCTAATGCTACATAAATCGCGATTTCGCATCTCATTTCTATGTCTCGTGATAAGATATAATATTCATTGCGAAGTGTCATGTATACCTAGTATTCACTTCAAAAGAATGTAAATGCGACTATTCCTTGCTAGGAAATAGCGTTTGCAGATATCTCCGCATCGAGGCAATAGTGTTCTAATGCTTCTTAAAACGCGATATCGCATCTCTCTTCTATGTTTCATGATAAGATATAATATTCATTGCGAAGTGTCATGTATACCTCGTATTCACTTCAAAGGAATGTAAATGCGACTATTGCTTGCTAGGAAATAGCGTTTGCAGAAGTCTACGAATCGTAGCAATAGCGTTCTAATGCTACTTAAATCGCGATATCGCATCTCATTTATATGTTTCGTGATAAGATTTAATATTCATTGCGAAGTGTCATGTATACCTCGTATTCGCTTCAAAAGAATGTATATCCGACTATTCCTTGCTAGGAAATAGCGTTTGCAGATATGTCCGCATCGAGGCAATAGTGTTCTAAAGATTCTTAAAACGCGATATCTCATCTCACTTCTATGTTTCATGATGAGATACAATATTCATTGCAAAGTGTCATGTATACCTCGTATTCACTTCAAAGGAATGTAAATGCGACACTTCCATACTAGGAAATAGCGTTTGCAGATGCCTACGCATCGTAGCAATAGAGTTGTTGTGCTTCTCAAAACGCGATATTGCATACCATTTCTAGGCTTCATGATAAGATATAATATTCATTGCGAAGGGTCATGTATACCTCGTATTCACTCCAAACGAATGTAAATGCGACACTTCCTAGCTAGGAAATAGCGTATTCAGATGACTACGTATCGTAGCAATAGAGATCTAATGCTTAATAAATCGCGATTTCGCATCTCATTTCTATGTTTCGTGATAAGATATAATATTCATTGAGAAGTGTCATGTATACCTCGTATTCACGTCAAAAGAATGTAAATGCGACTATTGCTTGCTAGGAAATAGCGTTTGCAGATGTCTACGTATCGTAGCAAAAGCGATTTAATGCTACTTAAATCGCGATATCACATCTCGTTTATATGTTTCGTGATAAGATATAATATTCATTGAGAAGTGTCATGTATACCTCGTATTCACGTCAAAAGAATGTAAATGCGACTATTGGTTGCTAGGAAATAGCGTTTGCAGATGGCTACGTATCGTAGCAATAGCGTTCTAATGCTTCTTAAAACGCGATATCGCATCTCTCTTCTATGTTTCATGATAAGATATAATATTCATTGCGAAGTGTCATGTATACCTCGTATTCACTTCAAAAGAATGTAAATGCGACTATTGCTTGCTAGGAAGTAGCGTTTGCAGAAGTCTACGTATCGTAGCAATAGCGTTCTAATGCTACTTAAATCGCGATATCGCATCTCATTTATATGTTTCGTGATAAGATATAATATTCATTGCGAAGTGTCATGTACACCTCGTATTCACTTCAAAAGAATGTAAATGCGACTAATGCTTGCTAGGAAATAGCGTTTGCAGATGTCTACGTATCGTAGCAATAGCGTTCTAATGCTACTTAAATCGCGATATCGCATCTCATTTATATGTTTCGTTATAAGGTATAATATTCATTGCGAAGTGTCGTGTATACCCCGTATTCACTTCAAAAGAATGTAAGTGCGACACATCCATGCTAGGAAATAGCGTTTGCAGATGTCTCCGCATCGAGGCCATAGAGTTCTAATGCTTCTTAAAACGCGATATCGCATCACACTACTATGTTGCATGATAAGATATAATATTCATTGCGAAGTGTCATGTATACCTCGTATTCACTTCAAAGGAATGTAAATGCGACACTTCCATACTAGGAAATAGCGTTTGCAGATGCCTACGCATCGTAGCAATAGAGTTGTTGTGCTTCTCAAAACGCGATATCGCATCTCACATCTATGTTTCATGATAAGATATAATATTCATTGCGAAGTGTCATGTATACCTCGTATTCACTTCAAAAGAATGTAAATGCGACTATTCCTTGCTAGGAAATGGCGTTTGCAGATGAATACGTATCGTAGCAATAGTGTTCTAATGCTTCTTAAACCGCGATATAGCATCTCATTTCAGTGCTTCGTGATAAGATATAATGTTCTTTGCGAAGTGTCATGTATACCTCGTATTCACTTCAAAAGAATGGAAATGCGAATCTCCCTTGCTAGGAAATTGCGTTTGCAGATGCCTACGTATCGTAGCAATAGAGTTCTAATGCTTCTTAGATCGCGATATCGCATCTCATTTCTATGTTTCTTGATAAGTTATAATATTCATTCCGAAGTGACATGTATACCTCGTATTCACTTCAAAAGAATGTAAATGCGACTATTCCTTGCTAGGAAATAGCGTTTGCAGATATCTGCGCAACGAGGCAATAGGAACCTAATGCTTCTTAAAACGCGATATCGCATCACACTACTATGTTGCATGATAAGATATAATATTCATTGCGAAGTGTCATGTATACCTCGTATTCACTTCAAAGGAATGTAAATGCGACTATTGCTTGCTAGGAAATAGCGTTTGCAGAAGTCTACGAATCGTAGCAATAGCGTTCTAATGCTACTTAAATCGCGATATCGCATCTCATTTATATGTTTCGTGATAAGATTTAATATTCATTGCGCAGTGTCATGTATACCTCGTATTCACTTCAAAAGAATGTAAGTGCGACACTTCCATGCTAGGAAATAGCGTTTGCAGATGTCTCCGCATCGAGGCCATAGAGTTCTAATGCTTCTTAGAACGCGATGTCGCATCTCTCTTCTATGTTTCATGATAAGATATAATATTCCTTAAGAAGTGTCATGTATACCACGTATTCTCTCCAAACGAATGTAAATGCGACACTTCCTTGCTAGGAAATAGCGTATTCAGATGTCTACATATTGTAGCAATAGAGTTCTAATGCTTCTTAAATCGCGATATCGCATCCCATTTCTATGTTTCGTCATAAGATATAATATTCATTGCGAAGTGTCATGTACACCTCGTATTCACTTCAAAAGAATGTAAATGCGACCATTGCTTGCTAGGAAATAGCGTTTGCAGATGCCTACATATCGTAGCAATAGAATTCTAATGCTTCTTAGATCGCGATATCGCATCTCATTTCTATGCTTCATGATAAGATATAATATTCATTGCGAAGTGTCACGTTTACCTCGTATTCACTCCAAACGAATGAAAATGCGACACTTCCTAGCTAGGAAATAGCGTATTCAGCTGTCTACGTATCGTAGCAATAGAGTTCTAATGCTACATAAATCGCGATTTCGCATCTCATTTCTATGTCTCGTGATAAGATATAATATTCATTGCGAAGTGTCATGTATACCTAGTATTCACTTCAAAAGAATGTAAATGCGACTATTCCTTGCTAGGAAATAGCGTTTGCAGATATCTCCGCATCGAGGCAATAGTGTTCTAATGCTTCTTAAAACGCGATATCGCATCTCTCTTCTATGTTTCATGATAAGATATAATATTCATTGCGAAGTGTCATGTATACCTCGTATTCACTTCAAAGGAATGTAAATGCGACTATTGCTTGCTAGGAAATAGCGTTTGCAGAAGTCTACGAATCGTAGCAATAGCGTTCTAATGCTACATAAATCGCGATTTCGCATCTCATTTCTATGTCTCGTGATAAGATATAATATTCATTGCGAAGTGTCATGTATACCTAGTATTCACTTCAAAAGAATGTAAATGCGACTATTCCTTGCTAGGAAATAGCGTTTGCAGATATCTCCGCATCGAGGCAATAGTGTTCTAATGCTTCTTAAAACGCGATATCGCATCTCTCTTCTATGTTTCATGATAAGATATAATATTCATTGCGAAGTGTCATGTATACCTCGTATTCACTTCAAAGGAATGTAAATGCGACTATTGCTTGCTAGGAAATAGCGTTTGCAGAAGTCTACGAATCGTAGCAATAGCGTTCTAATGCTACTTAAATCGCGATATCGCATCTCATTTATATGTTTCGTGATAAGATTTAATATTCATTGCGAAGTGTCATGTATACCTCGTATTCACTTCAAAAGAATGTAAGTGCGACACTTCCATGCTAGGAAATAGCGTTTGCAGATGTCTCCGCATCGAGGCCATAGAGTTCTAATGCTTCTTAGAACGCGATGTCGCATCTCTCTTCTATGTTTCATGATAAGATATAATATTCCTTAAGAAGTGTCATGTATACCACGTATTCTCTCCAAACGAATGTAAATGCGACACTTCCTTGCTAGGAAATAGCGTATTCAGATGTCTACATATTGTAGCAATAGAGTTCTAATGCTTCTTAAATCGCGATATCGCATCCCATTTCTATGTTTCGTCATAAGATATAATATTCATTGCGAAGTGTCATGTACACCTCGTATTCACTTCACAAGAATGTAAATGCGACCATTGCTTGCTAGGAAATAGCGTTTGCAGATGTCTACGTATCGTAGCAATAGCGTTGCAATGCTACTTAAAACGCGATATCGCATCTCTCTTCTATGTTTCATGATAAGATATAATATTCATTGCGAAGTGTCGTGTATACCCCGTATTCACTTCAAAAGAATGTACATGCGACTATTGCTTGCTAGGAAATAGCGTCTGCAGATGTCTACGTATCGTAGCAAAAGCGTTCTAATGCTACTTAAATCGCGATATCAAATCTCGTCTATATGTTTCGTGATGAGATATAATATTCATTGCGAAGTGTCATGTATACCTCGTATTCACTTCAAAAGAATGTAAATGCGACTAATGCTTGCTAGGAAATAGCGTTTGCAGATGTCTACGTATCGCAGCAATAGCGTTCTAATGCCTCTCAAAACGCGATATCGCATCTCATTTCTATGCTTCATGATAAGATATAATATTCATTGCGAAGTGTCACGTTTATTTCGTATTCACTCCAAACGAATGTAAATGCGACACTTCCTTGCTAGGAAATGGCGTATTCAGATGTCTACGTATTGTAGCAATGGAGTTCTAATGCTACTTAAATCGCGATATCGCATCTCATTTCTATGTTTCGTGATAAGATATAATATTCATTGCGAAGTGTCCTGTATACCTCGTATTCACTTCAAAAGAATGTAAATGCGACTACTGCTTGCTAGGAAGTAGCGTTTCCAGCTGTCTACGTATCGAAGCAATAGAGTTCTAATGCTTCTTAGAAAGCGATATCGCATCTCATTTCAATGTATCATGAGAAGATATAATATTCATTGCGATGTGTCATGTATACCACGCACACACTCCAAGTGAATGTAAATGCGACACTTCCTTGTTAGGAAATAGCGTTTGCAGATGTCTACGTATCGTAGCACTAGAGTTCTAATGCTTCATAAAACGCGATACCGCATCTCATTTCTATGTTTCATGATACCCATTGCGAAATGTGATGTATATCTCGCATTCGCATCAAAAGAATGTAAATGCGACACTTACTTACTAGGAAATAGCGTTTCGACATGTTTCGAGTGTCGAAACAATAGTGTTCCAACGCTTCTTAAAACGTGATGTGACACCTCATTCCCGGTTTCATGATAAAATATAATATTCATTGCGAAGTGTCATGTATACCTCGTATTCACTTCATAAGAATGTAAATGCGGCACTTCCTTTCTAGGAAATAGCGTTTGCAGATATCTTCGTATCGTAGCAATAGCGTTCTGACACTTCTTAAAACGCGATATCGCATCTCATTTCTATGTTTCATGATAAGACATAATATTCATTGCGAAGTATCTTGTATGCCTCGTATTCGCTTCAAAAGAAGGTAAATGCGACACTTCCTTGCTGGGAAATAGCGTATTCAGATGTCTACGTATCGTAGCAATAGAGTTCTAATGCTACTTAAATCGGTATATCGCATCACATTTCTATATTTCGTGATAAGATATAATATTCATTGCGATGTGTCATGTATACCTCGTATTCACTTCAAAAGAATGTAAATGCGACTATTACTTGCTAGGAAATAGCGTTTGCAGATATCTACGTATCGTATCAATAGAGTTGTAGTGCTTCACAAAGCGCGATATCGCATCTCATTCCTATGTTTCATGGTAAGAAATAATATTCATTACGAAGGGTTATGTATACCTCGTCTGCACTTCAAATGAATGTAAATGCCACACTTCCTTGCATAGGAAATGCGTTTGGAGGTGTCTACGTATCGAAGCAATATGGTTCTAATGCTTCTTAAGGCGCGATATCGCATCGCATTTCTACGCTTCATGATAAGATTTAATATTGATTGCGAAATGTTATGTATACCTCGTCTACAGAATAAAAAAATATAAATGCCACACATCCTTGCTAAGAAATAGCGTTTCCAGATGCCTACGTTTCGAAGCAATAGAGTTCTAATGCTTCTCAAACCGCGATATCGCATCGCAGTTCTATGTTTCATGATAAGATGTAATATTCATTGCGAAGTGTTATGTGCACCCCATCTGCACTTCAAAAGATTGTAAATGCCACACATCGTTGTATACCTCGTCTGCACTTCGAAAGATTGTAAATGCCACAATTCCATGCTAGGAAGTAGCGTTTCCAGCTGTCTACTTATCGAAGCAATAGAGTTCTAATGCTTCTTAGAACGCGATACCGCATCTCATTTCAATGTATCATGAGAAGATATAATATTCATTGCGAAGTGTCATGTATACCTCGCATACACTTCAAATGAACGTAAATGCGACACTTCCTTGTTAGGAAATAGCGTTTGCAGATGTCGACGTATCGTAGCACTAGAGTTCTAATGCTTCATAAAACGCGATACCGCATCTCATTTCTATGTTTCATGATACCCATTGCGAAATGTGATGTATATCTCGCACTCGCATCAAAAGAATGTAAATGCGACACTTACTTACTAGGAAATAGCGTTTCGAGATGTTTCGAGTATCGAAATAATAGAGTTCCAACGCTTCTTAAAACGTGATGTCGCACCTCATTCCCGGTTTCATGATAAGATATAATATTCATTGCGAAGTGTCATGTATACCTCGTATTCACTTCATAAGAATGTAAATGCGACACTTCCTTTCTAGGAAATAGCGTTTGCAGATATCTTCGTATCGTAGCAATAGCGTTCTGACACTTCTTAAAACGCGATATCGCATCTCATTTCTATGTTTCATGATAAAATATAATATTCATTGCGAAGTATCATGTATGCCTCGTATTCGCTTCAACAGAAGGTAAATGCGACAATTACTTGCTAGGAAATAGTGTTTCCAAATGTCTAAGTATCGAAACAATAGTGTTCTAATGCTTCTTAAAACGTGATGTCACACCTCATTCCCGGTTTCATGATAAAATATAATATTCATTGCGAAGTGTCATGTATACCTCGTATTCACTTCATAAGAATGTAAATGCGGCACTTCCTTTCTAGGAAATAGCGTTTGCAGATGTCTTCGTATCGTAGCAACAGCGTTCCGACAATCCTTAAAACGCGATATCGCATCTCATTTCTATGTTTCATGATAAGATATAATATTCACTGCGAACTTTCACTTATAGGTCGTATTCACTTCAAATGAATGTAAATGCTACACTTCCTCTCTAGGAAATAGCGTTTGCAGATATCTTCGTATCGAAACAATAGAGTTCTAATGCTTCTCAAAACGCGATATCGCATCCCATTTCTATGTTTCATGATAAGATATAATATTCATTTCGAAGTGTCATGTATACTTCGTATTCACTTCAAAAGATTGTAAAGGCGACACTTCCTTCCTACTAAATAGCGTTTCCAGATATCTACGTATCGTAGCAATAGAGTTCTAATTCATCTTAAAACGCGATATCGCATCTCATTTCTATGTTTCATGATAAGATATAATATTCATTGTGAAGTGTCATGTATACTTCGTATTCACTTCAAAAGATTGTAAAGGCGACACTTCCTTCCTACTAAATAGCGTTTCCAGATATCTACGTATCGTAGCAATAGAGTTCTAATTCATCTTAAAACGCGATATCGCATCTCATTCCTATGTTTCATGATAAGATATAATATTCATTGTGAAGTGTCATGTATACTTCGTATTCACTTCAAAAGATTGTAAAGGCGACACTTCCTTCCTACTAAATAGCGTTTCCAGATATCTACGTATCGTAGCAATAGAGTTCTAATTCATCTTAAAACGCGATATCGCATCTCATTCCTATGTTTCATGATAAGATATAATATTCAGAGTGAAATGTTATGCATACCTGGCATTCACTTCAAAAGAATGTAAATGCGACACTTCCTTGCTAGAAAATAGCGTTTGCAGATGTCTCTGTATCGATGCAATAGAGATCTAATGCATCTTAAAACGAGATATCGCTTCCCATTTCTATGTTTCATGATAGGATATACTACTCATTGCGAGGTGTCTAGTATACCTCGTATTAACTTCAAAAGAATGTAAATGCGACACTTCTATGCTAGGAAATAGCGTTTGCAGATGTCTACGTATCGTAGCAATAGATTTCTAACGCTTCCTAAAGCGCGATATCGCATCTCATTTCTATGTTACATGATAAGATATAATATTCATTGCGAAGTGATATATACTCCTCGTATTCACATCAAAAGAATGTAAATGCGACACTTCCATGCTAGGAAATAGCGTTTGCAGAATGTCTAAGTGTCGTAGCAATAGGGTCCTAATTCTTCTTAAGACGCGATATCGCATCTCACTCCTATGTTTCATGATAAGATATAGTATTCATTGCGAAGTGATATGTATACCTCGAATACACTTCAAAATAATGTAAATGCCACACTTCCTTGCTAGGAGATGCGATTCCAGATCTCTACCAACGAAGCAATGGAGTTCTAATGCTTCTTGAAATGCGATATGGTATCTCAGTTCTATGTTGCATGATAAGATGTAATATTTATTGCGAAGTGTTATGTATACCTCGTATACACTTCAAATGAATTTAAATGCCACACTTCCTTTCTAGGGAATAGCGTTCCCAGATTTCTACGTATCGAAGATATAGGGTTGTAATGCTTCTTAAAACGCGACATCGCCTCTCAATTCTATGTATCACGATAAGATATAATATTCATTGCGAAATGTTACGTATACCACGTCTACACTTCAAGTGAATGTGAATGCCACACATTCTTGCCAGGAAATGCGTTTCCAGATGACTACGTATCGAAGCAATGTAGTTCTAATGCTTCCTCAAGCGCGATATCGCATCTCATTTGTATGTTTTATGATAAGATATAATAATCATTGCGATGTGTTATGTATACCTCCTCTACACTTCAAAAGAATGTAAATGCCACACTTTCTTGCCAGAAAGTAGCGTATGCAGATATCTACCTATCGAAGCAGTGGAGTTCTATTGCTTCTTAAAACGCGATGTCGCATCGCAATTCTATGTTTCATGATATAATACAAGATTCATTACGAAGTGTTATTTATACCTCGTCTACACTTCAAAAGAATGTAAATGCACACTTCCTTGCTAGGAAATGCATTTCCAGATGTCTACATATCGAAGAAATGGAGATCTAATGCTTCTTAAAACTCGATACCGCATCTCATTTCTATGTTTCATGGTAAGATATAATATTCATCGGGACGTGTTGCATACATCGTCTACACTTCAAAGGAATGAAAATGCCACGCATCCTTGTTAGGAAATGCGTTTCCAGATGTCTACGTATCGAAGCAATGTATTTCTATTGCTTCTTAAAACCCGATATCGGATCTTATTTCTATGTTTCATGATAAGACATAATATTCATTGCGAAGTATTATGTATACCTCGTCTACACTTCAAAAGATTGTAAATGCCACACATCCTTGCTAGGAAATGCGTTTCCAGATATGTACGTATCGAAGCACTAGCATCTCATTTCTGTGTTTCATGATAAGATATAATATTCATTGCGAAGTGTTATGTATACCTCGTCTACACTTCAAAAGAATGCAAATGCCACACTTCTTGGCTAGGAAATTGCGTTTCTAGATGTCTACGCATCGAAGCAATAGATTTCTAACTCTTTATAAAACGCGATATCGCATATCAGTTCTAAGTCACATGATAAGATGTAATTTCAATGCAACGCGTTATGTATATCTCCCCTACACTTCAAATGAATGTAAATGCATCACTTCCTTGCTACGGAATTTTGTTTCTATATCTGAAGGTTTTGAAGCAATAGAGTTCTAATGCTTCGTAAAACGCGGCTGCGCATCTTACTTCTATATTTCATGATAAGATGTAATATTCATAGCATCGCGTTATGTTTATCTGCTTCTGCACATGAATTGAGTGTGAACCCTACACTTTCTTGCCCGGGGATAGCGTTTCTAGATGTCCAGATGCCGAAGCATTTAATTTGCCATGCTTCATGCACCTCAATATCGCATTTCATATAAACAGTTCAAAGTAAGTTAGAAGGTTGTAAAGCTCTATGCATCGCATTATGCTTATCTGCTTTTGTGCTTTATAATGCTCTGGGATGTGAGAAGGTCCTCAACCATCCTTAACCCCCTGAAGAGAAGTCAAAAGTCCAGCGGCCTTGCAGGTGGGCCATGGGAGCGCGGCGCGCGAGGCGCTACGCAATTTAAATTGTCAGGAGGATCCCCTCGGGGACACCCAAGGGGGCGAGAAGAGGAAATCGCCGAAATCCACTGATCGATGGACCCGAACAATACCGAATCCTACAGCCCACTCCACCAAGGAGCCCCGAGGAGGATGCAGGAGACCCGAGGACCACCAGCGAATTCAAGGAACCTGAAGAAGAGAACGTGAGAGCTTATTCACTAAAGCGTCCCATTTCTTGTGTCGCATATTGTATATTGTATCTTATATCGTGAAGCGAGTTATGATACCCGGTAATTTGCGGCGTGTTGCGTAGTTTCCCGTAGCCCTTGTTAGTTAAACCCACGTCGAGACCATAAATAAACATGCCGTGACTTCAGTATCTCGCGACCTGAGTGTGTGTACTTGGCTAGGCGTAGTCGAGAAGAGGAGCATTTCGAAGTTTCAAGGGTTGTTCCGCTACAGGGTTCTCGGGGTCGTGTAGTCTATCCCTTTGCTACTTTCTGAACAGCTGGCGCCCAAGAAAAGTTGTACGTGAGCGGATACCTTGGAACCATAGATTGCTTTAGATTAAAGTACGTTTTACACCTTAAAGCATTTTGATAATTAACCCCTTCGAGTTTCCCTGACTTACTATATATAGGTTTCCGTCACAACTAATAGGAACCATCACTTTACATAGATATATAGAACACACACAGTTTTAAACGTAGAATTGAGAATTTGAGAACTTACTTTGAAACGTTAGTAGTGAGGAATTCCATCGGATTTCATAGAAATTCAGAACTTACTTGCTATGAGACATAGGCAGATAAGGGCCATCGCGTTGCTTAGAACTTTAGAACTTGCTTACTTCAACAAAGATTTCTATTGGCTTCGTCCGTTCTTTTAGAAGAGTTTTTGATAAACCACATACTTTTCACGCTTCTGATATCTTTGAAAGTTCGCGAGATGTAATCGTTTAAGTTTTAAAATGATTACTTAGTGTGGATTATTATTTAGTAACTCGCTCATAAACGAGTCTGCATAGGATTTAATCCATAAGTTTTTAAGCCTGGAATTTATGCAGTTATTTGTTATTCACTTATTGCTCAAACGACAAAGATTCTGACCACTTCAAAATGGTTGACTTTCATCAATTTTCTTAAAAATTGAAAAACTGCCCAACTGCTTGCATTAAAGACTGTAATTAAAGCTTTCGAAACATTTTACCTCTTATAGATGAATTCTGGAATTGAAATTGAATGTTTGACTTTTCTAGCTCCTGTTTAGACATCTTTCTATTGGGATGTTCAAGTATTTTTCATGTTCGTAATTATTAAAAATGTTTTACTTGATTCTTTTATTTAATATTTAGAATTTTCTGAGAAATATTTTTTATCGTAATGAACTATATAATTGCAATTATAATTCTTTATGAAGTAATAATAACAGAAAGGTATGTATCCATTCTTGTAGTTTTGTAGAGAGTATTTAATCTTAATATCTAAAATGAAACATTGAGATCTGTTTACAATCTAATGGAATTTAATTACCTTTTGATTCAAATTCACAATGATAATCTTCCATAGTTCAACAATTTTGTGAGCTGTCCTCAGGAATCCGCAGCTCAGTACTTATAAAATGAACGACACAAAGAACAGCCTAACCAAACGTATACGAACCGATTTTTCAATACTAATCTTATCATGTTTAACTTATGCTGCAAACTATTGAAATGCCCTTCGAAAAGTGTTTATTCACAGTGAAGTAAACGGTAAGTATTACGCCTTCCACCACTGTTTACAATACGTATGTTTCATTTACTATCAAAACCGTGAGTATTATCGCCTTTCTTTACTTTTTGCAACCTTCAATGCCTTCACGTTACAGATCGTTAAACTTGCTTTAAAATGCTCTATCGTATTACGGAAGAATGGACATACCAATTCATTTTAAAAAATGAAGGTAACCTTCATATGTCCAACATAACTCCACTTACAAAAAAACTATTTTCATCAACGGATGGCCCCTTTGTACTATGCAATTTTATATTAGCAAAAACTTCTATGAAACTTATAGTTTCGTGGTTATCTGAGGTGCTACTTATTACTGCCCCACCCTGTATATTGTTATGGATGTGTCCAACAAGGCAACGATGAACAGAGTTAAATTTAATATTATGATGCTTATTATTTTACTCATATTATATTTGTTTTTCTGGAATTTTGCCAAAAAACAATGTTCACGATGTCGACAGATGAATATATTTGCCTTAGAATTACAAGAGCCAACAATTTCGAAAGTAGAATATTTCTTTATTTCGCTAACCGAATCATTGCAAACGTTAAGTAAAGTGCGTGCCTTTCAAAACAGTCAGATGCAAATTACGATACAACGTTTCCAAGAAATGGTACGTGCCACTGTTCTTTAATTTCAGTTTATTTAATCAAAGGAAATTTAATTGAAATATCCGCAAAATTTGAGGACAAAAAGTTATTGTAATTTTACGCAACATATATGATGGTGATAAAGGATAAGTATACGGAACTGAAAATGGAAAGTAGCGAGCAGAAAAAGAAACTGATGGAGCTACAAAGTAGATTGATACATCCGTCAAACGATGATTCTAGGTTAATAAAATCTGTTAATCAAAGAACTATTGCAAAAATCAAGTATAATCAATATTACTTCTGCTCAAAGGCTATAATAAAATTGGACCGAAATGGGTACAAAACAGGCCATTATATCTATACGTTCTACTCTATGCAAAGGCAAATATTTCAAAGAGAAAAGATGTGTTACTTACAAATTACTTATGTTCCTAGATATCTCTATTAAAGCACCGAGATATAGCACACGGGCAACACGGCCGTGACAATGACACTATCAGCTCACCATAGCTACACGCGTGGTTGTGGCGTAGGCTGACATTTACTAATGGGGAAGCTGTTTCCATAAAAATTATAAGCAAATATGAAAAATAACTAAACTGTGCAATTTACTTATTTTGATTCCAAAATAGATACACCGGCACAAAACAAAGATATAAGAACTCGATTTTATTATTTTCTATAAACTAGCTCGATAGGGCGATTTTTTCCATAAAGTCGATAATTACTTTGTCATAAAAATATACACACTTATTTTATATATATTTTCTTCAATTTATTGTTGCAAATTCATGCAATTGAGGGTTACATTAAATACGATGACAGCATGTTATTTCAAAAATTACACAAGGCGAAGTTAGGGACGCAACAGCATGAATTTTTATTTTATAAGTAATATTTTTTTTATAATTAATATTTTTAGTCTATGATGGATTGAAAGAAATATATACGACTCGCTCAATAACTATAAATATAGGAAAACGACCATCAAAATGTCTATCAATACTCATATGCTGAACATCTACTGACATCTAACGGTTCTAATTTGTATGAAAGCACAGGTTCCCCATTGCCAAATGTGATCCTGCGTCATTGCTGAGGAGATTCATGAATGGAGCGATGATACGCGTGTCACCATGGTGCTGGTGCTGCGCGATTCGCTTGTCTAGAACGTGCTGGTAACACGTTCTGGCATTTTAGTCAACGAATCGGGTCACAGATAACTACGAATCAGTTGACACTCCTCGGAAGTGGCAATATAGTGCCGGCATGGTGTCGATACCATCTTGCCGTTTGTTATCTGGGATGCTTTTTAGTGCATTATTCGGAATTGAATTTGAACACATAGCTACTTAATCGCAAATTTGTATGTACTGGGACGTGGTGAAGTCACAAGGCTCGCTCCCCCCCACCTGCTTCGGTTAGACTAGCTTGCAGATCACCACCCATGCGAGAAGCGCGACACGGACCATCGCGATAGCTGTATTTGCGAGGAGCGTGAAATACACGATGGTAGAACCTCCCCCCCCCCCCCCCCCCCCCCGTTCGTTCCTCTCTCTCCGTTCGACGGATAAGACTGGCGAGCTGATGGAAGAAGCGACCCATAAGACGCCTCTTCGGCGGATAATAAGATCGCAGGTTCGCGGAAGGGCTGTGCGCCGAGGTAGCGCGACGGGCTCGAAGGTGGAGGAGTCGGGAAGTGAGCAAGAAGAGACCCTGAAGCCCGAAGGATACGACCCAGAGCTCTGCAACGATAAGACCGCTGCCATAGTCCATGGAGACAAACAGGATGGTTCTCGGGTGTGAGAAGGACCTCTACCCCTCCCTTGAGCCCATGGAGAGGAAAACTCAAGATGCGCAGCGGAATTGCAGGTGAGCCGTGGAAAGCGCGGCGCGCGACACGCGCCGCAGTTCAAATAATCCAGAGGACCCCCTCTAGACACACCAGAGGGGGTGATCAGGGAAGATCGCCGAAATCCACCGATCGATGCCCCGAACAATACCAAAGCGTATGGCCCTACCCCATCAAGGAGCCCTAAGGAGGATCTAAGGGGATCCGAAGACCCCCAGCAAACCTATATAATGAGCTAGCCAGCACGAAGACAGCCTCTTATTCTTCTGAACGACTTAGCGACTACTTAGCGAGAGAGAGAGAGAGAGAGAGAGAGAGAGAGAGAGAGAGAGAGAGAGAGAGAGAGAGAGAGAGAGAGGTAGACGGACTGAACGAGATCCATACTTGTTGGAAACGAGAACGTGAGTCCTTATACGATAAAGCGTCCCATTTGTTCCCTGCCGCAATTGTGATATCGCGTATTGTAATTTGTATTGTATAACGGGTGGTGATCCCCTGTCATTCGCGGCGTGTCCTATACCCTTTTGTAATACCGCGTCGAGGCAATCTAGAAAGAAGCCGTGAGTTCAGTATCCCCCGACCCTAATTTGCGCACTCGGCTAGAAGCAGTCGAGCGAAAGAGTATTTCGAAATTTCGAGGGTTATCTTGCACCGGGTTTCCCCGGGTTGCGTGGTTTATTAGTTTTTGCTACTTCTTGAGTAGCTGGCGCCCAAAAAGTCCCAACCTCGCAGCTTCGAAATACTTGCTGGATAGGAAATTTATTGCTCTGTACTTCGCGTTGCCGAAGCACGCGGATATTCTGTACTCCGATATAACCCCGGACTAAACTTCTGGATACCCCGTTATTATTGGTTCTATATACCCTTTTCTTGCGGATTGTAACGGGAAAAACCGTCACAGTACATAATTATACATGACTGCATAAAAAGGATGTCATATACTTTTATAATCAATGCCATATAAGAATATAAAACGATGAAATATCCACTCCATTCAGGAGTAAAAACAATGTTTGGTACGCAAAGTTCATTGCAAAATATGATCAAGCAGTTAATATATCAAATCACTGCACACAATAAATCACTGAATGTATAATGATATGAATAGTAAGAAAAACATATTTACCTGTTAGATGTTTATAAATTCAAATTTAAAAGTCCAAGTCACATTTAATATATTATTGTTTAACAAGGTGATTTAATGTTGTTTCAAATAGGCGTGCAGAACTAGCTCGTACTTCTGTCAATGTAATTTCAATCGAAAAATACAAAGGATAAGAGGAAATATTCTCCAATATATAACATATATAAATCAACGGATGCAAGAGAGAACACTCGATCTCGGTGTAACGAGACCGGGGCGTCATCCTGCAGTAATCGTATAACGCCTGTTCCGAGATGGTGTAGAGAGTTAATGTGGAGGGTGAAAAGCATAAAATAACAACAATGTAACTAAAGAGAAAGAGAAAGAGAATATGTGGCAGCATTGCATTTATTAAGAGGAAATCCTAGAAATATAAAACAACAGATTATATACCATACTGTAAGGGTAAGGTTTAACGAAATAGACGATATCGTGAGAGAAACTAAAAAAATCGAGAAACTTAAAAAGAAAATAATAATTTAGATTGAGCGAATCAATATCACTGATCCCGGCAAGCTTAATGGAAAACGCATAACGATGAATCGGTTAGAGTATAAGATAGATGTTGGTCGCGGCTTGAGTGGCCCTGGGGCAGGCTGTAGGACGGTGGAGGGCCTGCCCTCCTGTTGCTTGGATCTATAGAATTCACATTCTTTTGTAGAGTAGAAGCAGATAATTATAATGCTTTTCATAGAAGATTACAGCTTACTTAATTCGAAACGTTGAAATGAGATGAGTCTTGGCATTGTATGATGCATTAGTACTCGATTGTCTCGACATGTAGACACTACGAAGGGCAATCCTGTTGCATGGAGCTGTAGAATTTACATTCTTATGAAGTTTTAAAGCAGATAAGCATAGAGCTATGCATAAGAGATTACAGCATTCTTACTTTGAAACGATGAAATGGGATGCGCCAGCGCATTGCATGGAGAATTCTAGCTCGATTGCTTTAACAGATAGACACTACGGAGCGCCATACCGTTGCATGGAATTATATAGTTCACATTCTATTGAAGACCTCTAACAGCTAAGCACAATGTTATGGATATATGATTACAGATTCTTTGCATTGAAACGTTGAAATGAGATGCGACATCGCGCTGATTGAAGTATTAGAAATGTCTTGCTTGGACACGTAGAGATCTGGAAACGATATTCTGTTGCAAGTAAGTATAGGATTCACATCCTTCTAAGGTCCAGATGCAGATAAATGTAACATATTGCATAGAACATTGCAATTTACCATGAATCATTGAAATGACTTGCGACATCGTGTTGAATGAAGCAATAGAACTCTATTGCTCCGGTACGTAAACAACTGCAAACGCTATTCCCTAGCAAGGAAGTGTGGCATTTATATTCTTTTGAAGTGAATACGAGATATACATGACAGTCCACAATGAATATCATATCTTATCATGAGACACAGAAATGAGATGCGATATCGCGTTTTAAGAAGCATTAGAACACTATCGCTGCGATACGTAGGCATCTGGAAACGCATTTCCTCGCAAGGATGTGTGCCATTTACATTCCTTTGAGGTGTAGACGAGGCATACTTAACAATTCGCAATGAATATTATATCTTATCGTGAAACACAGAAGTGAGATGCGATATCGGGTATTAACAAGCATTAGAACTCTATTGCTACGATAGGTAGTCATCTGCAAACGCTATTTCCTAGCAAGGGAGAGTCGCCTTTACATTCCTTTGAAGCGTAGACGAGAATACATGACAATCCGCAATGAATATTATATCTTATCATGAGACATCGAAATGAGATGCGATATCCCGTTTTAAGAAGCATTAGAACCCTATTGCCTCGATGCGGAGATATTTGCAAACGCTATTTCCTAGCATGGAAGTGTCGCATTTACATTCTTTTGAAGTGAATTCGAAGTATACATGATAGTTAGGAATGAATATTATAACTTATCACGAAACATAGAAATGAGATGCGATATCGCGATCTAAAAAGCATTAGTATTCTATTTCTACGAAACGTAGGCATCTGCAGACGTCATTTCCTAGCAAGGAATAGTCGCATTTACATTCTTTTGAAGTGAATACGAGGTATACATGACTTTTCGCAATTAATATTATATCTTATCGTGAAACATAGAAGTGAGATGCGATATCGCATTTAAGAAGCATTAGAACTCTATTGCCTCGATGCGTAGACATCTGAATACGCTATTTCTTAGCTAGGAAATGTCGCATTTACATTCTTTTGAAGTGAATACGAGGTGTACATGACGCTTCGCAATGAATATTATATCTTATCACGAAATATATAAATGAGATGCGATATCGCGATTTAAGTAGCATTAAAACTCTATTGCTACGATACGTAGACATCTGCAAACGCTATATCCTAGGAAGGAAGATTCGCATTTACATTCTTTTGAAGTGAATACGAGGTATACATGACACTTCGCAATGAATATTATATCTTATCATGAAACATAGAAGTGAGATGCGATATCGCATTTAAGAAGCATTAGAACTCTACTGCCTCGATGCGTAGACATCTGAATACGCTATTTCCTAGCTAGGAAATGTCGCATTTACATTCTTTTCAAGTGAATACGAGGTATACATGACACTTCGCAATGAATATTATATCTTATCACCAAACATTTAAATGAGATGCGATATCGCGATTTAAGTAGCACTAGATCTCTATTGCTACGATACGTAGACATCTGAATACGCTATTTCCTAGCTAGAAAATGTCGCATTTACATTCGTTTGGAGTGAATACGAGGTATACATGACGCTTCGCCATCAATATTATATCTTATCATGAATCATAGAAATGAGATGCGATACCGCGTTTTGAGAAACATTAGAACTCTATTGCTACGATACGTAGACATCTGCAAACGCTATTTCCTAGGATGGAAGTGTCGCATTTACAATCTTTTGAAGTGATTTCGAGGTATACATGACACTACGCAACGAATATTATATCTTATCATGTAACATAGAAGTGATATGCGATATCGCGTTTTAAGAAGCATTAGAACCCTATTGCCTGGATGCGGAGATATTTGCAAACGCTATTTCCTAGCATGGAAGTGTCGCATTTACATTCTTTTGAAGTGAATTCGAAGTATACATGATAGTTAGGAATGAATATTATAACTTATCACGAAACATAGAAATGAGATGCGATATCGCGATCTAAAAAGCATTAGTATTCTATTTCTACGAAACGTAGGCATCTGCAGATGTCATTTCCTAGCAAGGAATAGTCGCATTTACATTCTTTTGAAGTGAATACGAGGTATACATGACTTTTCGCAATTAATATTATATCTTATCGCGAAACATAGAAATGAGATGCGATATCGCGTTTTGAGAAGCATTAGAACTCTATTGCTACGATACGTAGACATCTGCAAACGCTATTTCCTAGCAAGAAAGTGTCGCATTGACATTCGTTTGGAGTGAATACGAGGTATACATGACACTTCGCAATGAATATTATATCTTATCATGAAACACAGAATGAGATTCGATATCGCGTTTTGAGAAGCATTAGATCTCGATTGCCACGATACGTAGACATCTGCACACGCTACTTCCGAGCAAGGAAGATTCGCATTTACATTCTTATGAAGTGAATACGAGGTGTACATGACACTTTTCAATGAATATTATATCTTATCAGGAAACATAGAAATGAGAGGCGATATCGCGTTTTGAGAAGCATTAGAACTCTATTGCTACGATACGTAGACATCTGCAAACGCTATTTCCTAGTAAGCAATAGTCGCATTTACATTCTTTTGAAGTGAATTCGAGGTTTACATGACACTTCGGAATGAATATTATAACTTATCACGAAACATGGAAATGAGATGCGATATCGCGATCTAAGAAGCATTAGAACTCTATTGCTACGATACGTAGACATCTGAAAACGCCATTTCCTAGCAAGGAAGTGTCGCATTTACATTCGTTTGGAGAGAATACGAGGTATACATGACACTTCGCAATGAATATTATATCTTATCATGAAACATAGAAGAGAGATGCGATATCGCGTTTTAGGAAGCATTAGAACTCTATGGCCTCGATGCGGAGACATCTGCAGACGCTATTTCCTAGCATCGAAGTGTCGCATTTACATTCTTTTGAAGTGAATACGAGGTGTACATGACACTTCGCAATGAATATTATATCTTATCACTAAACGTAGAAATGAGTTGCGATATCGCGATTTAAGTTGCATTAGAACTCTATTGCTACGATACGTGGACATCTGAATACGCTATTTCCTAGCAAGGAAGTGTCGCATTTACATTCGTTTGGAGTGAATGCGAGGTATACATGACACTTCGAAATTAATACTATATCTTATCATGAAACATAGAAGAGAGATGCGATATCGCTTTTCAAGAAGCATTAGAACTCTATGGCCCCGATGCGGAGACATCTGCAAACGCTATTTCCTAGTAATCAATAGTCGCATTTACATTCTTTTGAAGTGAGTTCTAGGTTTACATGATACTTCGGAATGAATATTATAACTTATCACGAAACATAGAAATGAGATGCGATATCGCGATGTAAGAAGCATTAGAACTCTATTGCTACGATACGTAGGCATCTGCAAACGCTATGCCCTAGCAAGGAATAGTCGCATTTACATTCTTTTGATGTGTATACGACGTATGCAATGACACTTCGCAATGAATATTATATCTTATAATGAATCATAGAAATGAGATGCGATATCGTGATCTAAGAAGCATTAGAACTCTATTAGCTCGACGCGTAGACATCTGCAGACGCTATTTCCTAGCATGGAACTGTCGCATTTTCATTCTTTTGTAGTGAATGCGAGGTATACATGACAATTCGCAATGAATATTATATCTTATCATGAAACATAGAAGAGAGATTCGATATCGCGGTCTAAGGAGCATTAGAACTCTATTGCTACGATACGTAGGCATCTGCAAACGCTATTTCCTAGCAAGGAAGATTCGCATTTACTTTCTTTTGAAGTGAATACGAAGTATACATGACACTTCGCCAAGAACATTATATCTTATCACGAAACACGGAAGAGTGATGCGATATCGCGTTTTAAGTAGCATTAGAACTCTATTGCTACGAAACGTGGACATCTGAATACGCTATTTCCTAGCATGGAAGTGTCGCATTTACATTCGTTTGGAGTGAATGCGAGGTATACATGACACTTCGCAATGAATATTATATCTTATCAGGAAACATAGAAGTGAGATGCGATATCGCGTTTAAAGAAGCATTAGATCCCTATTGCCTCGATGCGCAGATATCTGCAAACGCTATTTCCTAGCATGGAAGAGTCGCATTTTCATTCTTTGAAGGGAATTCGAGGTATACATGACACTTCGGAATGAATATTATAACTTATCACGAAACATAGAAATGAGATGCGTTATCGCGATTTAAGTAGCAATAGAACCCTATTGCTACGATGCGTGGACATCTGAATGCGCTATTTCCTAGCAAGGAAGTGTCGCATTTACATTCGTTTGGAGTGAATGCGTGGTATACATGACACTTCGCAATGAATATTATATCTTTACATGAAACATAGAAATGAGATGCGGTATCGCGTTTTGAGAAGCATTAGAACTCTATTGCTACGATACGTAGACATCTGCAAACGCTATTTCCTAGCAAGCAATAGTCGCATTTACATTCGTTTGAAGTGAATACGAGGTGTACATGACACCTCGCAGTGAATATTATATCTTATCACGAAACATAGAAATGAGATGCGATATCGCGTTTTATGAAGCATTAGAACTCTATGGCATCGATGCGGAGACATCAGCAAACGCTATTTCCTAGCATGGAAGTGTCGCACTTACATTCCTTTGAACTGAATTCGAGGTTTACATGACACTTCGGAATGAATATTATAACTTATCACGAAACATATAAATGAGATGCGATATCGAGGTTTAAGTAGCATAAGGACTCTATTGCTACGATACGTAGACATCTGAAAACGCCATTTCCTAGCAAGGAAGTGTCGCATTTACATTCGTTTGGAGAGAATACAAGGTATACATGACACCTCGCAGTGAATATTATATCTTATCACGAAACATAGAAATGAGATGCGATATCGCGATTTAAGTAGCATTAGAACTCTATTGCTACGATACGTAGACATCTGAATACGCCATTTCCTAGCAAGGAAGTGTCGCATTTACATTCGTTTGGAGAGAATACGAGGTATACATGACACTTCGGAATGAATATTATAACTTATCACGGAACATAAAATGAGATGCGATATCGCGATCTAAGAAGCATTAGAACTCTATTGCTACGATACGTAGGCATCTGCAAACGCTATGCCCTAGCAAGGAATAGTCGCATTTACATACTTTTGATGTGAATACGAGGTATACATGACACTTGGGAATGAATATTATATCTTATAATGAAACATAGAAATGAGATGCGATATCGCGTTCTAAGAAGCATTAGAACTCTATGGCCTCGATGCGGAGATATCTGCAAACGCTATTTCCTAGCATGGAAGTGTCGCACTTATATTCTTTTGTAGTGAATACGAGGTGTATATGACACTTCGCAATGAATACTATATCTGATCACGAAATATAGAAGAGAGATGCGATATCCCGTTGTAAGAAGCATTAGAACTCCATGGCCTCAATACGGAAACATCTGCAAACGCTATTTCGTAGCATGGAAGTGTCGCACTCACATTCTTTTGAAGTGAATACGAGGTATACATGACACTTCGCAATGAAAATTATATCTTATCACGAAGCATAGAAATGAGATGCGACATCTCGTTTTAAGAAGTATTAGAACTCTATTCTTACGATACGTGGTCATCTGGAAACGCTGTTTCCTAGCAAGGATGTGTCGCATTTACATTCTTTTGACGTGAATACGAGGTTTACATGACACTTCGCAATGAATATTATATCTTATCTCGAAACATCGAAGTGAGATGCGACATCTCGTTTTAAGAAGCATTAGAACACTATTGCTACGAAACGTAGACATCTGCAAGCGCTATTTCCTAGCAAGGAAGATTCGCATTTACATTCTTTTGAAGTGAATACGAGGCATACATGACACTTCGCAGTGAATACTATATCCTATCATGAAGCATAGAAATGAGATGCGATGTCGCGTTTTGAGAAGCATTAGAACTCCATTGCTCCGATACGTAGACATCTGCAAACGCTATTTCCTAGCAAGAGAGATTCGCATTTACATTCTTTTGAAGTGAATACGAGGTACACATGACACTTCACAATGAACATTATATCTTATCATGTAACATATAAGTGAGATGCGATATCGCGATCTAAAAAGCATTAGTATTCTATTTCTACGAAACGTAGGCATCTGCAGACGTCATTTCCTAGCAAGGAATAGTCGCATTTACATTCTTTTGAAGTGAATACGAGGTATACATGACTTTTCGCAATTAATATTATATCTTATCGTGAAACATAGAAGTGAGATGCGATATCGCATTTAAGAAGCATTAGAACTCTATTGCCTCGATGCGTAGACATCTGAATACGCTATTTCTTAGCTAGGAAATGTCGCATTTACATTCTTTTGAAGTGAATACGAGGTGTACATGACGCTTCGCAATGAATATTATATCTTATCACGAAACATATAAATGAGATGCGATATCGCGATTTAAGTAGCATTAAAACTCTATTGCTACGATACGTAGACATCTGCAAACGCTATATCCTAGGAAGGAAGATTCGCATTTACATTCTTTTGAAGTGAATACGAGGTATACATGACACTTCGCAATGAATATTATATCTTATCATGAAACATAGAAGTGAGATGCGATATCGCATTTAAGAAGCATTAGAACTCTACTGCCTCGATGCGTAGACATCTGAATACGCTATTTCCTAGCTAGGAAATGTCGCATTTACATTCTTTTCAAGTGAATACGAGGTATACATGACACTTCGCAATGAATATTATATCTTATCACCAAACATTTAAATGAGATGCGATATCGCGATTTAAGTAGCATTAGATCTCTATTGCTACGATACGTAGACATCTGAATACGCTATTTCCTAGCTAGAAAATGTCGCATTTACATTCGTTTGGAGTGAATACGAGGTATACATGACGCTTCGCCATCAATATTATATCTTATCATGAATCATAGAAATGAGATGCGATACCGCGTTTTGAGAAACATTAGAACTCTATTGCTACGATACGTAGACATCTGCAAACGCTATTTCCTAGGATGGAAGTGTCGCATTTACAATCTTTTGAAGTGATTTCGAGGTATACATGACACTACGCAACGAATATTATATCTTATCATGTAACATAGAAGTGATATGCGATATCGCGTTTTAAGAAGCATTAGAACCCTATTGCCTGGATGCGGAGATATTTGCAAACGCTATTTCCTAGCATGGAAGTGTCGCATTTACATTCTTTTGAAGTGAATTCGAAGTATACATGATAGTTAGGAATGAATATTATAACTTATCACGAAACATAGAAATGAGATGCGATATCGCGATCTAAAAAGCATTAGTATTCTATTTCTACGAAACGTAGGCATCTGCAGATGTCATTTCCTAGCAAGGAATAGTCGCATTTACATTCTTTTGAAGTGAATACGAGGTATACATGACTTTTCGCAATTAATATTATATCTTATCGCGAAACATAGAAATGAGATGCGATATCGCGTTTTGAGAAGCATTAGAACTCTATTGCTACGATACGTAGACATCTGCAAACGCTATTTCCTAGCAAGAAAGTGTCGCATTGACATTCGTTTGGAGTGAATACGAGGTATACATGACACTTCGCAATGAATATTATATCTTATCATGAAACACAGAATGAGATTCGATATCGCGTTTTGAGAAGCATTAGATCTCTATTGCCACGATACGTAGACATCTGCACACGCTACTTCCGAGCAAGGAAGATTCGCATTTACATTCTTATGAAGTGAATACGAGGTGTACATGACACTTTTCAATGAATATTATATCTTATCAGGAAACATAGAAATGAGAGGCGATATCGCGATCTAAGAAGCATTAGAACTCTATTGCTACGATACGTAGACATCTGAAAACGCCATTTCCTAGCAAGCAATAGTCGCATTTACATTCTTTTGAAGTGAATTCGAGGTTTACATGACACTTCGGAATGAATATTATAACTTATCACGAAACATGGAAATGAGATGCGATATCGCGATCTAAGAAGCATTAGAACTCTATTGCTACGATACGTAGACATCTGAAAACGCCATTTCCTAGCAAGGAAGTGTCGCATTTACATTCGTTTGGAGAGAATACGAGGTATACATGACACTTCGCAATGAATATTATATCTTATCATGAAACATAGAAGAGAGATGCGATATCGCGTTTTAGGAAGCATTAGAACTCTATGGCCTCGATGCGGAGACATCTGCAGACGCTATTTCCTAGCATCGAAGTGTCGCATTTACATTCTTTTGAAGTGAATACGAGGTATACATGACACTTCGCAATGAATATTATATCTTATCACCAAACATTTAAATGAGATGCGATATCGCGATTTAAGTAGCATTAGATCTCTATTGCTACGATACGTAGACATCTGAATACGCTATTTCCTAGCTAGAAAATGTCGCATTTACATTCGTTTGGAGTGAATACGAGGTATACATGACGCTTCGCCATCAATATTATATCTTATCATGAATCATAGAAATGAGATGCGATACCGCGTTTTGAGAAACATTAGAACTCTATTGCTACGATACGTAGACATCTGCAAACGCTATTTCCTAGGATGGAAGTGTCGCATTTACAATCTTTTGAAGTGATTTCGAGGTATACATGACACTACGCAACGAATATTATATCTTATCATGTAACATAGAAGTGATATGCGATATCGCGTTTTAAGAAGCATTAGAACCCTATTGCCTGGATGCGGAGATATTTGCAAACGCTATTTCCTAGCATGGAAGTGTCGCATTTACATTCTTTTGAAGTGAATTCGAAGTATACATGATAGTTAGGAATGAATATTATAACTTATCACGAAACATAGAAATGAGATGCGATATCGCGATCTAAAAAGCATTAGTATTCTATTTCTACGAAACGTAGGCATCTGCAGATGTCATTTCCTAGCAAGGAATAGTCGCATTTACATTCTTTTGAAGTGAATACGAGGTATACATGACTTTTCGCAATTAATATTATATCTTATCGCGAAACATAGAAATGAGATGCGATATCGCGTTTTGAGAAGCATTAGAACTCTATTGCTACGATACGTAGACATCTGCAAACGCTATTTCCTAGCAAGAAAGTGTCGCATTGACATTCGTTTGGAGTGAATACGAGGTATACATGACACTTCGCAATGAATATTATATCTTATCATGAAACACAGAATGAGATTCGATATCGCGTTTTGAGAAGCATTAGATCTCTATTGCCACGATACGTAGACATCTGCACACGCTACTTCCGAGCAAGGAAGATTCGCATTTACATTCTTATGAAGTGAATACGAGGTGTACATGACACTTTTCAATGAATATTATATCTTATCAGGAAACATAGAAATGAGAGGCGATATCGCGTTTTGAGAAGCATTAGAACTCTATTGCTACGATACGTAGACATCTGCAAACGCTATTTCCTAGCAAGCAATAGTCGCATTTACATTCTTTTGAAGTGAATTCGAGGTTTACATGACACTTCGGAATGAATATTATAACTTATCACGAAACATGGAAATGAGATGCGATATCGCGATCTAAGAAGCATTAGAACTCTATTGCTACGATACGTAGACATCTGAAAACGCCATTTCCTAGCAAGGAAGTGTCGCATTTACATTCGTTTGGAGAGAATACTTGGTATACATGACACTTCGCAATGAATATTATATCTTATCATGAAACATAGAAGAGAGATGCGATATCGCGTTTTAGGAAGCATTAGAACTCTATGGCCTCGATGCGGAGACATCTGCAGACGCTATTTCCTAGCATCGAAGTGTCGCATTTACATTCTTTTGAAGTGAATACGAGGTGTACATGACACTTCGCAATGAATATTATATCTTATCACTAAACGTAGAAATGAGTTGCGATATCGCGATTTAAGTTGCATTAGAACTCTATGGCTACGATACGTGGACATCTGAATACGCTATTTCCTAGCAAGGAAGTGTCGCATTTACATTCGTTTGGAGTGAATGCGAGGTATAAATGACACTTCGAAATTAATACTATATCTTATCATGAAACATAGAAGAGAGATGCGATATCGCGTTTCAAGAAGCATTAGAACTCTATGGCCCCGATGCGGAGACATCTGCAAACGCTATTTCCTAGTAATCAATAGTCGCATTTACATTCTTTTGAAGTGAGTTCTAGGTTTACATGATACTTCGGAATGAATATTATAACTTATCACGAAACATAGAAATGAGATGCGATATCGCGATGTAAGAAGCATTAGAACTCTATTGCTACGATACGTAGGCATCTGCAAACGCTATGCCCTAGCAAGGAATAGTCGCATTTACATTCTTTTGATGTGTATACGACGTATACAATGACACTTCGCAATGAATATTATATCTTATAATGAATCATAGAAATGAGATGCGATATCGTGATCTAAGAAGCATTAGAACTCTATTAGCTCGACGCGTAGACATCTGCAGACGCTATTTCCTAGCATGGAACTGTCGCATTTTCATTCTTTTGTAGTGAATGCGAGGTATACATGACAATTCGCAATGAATATTATATCTTATCATGAAACATAGAAGAGAGATTCGATATCGCGGTCTAAGGAGCATTAGAACTCTATTGCTACGATACGTAGGCATCTGCAAACGCTATTTCCTAGCAAGGAAGATTCGCATTTACTTTCTTTTGAAGTGAATACGAAGTATACATGACACTTCGCCAAGAACATTATATCTTATCACGAAACACGGAAGAGTGATGCGATATCGCGTTTTAAGTAGCATTAGAACTCTATTGCTACGAAACGTGGACATCTGAATACGCTATTTCCTAGCATGGAAGTGTCGCATTTACATTCGTTTGGAGTGAATGCGAGGTATACATGACACTTCGCAATGAATATTATATCTTATCAGGAAACATAGAAGTGAGATGCGATATCGCGTTTAAAGAAGCATTAGATCCCTATTGCCTCGATGCGCAGATATCTGCAAACGCTATTTTCTAGCATGGAAGAGTCGCATTTTCATTCTTTGAAGGGAATTCGAGGTATACATGACACTTCGGAATGAATATTATAACTTATCACGAAACATAGAAATGAGATGCGTTATCGCGATTTAAGTAGCATTAGAACCCTATTGCTACGATGCGTGGACATCTGAATGCGCTATTTCCTAGCAAGGAAGTGTCGCATTTACATTCGTTTGGAGTGAATGCGTGGTATACATGACACTTCGCAATGAATATTATATCTTTACATGAAACATAGAAATGAGATGCGGTATCGCGTTTTGAGAAGCATTAGAACTCTATTGCTACGATACGTAGACATCTGCAAACGCTATGTCCTAGCAAGCAATAGTCGCATTTACATTCGTTTGAAGTGAATACGAGGTGTACATGACACCTCGCAGTGAATATTATATCTTATCACGAAACATAGAAATGAGATGCGATATCGCGTTTTATGAAGCATTAGAACTCTATGGCATCGATGCGGAGACATCAGCAAACGCTATTTCCTAGCATGGAAGTGTCGCACTTACATTCCTTTGAACTGAATTCGAGGTTTACATGACACTTCGGAATGAATATTATAACTTATCACGAAACATATAAATGAGATGCGATATCGAGGTTTAAGTAGCATAAGGACTCTATTGCTACGATACGTAGACATCTGAAAACGCCATTTCCTAGCAAGGAAGTGTCGCATTTACATTCGTTTGGAGAGAATACAAGGTATACATGACACCTCGCAGTGAATATTATATCTTATCACGAAACATAGAAATGAGATGCGATATCGCGATTTAAGTAGCATTAGAACTCTATTGCTACGATACGTAGACATCTGAATACGCCATTTCCTAGCAAGGAAGTGTCGCATTTACATTCGTTTGGAGAGAATACGAGGTATACATGACACTTCGGAATGAATATTATAACTTATCACGGAACATAAAATGAGATGCGATATCGCGATCTAAGAAGCATTAGAACTCTATTGCTACGATACGTAGGCATCTGCAAACGCTATGCCCTAGCAAGGAATAGTCGCATTTACATACTTTTGATGTGAATACGAGGTATACATGACACTTGGGAATGAATATTATATCTTATAATGAAACATAGAAATGAGATGCGATATCGCGTTCTAAGAAGCATTAGAACTCTATGGCCTCGATGCGGAGATATCTGCAAACGCTATTTCCTAGCATGGAAGTGTCGCACTTATATTCTTTTGTAGTGAATACGAGGTGTATATGACACTTCGCAATGAATACTATATCTGATCACGAAATATAGAAGAGAGATGCGATATCCCGTTGTAAGAAGCATTAGAACTCCATGGCCTCAATACGGAAACATCTGCAAACGCTATTTCGTAGCATGGAAGTGTCGCACTCACATTCTTTTGAAGTGAATACGAGGTATACATGACACTTCGCAATGAAAATTATATCTTATCACGAAGCATAGAAATGAGATGCGACATCTCGTTTTAAGAAGTATTAGAACTCTATTCTTACGATACGTGGTCATCTGGAAACGCTGTTTCCTAGCAAGGATGTGTCGCATTTACATTCTTTTGACGTGAATACGAGGTTTACATGACACTTCGCAATGAATATTATATCTTATCTCGAAACATCGAAGTGAGATGCGACATCTCGTTTTAAGAAGCATTAGAACACTATTGCTACGAAACGTAGACATCTGCAAGCGCTATTTCCTAGCAAGGAAGATTCGCATTTACATTCTTTTGAAGTGAATACGAGGCATACATGACACTTCGCAGTGAATACTATATCTTATCATGAAGCATAGAAATGAGATGCGATGTCGCGTTTTGAGAAGCATTAGAACTCCATTGCTCCGATACGTAGACATCTGCAAACGCTATTTCCTAGCAAGAGAGATTCGCATTTACATTCTTTTGAAGTGAATACGAGGTACACATGACACTTCACAATGAACATTATATCTTATCATGTAACATATAAGTGAGATGCGATATCGCGTCTTAAGAAGCATGAGAACCCTATTGCCTCGATGTGGAGATATCTGCAAACGCTATTTCCTAGCAAGCAATAGTCGCATTTACATTCTTTTGAAATGAATTCGAGGTTTACGTGACACTTCGGAATGAATATTATAACTTATCACGAAACATATAAATGAGATGCGATATCGGGATTAAAGTAGCATTAGAACTCTATTGCTACGATATGTAGACATCTGAATACGCCATTTTCTAGCAAGGAAGTGTCGCATTTACATTCGTTTGGAGAGAATACGAAGTATACATGACACTTCGGAATGAATATTATATCTTATCATGAAACATAGAAAGGAGATGCGATATCTCGTTCTAAGAAGCATTAGAACTCTATGGCCTCGATGCGGAGACATCTGCAAACGCTATTTCCTAGCATGGAAGTGTCGCACTTACAATCTTTTGAAGTGAATACGATGTATACATGACACTTCGCAATGAATATTATATCTTATCACGAAACATATAAATGAGGTGTCATATCGCGATTTAAGTAGCATTAGAACGCTATTGCTACGATACGTAGACATCTGCAAACGCTATTTCCTAGCAAGCAATAGTCGCATTTACATTCTTTTGAAGTGAATAGAAGGTATACATGACCATTCGCAATGAATATTATATCTTATCACGAAACATAGAAATGAGATGCGATATCGCGTTTTGAGAAGCATTAGAGCTCCATTGCTACGATACGTAGACATCTGCAAACGCTATTTCCTAGCAAGGAAGATTCGCATTTACATTCTTTTGAAGTGAATACGAGGTATACATGACACTTCACAATGAACATTATATCTTATCGTGTAACATATAAGTGAGATGCGATATCGCGTATTAAGAAGCATTAGAACCCTATTGCCTCGATGTGGAGATATCTGCAAACGCTATTTCCTAGCAAGCAATAGTCGCATTTACATTCTTTTGAAGTGAATACGAGGTGTACATGACACTTCGCAATGAATATTATATCTTATCACTAAACGTAGAAATGAGTTGCGATATCGCGATTTAAGTAGCATTAGAACTCCATTGCTACGATACGTAGACATCTGCAAACGCTATTTCCTAGCAAGGAAGATTCGCATTTACATTCTTTTGAAGTGAATACGAGGTATACATGACACTTCGCAATGAACATTATATCTTATCATGTAACATATAAGTGAGATGCGATATCGCGTTTTAAGAAGCATTAGAAACTCATTGCCTCGACGCGTAGACATCTGCAGACGCCATTTACTAGCATGGAAGTGTCGCATTTACATTCTTTTGAAGTGAATACATGGTATACATGACACTTCGCAATGAATATTATATCTTATCATGAAGCATAGAAATGAGATGCGATATCGCGTTTTGCGAAGCATTAGAACACTATTGCTATGAAACGTAGACATCTGCAAGCGCTATTTCCTAGCAAGGAAGATACGCATTTACATTCTTTTGAAGTGAATACGAGGTATACATGACACATCGCAATGAATATTATATCTTATCATGAAGCATAGAAATGAGATGTGATATCGCGTTTTGAGAAGCATTAGAACTCCATTGCTACGATACGTAGACATCTGCAAACGTTATTTCCTAGCAAGGAAGATTCGCATTTACATTCTTTTGAAGTGAATACGAGGTATACATGACACTTCGCAAAGAACATTATATCTTATCATGTAACATATAAGTGAGATGCGATATCGCGTTTTAAGAAGCATTAGAACTCTATTGCCACGATACGTAGACATCTGAATACGCTATTTCCTAGCAAGGAAGTGTCGCATTTACATTCTTTTGAAGGGAATTCGAGGTATACATGACACTTCGCAATGAATATTATATCTTATCACGAAACATATAAATGAGGTGTCATATCGCGATTTAAGTAGCATTAGAACGCTACTGCTACGATACGTAGACATCTGCAAACGCTATTTCCTAGCAAGCAATAGTCGCATTTACATTCTTTTGAAATGAATTCGAGGTATACATGACACTTCGGAATGAATATTATAACTTATCACGAAACATAAAAATGAGATGCGATATCGCGATCTAAGAAGCATTAGAACTCTATTGCTACGATACGTAGACATCTGAAAACGCCATTTCCTAGCAAGGAAGTGTCGCATTTACATTCGTTTGGAGAGAATACAAGGTATACATGACACCTCGCAGTGAATATTATATCTTATCACGAAACATAGAAATGAGATGCAATATCGCGATTTAAGTAGCATTAGAACTCTATTGCTACGATACGTAGACATCTGAATACGCCATTTCCTAGCAAGGAAGTGTCGCATTTACATTCGTTTGGAGAGAATACGAGGTATACATGACACTTCGGAATGAATATTATAACTTATCACGGAACATAAAAATGAGATGCGATATCGCGATCTAAGAAGCATTAGAACTCTATTGCTACGATACGTAGGCATCTGCAAACGCTATGCCCTAGCAAGGAATAGTCGCATTTACATACTTTTGATGTGAATACGAGGTATACATGACACTTGGGAATGAATATTATATCTTATAATGAAACATAGGAATGAGATGCGATATCGCGTTCTAAGAAGCATTAGAACTCTATGGCCTCGATGCGGAGATATCTGCAAACGCTATTTCCTAGCATGGAAGTGTCGCACTTATATTCTTTTGTAGTGAATACGAGGTGTATATGACACTTCGCAATGAATACTATATCTGATCACGAAACATAGAAGAGAGATGCGATATCCCGTTGTAAGAAGCATTAGAACTCCATGGCCTCAATACGGAGACATCTGCAAACGCTATTTCGTAGCATGGAAGTGTCGCACTTACATTCTTTTGAAGTGAATACGAGGTATACATGACACTTCGCAATGAAAATTATATCTTATCACGAAGCATAGAAATGAGATGCGACATCTCGTTTTAAGAAGTATTAGAACTCTATTCTTACGATACGTGGTCATCTGGAAACGCTATTTCCTAGCAAGGAAGTGTCGCATTTACATCCTTTTGAAGTGAATACGAGGTATACATGACACTCTACAATAAATATTATATCTTATCACGAAACATAGAAGTGAGATGCGATATCGCGTTCTAAGAAGCACTAGAACTCTATTGTTACGATACGTAGACATCTGCAAACGCTATTTCCTAGCATGGAAGTGTCGCATTTACGTTCCACTGATGTGAATACGAGGTATGCATGACACTTCGCAATGGATATTATATCCTATCATGAAATATATAAATGAGATGCGACATCTCGTTTTAAGAAGTATTAGAACTCTATTCTTACGATACGTGGTCATCTGGAAACGCTATTTCCTAGCAAGGATGTGTCGCATTTACATTCTTTTGACGTGAATACGATGTATACATGACACTTCGCAATGAATATTATATCTTATCACGAAACATATAAATGAGGTGTCATATCGCGATTTAAGTAGCATTAGAACGCTACTGCTACGATACGTAGACATCTGCAAACGCTATTTCCTAGCAAGCAATAGTCGCATTTACATTCTTTTGAAATGAATTCGAGGTATACATGACACTTCGGAATGAATATTATAACTTATCACGAAACATAAAAATGAGATGCGATATCGCGATCTAAGAAGCATTAGAACTCTATTGCTACGATACGTAGGCATCTGCAAACGCTATGCCCTAGCCAGGAATAGTCGCATTTACATTCTTTTGATGTGAATACATGGTATACATGACACTTCGCAATGAATATTATATCTTATCATGAAGCATAGAAATGAGATGCGATATCGCGTTTTGCGAAGCATTAGAACACTATTGCTATGAAACGTAGACATCTGCAAGCGCTATTTCCTAGCAAGGAAGATACACATTTACATTCTTTTGAAGTGAATAGGAGGTATACATGACACATCGCAATGAATATTATATCTTATCATGAAGCATAGAAATGAGATGTGATATCGCGTTTTGAGAAGCATTAGAACTCCATTGCTACGATACGTAGACATCTGCAAACGTTATTTCCTAGCAAGGAAGATTCGCATTTACATTCTTTTGAAGTGAATACGAGGTATACATGACACTTCGCAATGAACATTATATCTTATCATGTAACATATAAGTGAGATGCGATATCGCGTTTTAAGAAGCATTAGAACTCTATTGCCACGATACGTAGACATCTGAATACGCTATTTCCTAGCAAGGAAGTGTCGCATTTACATTCGTTTGGAGAGAATACAAGGTATACATGACACCTCGCAGTGAATATTATATCTTATCACGAAACATAGAAATGAGATGCAATATCGCGATTTAAGTAGCATTAGAACTCTATTGCTACGATACGTAGACATCTGAATACGCCATTTCCTAGCAAGGAAGTGTCGCATTTACATTCGTTTGGAGAGAATACGAGGTATACATGACACTTCGGAATGAATATTATAACTTATCACGGAACATAAAAATGAGATGCGATATCGCGATCTAAGAAGCATTAGAACTCTATTGCTACGATACGTAGGCATCTGCAAACGCTATGCCCTAGCAAGGAATAGTCGCATTTACATACTTTTGATGTGAATACGAGGTATACATGACACTTGGGAATGAATATTATATCTTATAATGAAACATAGAAATGAGATGCGATATCGCGTTCTAAGAAGCATTAGAACTCTATGGCCTCGATGCGGAGATATCTGCAAACGCTATTTCCTAGCATGGAAGTGTCGCACTTATATTCTTTTGTAGTGAATACGAGGTGTATATGACACTTCGCAATGAATACTATATCTGATCACGAAACATAGAAGAGAGATGCGATATCCCGTTGTAAGAAGCATTAGAACTCCATGGCCTCAATACGGAGACATCTGCAAACGCTATTTCGTAGCATGGAAGTGTCGCACTTACATTCTTTTGAAGTGAATACGAGGTATACATGACATTTCGCAATGAAAATTATATCTTATCACGAAGCATAGAAATGAGATGCGACATCTCGTTTTAAGAAGTATTAGAACTCTATTCTTACGATACGTGGTCATCTGGAAACGCTATTTCCTAGCAAGGAAGTGTCGCATTTACATCCTTTTAAAGTGAATACGAGGTATACATGACACTCTACAATAAATATTATATCTTATCACGAAACATAGAAGTGAGATGCGACATCTCGTTTTAAGAAGCATTAGAACACTATTGCTACGAAACGTAGACATCTGCAAGCGCTATTCCCTAGCAAGGAAGATTCGCATTTACATTCTTTTGAAGTGAATACGAGGCATACATGACACTTCGCAATGAATATTATATCTTATCATGAAGCATAGAAATGAGATGCGATGTCGCGTTTTGAGAAGCATTAGAACTCCATTGCTCCGATACGTAGACATCTGCAAACGCTATTTCCTAGCAAGAGAGATTCGCATTTACATTCTTTTGAAGCGAATACGAGGTACACATGACACTTCACAATGAACATTATATCTTATCATGTAACATATATGTGAGATGCGATATCGCGACTTAAGAAGCATTAGAACCCTATTGCCTCGATGTGGAGATATCTGCAAACGCTATTTCCTAGCAAGCAATAGTCGCATTTACATTCTTTTGAAATGAATTCGAGGTTTACGTGACACTTCGGAATGAATATTATAACTTATCACGAAACATATAAATGAGATGCGATATCGAGATTAAAGTAGCATTAGAACTCTATTGCTACGATACGTAGACATCTGAATACGCCATTTCCTAGCAAGGAAGTGTCGCATTTACATTCGTTTGGAGAGAATACGAAGTATACATGACACTTCGGAATGAATATTATATCTTATCATGAAACATAGAAAAGAGATGCGATATCTCGTTCTAAGAAGCATTAGAACTCTATGGCCTCGATGCGGAGACATCTGCAAACGCTATTTCCTAGCATGGAAGTGTCGCACTTACAATCGTTTGAAGTGAAGACGATGTATACATGACACTTCGCAATGAATATTATATCTTATCACGAAACATATAAATGAGGTGTCATATCGCGATTTAAGTAGCATTAGAACGCTACTGCTACGATACGTAGACATCTGCAAACGCTATTTCCTAGCAAGCAGTAGTCGCATTTACATTCTTTTGAAATGAATTCGAGGTATACATGACACTTCGGAATGAATATTATAACTTATCACGAAACATAAAAATGAGATGCGATATCGCGATCTAAGAAGCATTAGAACTCTATTGCTACGATACGTAGGCATCTGCAAACGCTATGCCCTAGCCAGGAATAGTCGCATTTACATTCTTTTGATGTGAATACGAGGTACACATGACACTTCGCAATGAATATTATATCTTATAATGAAACATAGAAATGAGATGCGATATCGCGATCTATGAAGCACTAGAACTCTATTGCCTTGACGCGTAGACATCTGCAGACGCTATTTCCTAGCATGGAAGTGCCGCATTTTCATTCTTTTGTAGTGATTGCGAGGTACACATGACACTTCGCAATGAATATTGTATCTTATCATGAAACATAGGAGAGAGATGGGATATCGCGATTTAAGAAGCATTAGAACTCTATGGCATCGATGCGGAGACATCAGCAAACGCTATTTCCTAGCATGGAAGTGTCGCACTTACATTTTTTTGAAGTGAATACGAGGTGTACATGACACTTCGCAATGAATATTATATCTTATCACGAAACATATAAATGAGATGCGATATCGAGGTTTAAGTAGCATTAGAACTCTATTGTTACGATACGTAGACATCTGTATACGCCATTTCCTAGCAAGGAAGTGTCGCATTTACATTCGTTTGGAGAGAATACGAGGTATACATGACACTTCGCAATGAATATTATATCTTATCACGAAACATAGAAATGAGATGCGATATCGCGATTTAAGTAGCATTAGAACTCTATTGCCACGATACGTAGACATCTGAATACGCTATTTCCTAACAAGGAAGTGTCGCATTTACATTCTTTTGAAGTGAATACGAGGTGTACATGACACCTCGCAGTGAATATTATATCTTATCACGAAACATAGAAATGAGATGCGATATCGCGATTTAAGTAGCATTAGAACTCTATTGCTACGATGCGTAGGCATCTGAATACGCTATCTCCTAGCAAGCAATAGTCGCATTTACATTCTTTTGATGTGAATAGGAGGTACACATGATACTTCACAATGAACATTATATCTTATCATGTAACATATATGTGAGATGCGATATCGCGTCTTAAGAAGCATTAGAACCCTATTGCCTCGATGTGGAGATATCTGCAAACGCTATTTCCTAGCAAGCAATAGTCGCATTTACATTCTTTTGAAATGAATTCGAGATTTACATGACACTTCGGAATGAATATTATAACTTATCACGAAACATAAAAATGAGATGCGATATCGCGATCTAAGAAGCATTAGAACCCTATTGCAACGATACGTAGGCATCCGCAAACGCTATGCCCTAGCAAGGAATAGTCGCATTTACATTCTTTTGATGTGAATACGAGGTATACATGACACTTCGCAATGAATATTATATCTTATAATGAAACATAGAAATGCGATGCGTTATCGCCTTTTAAGAAGCAGTAGAACTCTATTGCCTCGATGCGTAGACATCTGCAGACGCTATTTCCTAGCAAGGAAGTGTTGCATTTACATTCGTTTGGAGCGAATAGGAGGTATGCATGACACTTCGCAATGAATATTATATTATATCACGAAACATAGAAATGAAATGCGACATCTCGTTTTAAGAAGCATTAGGTCTCTATTGCCCCAATGCGGTGATATCTGCAAGGGCTATTTCCTAGCATGGAAATGTCGCATTTAGATTCCTTTGAAGTGAATTCGAGGTATACATGACACTTCGGAATGAATATTATAACTTATCACGAAACATAAAAATGAGTTGCGATATCGCGATCTAAGAAGCATTAGAACTACATTGCTACGATACGTAGGCATCTGCAAACGCTATGCCCTAGCAAGGAATAGTCGCATTTACATACTTTTGATGTGAATACGAGGTATACATGACACTTGGGAATGAATATTATATCTTATAATGAAACATAGAAATGAGATGCGATATCGCGTTCTAAGAAGCATTAGAACTCTATGGCCTCGATGCGGAGATATCTGCAAACGCTATTTCGTAGCATGGAAGTGTCGCACTTACATTCTTTTGAAGTGAATACGAGGTATACATGACACTTCGCAATGAAAATTATATCTTATCACGAAGCATAGAAATGAGATGCGACATCTCGTTTTAAGAAGTATTAGAACTCTATTCTTACGATACGTAGTCATCTGGAAACGCTATTTCCTAGCAAGGATGTGTCGCATTTACATTCTTTTCGCGTGAATACGAGGTATACATGACACTTCGCAATGAATATTATATCTTATCTCGAAACATCGAAGTGAGATGCGACATCTCGTTTTAAGAAGCATTAGAACACTATTGCTACGAAACGTAGACATCTGCAAGCGCTATTTCCTAGCAAGGAAGATTCGCATTTACATTCTTTTGAAGTGAATACGAGGCATACATGACACTTCGCAATGAATATTATATCTTATCATGAAGCATAGAAATGAGATGCGATATCGCGTTTTGAGAAGCATTAGAACTCCATTGCTCCGATACGTAGACATCTGCAAACGCTATTTCCTAGCAAGAGAGATTCGCATTTACATTCTTTTGAAGTGAATACGAGGTACACATGACACTTCGCAATGAATATTATATCTCATCACCAAACATTTAAATGAGATGCGATATCGCGATTTAAGTAGCATTAGATCTCTATTGCTACGATACGTAGACATCTGAATACGCTATTTCCTAGCTAGAAAATGTCGCATTTACATTCTTTTGAAGTGAATACGAGGTGTACATGACACCTCGCAGTGAATATTATATCTTATCACGAAACATAGAAATGAGATGCGATATCGCGATTTAAGTAGCATTAGAACTCTATTGCTACGATGCGTAGACATCTGAATACGCTATCTCCTAGCAAGCAGTAGTCGCATTTACATTCTTTTGATGTGAATAGGAGGTACACATGACACTTCACAATGAATATTATATCTTATCATGTAACATATAAGTGAGATGCGATATCGCGTCTTAAGAAGCATTAGAACCCTATTGCCTCGATGTGGAGATATCTGCAAACGCTATTTCCTAGCATGGAAATGTCGCATTTAGATTCCTTTGAAGTGAATACGAGGTATACATGACACTTCGCAATGAATATTATATCTTATAATGAAACATAGAAATGGGATGCGATATCGCGATCAAAGGAGCATTAGAACTCTATTGCCTCGACGCGTAGACATCTGCAGACGCTATTTCCTAGCATGGAAGTGTCGCACTTATATTCATTTGAAGTGAATACGAGGTATACATGACACTTCGCAATGAATGTTATATCTTATCATGAAGCATAGAAGTGAGGTGCGATATCGCGTTTTAGGAAGCATTAGAACTCTATTGCTACGATACGTAGACATCTGCAAACGCTATTTCCTAGCATGGAAGTGTCGCACTTACATACTTTTGAAGTGAATACGAGATATACATGACACTTCGCAATGAATATTATATCTTATCATTAAACATAGAAGTGAGATGCGATATCGCGTTTTATGGAGCATTAGAACTCTCTTGCTACGATACGTAGACATCAGTAAACAGTATTTCCTAGCATGGAAGTGTCGCATTTACATTCTTTTGAAGTGAATACGAGGTATACATGACACTTCGCAATGAATACTGTATCTTATCATGAAACATAGAAGTGAGATGCGATATCGCGTTTTAAGAAGCATTAGAACTCTATTTCTACGATACGTAGACATCTGCAAACAATATTTCCTAGCAAGGAAGTGTCGCATTTACATTCTTTTGAAGTGAATACGAGGTATACATAACACTCCACAATGAATATTATATCTTATCACGAAACATAGAGATGAAATGCGACATCTCGTTTTAAGAAGCATTAGAACTCTATGGCTACGATACGTAGACATCTGCAAACGCTATTTTCTAGCATATAAGTGTCGCATTTACATTCATTTGAAGTGAATACGAGGTATACATGACACTTCGCAATGAATATTATATCTTATCTCGAAACATAGAAGGGAGATGCGATATCGCGTTTTAAGAAGCATTAGGACTCTATTGCTACGATACGTAGACATCTGCAAACAATATTTCCTAGCAAGGAAGTGTCGCAATTACATTCTTTTGAAGTGAATACGAGGTATTCATGACACTTCGCAATGAATATTGTATCTTATCATGAAACATAGAAGTGAGAAGCGATATCGCGTTTTAAGAATCATTAGAACTCTATTGCTACGATACGTAGACCTCTGCAAACCCTATTTCCTAGAATGGAAGTGTCGCATTTACATTCTTTTGAAGTGAATACGAGGTATACATAACACTCCACAATGAATATTATATCTTATTACGAAACATAGAGATGAAATGCGACATCTCGTTTTAAGAAGCATTAGAACTCTATTGCTACGATACGTAGACATCTGAATACGCTATTTCCTAGTAAGAAAGTGTCGCATTTACATTCTTTTGAAGTGAATACGAGGCATACATGACACTTCGCACTGAATATTATATCTTATCATGAAGCATAGAAATGAGATGCGATATCGCGTTTTGAGAAGCATTAGAACTCCATTCCTCCGATACGTAGACATCTGCAAACGCTATTTCCTAGCAAGGAAGATTCGCATTTACATTCTTTTGAAGTGAATATGAGGTACACATGACACTTCGCAATGAATATTATATCTTATCATGAAGCATAGAAGTGAGATGCGATATCGCGTTTTTAGAAGCATTAGAACACTATTGCTTCGAAACGTAGACATCTGCAAGCGCTATTTCCTAGCAAGGAAGATTCGCATTTACATTCTTTTGAAATGAATTCGAGGTTTACATGACACTTCGGAATGAATATTATAACTTATCACGAAACATATAAATGAGATGCGATATCGAGATTTAAGTAGCATTAGAACTCTATTGCTACGATACGTAGGCATCTGCAAACGCTATTTCCTAGCAAGGAAGTGTCGCATTTACATGCTTTTGAAGTGAATACGAGGTATACATGACACTTCGCAATGAATATTATATCTGATCATGAAACATAAAAATGAAATGCGACATCTCGTTTTAAGAAGCATTAGAACTCTATTGCTACGATACGTAGGCATCTGCAAACGCTATTTCCTAGCATGTAAGTGTCGCATTTACATTCTTTTGAAGTGAATTCGAGGTATACATAACACTCTACAATAAATATTATATCTTATCACGAAACATAGAAGTGAGATGCGATATCGCGATTTAAGAAGCGCTATAACTCTATAGCTACGATGCGTAGACATCTGGAAATGTTATTTCCTAGCAAGGAAGTGTCGCATTTACATTCTTTTGAAGTGAGTACGAGATATACATGACACTCCACAATGAATATTATATCTTATCACGAAACATAGGAATGAAATGCGGCATCTCGTTTCAAGAAGCATTAGAACTCTATTGCTACGATACGTAGACATCTGCAAACGCTATTTCCTAGCATGGAAGTGTCTTATTTACATTCTTTTGAAGTGAATACGAGGTATACATGACACTTCGCAATGAATATTATATCTTATCAGGAAACATAGAAGTGAGATGCGATATCGCGTTCTAAGAAGCATTAGAACTCTATTGCTACGATACGTAGACATCTGCAAACGCTATTTCCTAGCATGGAAGTGTCGCATTTACGTTCCATTGAAGTGAATACGAGGTATACATAACATTACACAATGAATATTATATCTTATTACGAAGCATAGAAATGAAATACGACATCTCGTTTTAAGAAGCATTAGTACTCTATTGCTGTGATACGTAGACATCTGCAAACAATATTTCCTAGCAAGGAAGTGTCGCATTTACATGCTTTTGAAGTGAATACGAGGTATACATGACACTTCGCAATGAATATTATATCTGATCATGAAACATAAAAATGAAATGCGACATCTCGTTTTAAGAAGCATTAGAACTCTATTGCTACGATACGTAGGCATCTGCAAACGCTATTTCCTAGCATGTAAGTGTCGCATTTACATTCTTTTGAAGTGAATTCGAGGTATACATAACACTCTACAATAAATATTATATCTTATCACGAAACATAGAAGTGAGATGCGATATCGCGATTTAAGAAGCGCTATAACTCTATAGCTACGATGCGTAGACATCTGGAAATGTTATTTCCTAGCAAGGAAGTGTCGCATTTACATTCTTTTGAAGTGAGTACGAGATATACATGACACTCCACAATGAATATTATATCTTATCACGAAACATAGGAATGAAATGCGGCATCTCGTTTCAAGAAGCATTAGAACTCTATTGCTACGATACGTAGACATCTGCAAACGCTATTTCCTAGCATGGAAGTGTCTTATTTACATTCTTTTGAAGTGAATACGAGGTATACATGACACTTCGCAATGAATATTATATCTTATCAGGAAACATAGAAGTGAGGTGCGATATCGCGTTCTAAGAAGCATTAGAACTCTATTGCTACGATACGTAGACATCTGCAAACGCTATTTCCTAGCATGGAAGTGTCGCATTTACGTTCCATTGAAGTGAATACGAGGTATACATAACATTACACAATGAATATTATATCTTATTACGAAGCATAGAAATGAAATACGACATCTCGTTTTAAGAAGCATTGGTACTCTATTGCTGTGATACGTAGACATCTGCAAACAATATTTCCTAGCAAGGAAGTGTCGCATTTACATTCTTTTGAAGTGAATACGAGGTATACATGACACTTCGCAATGAATATTGTATCTTATCATGAAACATAGAAGTGAGATGCGATATCGCGTTTTAAGAATCATTAGAACTCTACTGCTACGATACGTAGACATCTGCAAACCCTATTTCCTAGAATGGAAGTGTCGCATTTACATTCTTTTGAAGTGAATACGTTGTATACATAACACTCCACAATGAATATTATATCTTATTACGAAACATAGAGATGAAATGCGACATCTCGTTTTAAGAAGCATTAGAACTCTGTTGCTACGATACGTTGACATCTGCAAACGCTATTTCCTAGCATGGAAGTGTCTTATTTACATTCTATTGAAGTGAATACGAGGTATACATGACACTTCGCAATGAATATTATATCTTATCATGAAACATAGAAGTGAGATGCGATATCGCGTTCTAAGAAGCATTAGAACTCTATTGCTACGATACGTAGACATCTGCAAACGCTATTTCCTTCATGGAAGTGTCGCATTTACGTTCCATTGAAGTGAATACGAGGTATACATAACATTACACAATGAATATTATATCTTATTACGAAGCATAGAAATGAAATACGACATCTCGTTTTAAGAAGCATTAGTACTCTATTGCTGTGATACGTAGACATCTGCAAACAATATTTCCTAGCAAGGGAGTGTCGCATTTACATTCTTTTGAAGTGAATACGAGGTATACATGACACTTCGCAATGAATATTGTATCTTATCATGAAACATAGAAGTGAGATGCGATATCGCGTTTTAAGAATCATTAGAACTCTATTGCTACGATACGTAGACATCTGCAAACCCTATTTCCTAGAATGGAAGTGTCGCATTTACATTCTTTTGAAGTGAATACGAGGTATACATAACACTCCACAATGAATATTATATCTTATTACGAAACATAGAGATGAAATGCGACATCTCGTTTTAAGAAGCATTAGAACTCTGTTGCTACGATACGTTGACATCTGCAAACGCTATTTCCTAGCATGGAAGTGTCGCATTTACTTTCTTGTGATGTGAGTACGAGGTATACATGACATTTCGTAATGAATATTATATCTTATCATGAAACATAGAAGTGAGATGCGATATCGCGTTTTAAGAAGCATTAGAACTCCATCGCTACGATACGTAGACATCTGCAAACGCTATTTCCTAGCATGGAAGTTTCGCATTTACATTCTTTTGAAGTGAATACGTGATATACATGACACTTCGCATTGAGTATTATATCTTATCATGAAACATAGGAATGAGATGCGATATCGCGTTTTGAGAAGCATTAGAACATCATTGCTACGATACGTAGACATCTGCAAACAATATTTCCTAGCAAGGAAGTGTCACGCTTACATCCTTTTGAAGTGAATACGAGGTATACATAACACTCCAAAATGAATATTATCTTATTACGAAACATAGAAATGAAATGTGACACCTCGTTTTAAGAAGCATTAGAACTCTATTGCTACGATACGTTGACATCTGCAAACGCTATTTCCTAGCATGGAAGAGTCGCATTTACATTCTTTTGAGGTGAATACGAGGTACCACGTCCGGTGAAACTATTTTCCGTTGCTCCTGAGGCTTTACGACACAGGCCTATTTTTCGGTAATACGGTCCGCGGGAACGCGTTAAGACCGGCTCCGACAATTTCGGCTGACACGACACTAGCGAAAACACTCGCGATAATAAGGGAATGACCCTACCTTTCTATGACTTCTCTCTCGATTTGTACGTAGAAACGGCGTGGAGGATCGTTTGCTGGGATCGTAGCGGATTTCGTTCTGTTGGCTGCTACGGAAATCTCGATCAGTCGCCAGCGAAGAGGTGGACGGCTGTCGGAATTAAGCGATGATGCTGGATGTGGCATAATCGGCGTGATGCGTCGTGGTGTCTGGATCGGATGCGTCGACGGTCGCTTCGGAAAGCGGCGTCTGGGCTGGTGCGAAGGCAGGTCGCTGGTATACGAGGACTCTCGGAACACGCTCCAAATATTCACGCTCAAGTGATCGTATGAAATTCTTCCTACTCGCACGTCGCGTTCTTCGCAAACCGGAAGCACGATTCATTCACCAGGTTTTTCTGTACTTTCGACTAAGATCTGAGGGATAAGCGGCGGTCTCAACGTCACAAAGCCGATTTCTATACTCCTTCAATTTGATGAAGATCAACCCCATTTGTATGGAAGAACCCGTGGAAGAATTCGTAGTTAAATGTAATGTTAAAAGTAGAACTAGTATTATAAACACTTGATAAAATTAATGGATGTGGAAATAGTATACTTGGTAAAAGAACTTGTACTTGGATATAGTAAAAGTAAAAATAAAATATATTCTAGGTTTAAAGTATACAAGAACTGGAATTATTCTAAGACTAAGACTAAGTTAAAATGGAAATAGAAATACGATGCCTAAACCCCACATTGAGGTGGCTAACGATCTAGAACTAGAAGTTTCGACTCCTCGGTAGGAGATCTCGAGTCAGAGTGTGTGCTCTGGAGACGCGTCTCTGACCTCCTCGGTTCGCGGGGCGCTACGGTCGCGGACGCTCTTGGTAGGGAGATCGCGGTCCCGCGAGTGGGGGACTCGCGTTTCGAGGCGGAGAGCGCGCGGTCGAGCGAGTGGGGACCCGCGGCACGTGGTGGGGCTAGCGGCGCATGCCGCTGGCCGGACGCATCTTACTTAGTGTAACTTAGATATAGGAATTCTTATATATGCGTCATGATATGGTATGTATGTCCTAGCTTAGAAGTAATATATAGGTTCTAGCAGATCCTGTTCCCGGAATTGGAAAAGACCCTATTCAGGTGATGGGCTGCGGCTACGTCTTCCTGCAGGACGGAATCCTCGGTGCGAGGGAGATAGGGCTGCCCGTCCTTGGTGCGGGCGAGACAGGTATACTCGGTGGTGCGAGTGAGACACTGGTGCCCGGTACGAGCGAGACAGGTATACTCGGCGGTGCGAGTGAGGTAGCGGAACTCGGTGTGAGTGAGCGCGTGCAGGTATGCGCGCGCGAACACTTCCAGTTGCTGGTTCAGCAGGCGAGTTTGGCTGGTTGCATGCGTCCAAGGGTTGATGCTGGGGGGTGCGAAGAGGTTGGTGGGTGGCAGGCGGTACGCCTGACGTCACAAAATGCGACACTTCCTTTCTAGGAAATTACGTTCCCAGATATCTCTGTATCGAAGCTATAGATTTCTAATTCTCCTTATAACGCGATATCGCATCTCATTCCTATGTTTCATGATAAGACATAATATCCATTGCGAAATGTGATGTATACCTCGTATTCACTTCAAAAGAATGTAAATGCGACACTTCCTTGCTAGGAATTAGCGTTTCCAGATGTCTACCTATCGAAACAATAGAGCTCTAATGCTTCTTAAATCGCTATGTCGCATCTCATTATCATGTTTCATGATAAGATATAATATTCATTGTGCAGTGTTATGTATACCTCTTATTCACTTCAGAAGAATGTAAATACGACACTTCCATGCTAGGAAATAGCTTTTGCAATTGTCTACGTATCGTAGGAATAGAGTTCTCATGCTTCTTAAAACGCGATTTCGCATCTCACTTCTATGTTTCATGATAAGATATAATATGCATTGCGAATTGTCATGTATATCTCCCATTCACTACAAATGAATGTAAATGCGACACTTCCTTGCTAGGAAATAGCGATGGCAGATGTCTACGTATCGAAGCAATAGAGTTCTAATACTCATTATAACGGAATGTCGCATCTCAATACTATGTTTTATGATAAGATATAATGTCCATTGCGAAATGTCATGTATAACTCGTATTCCTTTCAAAAGAATGTAAGTGCGGCACTTCCTTGCTAGGACATAACGTTTGCAGATGTCTACGTATCGAAGCAATAGGGTTCTAATGCTTCTTAAATCGCGATATCGCATCTCATTTCAATGTTTTATGATAAGATATAAAATTCATTGCGAAGTGTCATGTATACCTCGTATTCCTTTCAAAAGAATGTAAATGCTACACTTCCTAGCTATGAAATAGCGTTTGCAGATGTCTATGTATCGAAGAAGTAGAGTTCTAATCCTTCTTAAAACGCCATATCGCATCTCATTTCTATTTTTCATGATAAGATATATTGTTCATTGCGATATGTTATGTATACCTCCTCTACACTTCAAATGAATGTGAATGCGATACTTCCTTGCTAGGAAATGGCGTTTCCAGATGTCTACGTATCGAAGCAATGGAGTTCTTGTGCTCCTTCAATCGCGATATTGCATCTCATTTCTATGTTTCATGATGAGATGTAATATTCAAAGCAACACGTTACGTTTATCTTGTCTACACTTCAAATGAATGTAAATCCCACACTTTCTTGCTACGGGATATAGCTTGCAGATGTCTACGTGTCGGGGCAATAGAGTTGTAATGCTTCGTTAAACGCGATTTCGCAGATGATTTCTGTGAAAAATGACAAGATGTATTTGTATGTAACACGTTCCGTATATCTCGACAACACTTCAAAGGAATGTAAATCTCACACTTCCCTGCTACGAAATAGCGCTTCTAGATGACCAGATATCGAAGCGTCAGAGTTCTAATGCTACATAAAGTGCGATATCGCATCTCATTTCTATGTCTCACAATAAGATGTACTGTTCATTGCAACAAGTTATGTGTATCTCATCTAGACTCCAAAATAATGTTAATGCCACACTTCCTTGCTTCGGAGTAGCGTTTCCAGATGTCTACATATCGATGCAATAGATTTCTAATACTTCATGTAGTGCTATATCGCATCTCATATCTATGTCTCATTGAAAATAATGTAAATACCGCACTTGCTTGCTACCGAACAGCGTTTCTAGCTGTGTACGCATCGAAACCACAATGCTCTAATTCTTCAAAGAACGCGATATCGCATCTCATTTCTATGTCACATGATCAGATGTAATCTCAATGCAACGCGTTATGTATATCTCGTCTACACTTCAAATGAAAGTGGATGCATCACTTCCTTGCTACGGAACAGTGTTTCTAGATGTCTACGAATCGAGGCAAAGGAGTTCTAACGTTTCATTGAACGCGATATACCATTTCACATCAAGAGTTCGAAGTATGTATGTTGATTTTAATGATCTATAAATCAGACTATGCTTATCTGCTTCTACACTGCAAAACAATGTGATGCTACACTTCCTGGCAAGACAATAGCGTTTCTAGATGTCAAAGTGTAAAAACAACAGGGTTCTGTTTCCTGATTCCGCGCGATGTCGCATATCGTTTCATTGTTCCGCGTTAAGATATAGTATTCAATGCAACGCGCTTTGTGTACCCGCATACAAGAAGAATATAAATCCCACACTTTCTTCCAACGAGATAGCGTTTCTAGGTATCTACGCGTAGAAGCAATAGAGTTCTCTTACTTCATTCAATGCGATGTCGCAATTCATATCAATGCCGCATGATATGATGTACTATTCATTGTATCGCGTTATGTTTATCTGCTTCTGCAAATCAATTGAATGTGAACCCTACACTCCCTTGCAGGGGGATAGCGTTTTTAGATATCTACTTGTCGAAGCAATAAAGTTCTATTACTTTATTCAGATCGATGTCGCATCTCATTTCAATGCCGCATGTTGAGATGTAATATTCAATGAAACGCGTTACGTTTATCTGCTTCTACATGTCAACAGTATAAAAATCCGACATTATCTTGCCAGGAGGTAGCGTTTCTAAATGTGCTCGTATTGAAGCAATAGATTTCTAATGCTATATAAAACGCGATATCGCATTTGATATCAACAGTTCGAAGTATGTAAGTAGATAAGAATGCTCTACACATCTCGTTATGCTTGTCTGCATATACACGTCAAAAGACTGTGATTTCTACACTTCCTTGCAAGGGAATTGCGTTCTTAGATGTCTACTTTTCGAAGCAATAGAGTTCTATTGCTTCATTCAACATGATGTCGCAAGTCAATTCAATGATTCATGGTAAATTGCAATGTTCTATGCAATATGTTACATTTGTCTGCATCTAGACCTTAGAAGGATGCGAATCCTATACTTACTTGCAACAGAATATCGTTTCCAGAAATCTACGTGTCCAATAAGACATTTCTAATACTTCATGCAGCGCGATGACGCATCTCATTTACACGTTTCAAAGCAAAGAATCTGTAATCATATATCCATAACATTATGCTTAACTGTTAGAGGTCTTCAATAGAATGTGAACTATATAATTCCATGCAACGGCATGGCGCTCCGTAGTGTCTGTCTGTTAAAGCAATCGAGCTAGAATTCTCCATGCAATGTGCTGGCGCATCCCATTTCATCGTTTCAAAGTAAGAATGCTGTAATCTCTTATGCATAGCTCTATGCTTATCTGCTTTAAAACTTCATAAGAATGTAAATTCTACAGCTCCATGCAACAGGATTGCCCTTCGTAGTGTCTACATGTCGAGACAATCGAGTACTAATGCATCATACAATGCCAAGACTCATCTCATTTCAACGTTTCGAATTAAGTAAGCTGTAATCTTCTATGAAAAGCATTATAATTATCTGCTTCTACTCTACAAAAGAATGTGAATTCTATAGATCCAAGCAACAGGAGGGCAGGCCCTCCACCATCCTACAGCCTGCCCCAGGGCCACTCAAACCGCGACCAACATCTATCTTATACTCTAACCGATTCATCGTTATGCGTTTTCCATTAAGCTTGCCGGAGTCAGTGATATTGAATCGCTCAATCTAAATTATTATTTTCTCTTTAAGTTTCTCGATTTTTTTAGTTTCTCTCACGATATCGTCTATTTCGTTGTACCTTTCCCTTACAGTATGGTATATAATCTGTTGTTTGATATTTCTAGGATTTCCTCTTAATAAATGCAATGCTTCCACATATTTTCTTTCTCTTTCTCTTTAGTTACATTGCTGTTATTTTATGCTTTTCACCCTCCACATTCCCTCTCTACACCATCTCGGAACAGGCGTTATACGATTACTGCAGGAAGACGCCCCGGTCTCCTTACACCGAGATCGAGTGTTCTCTCTTGCATCCGTTGATTTATATATGTTATATATTGGAGAATATTTCCTCTTGTCCTTTGTATATTTCGAATGAAATTACATTGACAGAAGTACGAGCTAGTTCTGCACGCCTATTTGAAACAACATTAAATCACCTTGTTAAACAATAATATATTAAATGTGACTTGGACTTTTAAATTTGAATTTATAAACATCTACCAGGTAAATATGTTTTTCTTACTATTCATATTGTTATACATTCAGTGATTTATTGTGTGCTGTGATTTGATATATTAACTGCTTGATTATATTTTGCAATGAACTTTGCGTACCAAACATTGATTTTACTCCTGATGGGAGTGGATAGTTCTTCGTTTTATATTCTTATATCGCATTGATTATAAAAGTATATGATATCCTTTTTATGCAGTCATGTATAATTATGTACATACAAAGTCGCGATTAAGTAGCTATGTGTTCAAATTCAATTCCGAATAATGCACTAAAAAGCATCCCAGGTAACAAACGGCAAGATGGTAGCGACACCATGCCGGCACTATATTGCCACTTCCGAGGAGTGTCAACTGATTCGTAGTCATCTGTGACCGGCTTCGTTAACTAAAATGCCAGAACGTGTTACCAGCACGTTCTCGACAAGCGAATCGCGCAGCACCAGCACCATGGTGACACGCGTATCATCGCTCCATTCAAGAATCTCCTCAGCAATGACGCAGGGTCACATTTGGCAATGGGGAACCTGTGCTTTCATACAAATTAGAACCGTTAGATGTCAGTAGATGTTCAGCATATGAGTATTGATAGACATTTTGATGGTCGTTTTCCTATATTTATAGTTATTGAGCGAGTCGTATATATTTCTTTCAATCCATCATAGACTAAAAATATTATTTATAAAAAAAATATTACTGTCATTGTATTTAATGTAACTCTCAATTGCATGAATTTGTAACAATAAATTGAAGAAAATATATATAAAATAAGTGTACATATTTTTATGACAAAGTAATTATCGACTTTATGGAAAAAATCGCCCTATCGAGCTAGTTTATAGGAAATAATAAAATCGAGTTCTTATATCTTTGTTTTGTGCCGGTGTATCTATATTGGAATCAAAATAAATAAATTGCACAGTTTAGTCATTTTTCATATTTGCTTATAATTTTTATGGAAACAGCTTCCCCATTAGTAAATGTCAGCCTACGCCACAACCACGCGTGTAGCTATGGTGAACTGATAGTGTCATTGTCACGGCCGTGTAGCCCGTGTGCTAATAGTGCCGTGATACGTAGTGCAGTTCTGTCACGGAATTCGTTCCATCCGTTGTCATTGGCGTGCCAATCGTTGGCTGTTTGGGATATTGTAGTGCATGAGGCAGACTTGTTCCTTATCATCGTCGAGGAGATGGATTTTCACTCCCCCCTTTTTGAATTTTTTAAATTATTGTTTGGAATTTTTGCCGTTTCAGTATCTCTATGACCGCATTGTGGATTCAACTTATGTACGATCTTTTTGGTCTTCATCTTTTGTTACATGTAATATTATATATGTGATGCACGTTTGTTGTGTAATGCTCCGATTTGTAAGCCTCAGATACTTTTATGCGTTGGTAAAGCAACTTATTCGATTAATATATATTTATTAGACATAGATATAAACAATTAGAAAAATGTTATTAAAACGCTATGAAATATGTTGTTGCAATTATATATTTAAGGTCTGAAGATGTAGATGCAATTAATGTACGATATTTTACGTGATCCAATCGACGTATCAAGTGAGGCTATGAAATATAAAAATCTTTTACTATTCTTCGACCCCTTTACATGTTACATGAATGATAAGTTCTGCAAGACAAGAAGCCTGAATTAGTGAGATATCTAGGAACATAAGTAATTTGTAAGTAACACATCTTTTCTCTTTGAAATATTTGCCTCTGCATGGAATAGAACGTATAGATATAATTGCCTGTTTTGTACCCATTTCGTTCCAATTCTATTATAGCCTTTGAGCAGAAGTAATATTGATTATACTTGATTTTTGCAATAGTTCTTTAATTATCAGATTTTATTAACATAGAATCATCATTTGACGGATGTATCAATCTACTTTGTAGCTCCATCAGTTTCTTTTTCTGCTCGCTACTTTCCATTTTCAGTTCCGTATACTTATCCTTTATCACCATCATATATGTTGCGTAAAATTACAATAACCTTTTGTCCTCAAATTTTGCGGATATTTCAATTAAATTTCCTTTGATTAAATAAACGGAAATTAAAAAACAGTGGCACGTACCATTTCTTGGAAACGTTGTATCGTAATTTGCATCTGACTGTTTTGAAAGGCACGCACTTTACTTAACGTTTGCAATGATTCGGTTAGCGAAGTAAAGTAATATTCTACTTTCGAAATTGTTGGCTCTTGTAATTCTAAGGCAAATATCTGTCGACATCGTGAACATTGTTTTTTGGCAAAATTCCAGAAAAACAAATATACTATAAGTAAAATAATAAACATCAGAATATTAAATTTAACTCTGTTCATCGTTGCCTTGTTGGACACATGCATAACAATGTACAGGGTGGGGCAGTAATAATTCGCACCTCAGATATCCACGAAACTATAAGTTTCATAGAAGTTTTTGCTAATATAAAATTGCATAGTACAAAGGGGCCATCCGTTGATGAAAATAGTTTTTTTGTAAGTGGAGTTATGTTGGACATATGAAGGTTACCTTCATTTTTTAAAATGAATTGGTATGTCCATTCTTCCGTAATACGATAGAGCATTTTAAAGCAAGTTTAACGATCTGTAACATAAAGGCATTGAAGGTTACAAAAAGTAAAGAGAGGCGATAATACTCACGGTTTTGATAGTAAATGAAACATACGTATTGTAAACAGTGGTGGAAGACGTAATACTTACCGTTTACTTCACTGTGAATAAACACTTTTCGAAGGGCATTTCAATAGTTTGCAGCATAAGTTAAACATGATAAGATTAGTATTGAAAAATCGGTTCGAATACGTTTGGTTAGGCTGTTCTTTGTGTCGTTCATTTTATAAGTAATGAGCTGCGGATTCCTGAGGACAGCTCACAAAATTGTTGAACTATGGAAGATTATCATTGTGAATTTGAATCAAAAGGTAATTAAATTCCATTAGATTGTAAACAGATCTCAATGTTTCATTTTAGATAGTAAGATTAAATACTCTTTACAAAACTACAAGAATGGATACATACTTTTCTGTTATTATTATTTCATAAAGAATTATAATTGCAATTATATAGTTCATTACGATAAAAAATATTTCTCAGAGAATTCTAAATATTAAATTAAAGAATCAAGTAAAACATTTTTAATAATTACGAATATGAAAAATACTTGAACATTCCAATAGAAAGATGTCTAAACAGGAACTAGAAAAGTCAAACATACAATTTCAATTCCAGAATTCATCTATAAGAGGTAAAATGTTTCGAAAGCTTTAATTACGGTCTTTAATGCAAGCAGTTGGGCAGTATTTCAATTTTTAAGAAAATTGATGAAAGTCAACCATTTTGAAGTGGTCAGAATCTTTGTCGTTTGAGCAATAAGTGAATAACAAATAACTGCATAAATTCCAGGCTTAAAAACTTATGGATTAAATCCTATGCAGACTCGTTTATGAGTGAGTTACTAAATAATAATCCACACTAAGTAATCATTTTAAAACTTAAACGATTACATCTCGCGAACTTTCAAAGATATCAGAAGCGTGAAAAGTATGTGGTTTATCAAAAACTCTTCTAAAAGAACGGACGAAGCCAATAGAAATCTTTGTTGAAGTAAGCAAGTTCTAAAGTTCTAAGCAACGCGATGGCCCTTATCTGCCTATGTTTCATAGCAAGTAAGTTCTGAATTTCTATGAAATCCGATGGAATTTCTCACTACTAACGTTTCAAAGTAAGTTCTCAAATTCTCAGTTCTACGTTTAAAACTATGTGTGTTCTATATATCTATGTAAAGTGATGGTTCCTATTAGTTGTGACGGAAACCTATATATAGTAAGTCAGGGAAGCTCGAAGGGGTTAATTATCTAAATGCTTTAATATGTTAAACGTACTTTAATCTAAAGCGATCTATCGTTCCAGGGTATCCGCTCACGTACAACTTTTCTTGGGCGCCAGCTGCTCAGAAAGTAGCAAAGGGATAGACTACACGACCCCGGGAACCCTGGGGCGGAACAACCCTTGAAACTTCGAAATGCTCCTCCTCTCGACTACGCCCAGCCAAGTACACACACTCAGGTCGCGAGATACTGAAGTCACGGCATGTTTATTTGTGGTCTTGACGTGGGTTTAACTAACAAGGGCTACGGAAAACTACGCAACACGCCGCAAATTACCGGGTATCATAACTCGCTTCTCGATATAAGATACAATATACAATATGCGACACAAGAAATGGGACGCTTAAGCGAATAAGCTCTCACGTTCTCTTCTTCAGGTTCCTTGAATTCGCTGGTGGTCCTCGGGTCTCCTGCATCCTCCTCGGGGCTCCTTGGTGGAGTGGGCTGTAGGCTTCGGTATTGTTTGAGTCCATCGATCAGTGGATTTCGGCGATTTCCTCTTCTCGCCCCCTTGGGTGTACCTGAGGGGATCCTCCTGATCATTTAAATTGCGTAGCGCCTCGCGCGCCGCGCTCCCGTGGCCCACCTGCAGGGCCGCTGGACTTTTGACTCCTCTTTAGGGGGTTAAGGATGGTTGAGGACCTTCTCACATCCCAGAGCATTATAAAGCAAAAAAGCAGATAAGCATAATGCGATGCATAGAGCTTTACAACCTTCTAACTTACTTTGAACTGTTTATATGAAATGCAATATTGAGGTGCATGAAGCATGACAAATTAAATGCTTCGGCACCTGGACATCTAGAAACGCTATCCCCGGGCAAGAAAGTATAGGGTTCACACTCAATTCATATGCAGAAGCAGATAAACAAAACGCGATGCTATGAATATTACATCTTATCATGAAATATAGAAGTAAGATGCGCAGCCGCGTTTTACGAAGCATTAGAACTCTATTGCTTCTAAACCTTCAGATATAGAAACATTCATTTGAAGTGTAGAGGAGATATTCGTAACGCGTTTCATTGAAATTACATCTTATCATGTGACTTAGAATTAATATGCGATATCGCGTTTTATAAAGAGTTAGAAATCTATTGCTTCGATGCGTAGACATCTAGAAACGCAATTTCCTAGCCAAGAAGTGTGGCATTTGCATTCTTTTGAAGTGTAGACGGGGTATACATAGCACATCGCAATGAATATTATATCTTATCATGAAACATACATGAGATGCGATATCGCGTTCTAGGAAGCATTAGAACTCCATTGCTTCGATACGTAGACATCAGGAAACGCTATTTCCTAGCAAGGAAGCGTGGCGTTTGCAATGTTTAGATGTGTAGTCGAGGTATACATAACACTGCACAATGAATATTATACCTTATCATGAAACATAGAAATGAAATGCGATATCGCGTTTTAAGATGCGTTAGAAGTCTATTGCAACGACACGTAGACATCTGCAAACGCTACTTCCAAGCAAGGAAGTGTCGCAGTTACATTCTTTTGAAGTGAAAACGAGGTATACATGACACTTCGCAATGAATATAATACCTTATCATGAAACGTAGAATTAAGATGCGATATCCCGTTTTAAGAAGCGTTAGAATTCTGTGGCTTCGATACGGTGACATCAACAAACGCAATTTCCTAGCAGGGAAGTGTCGCATTTACATTCTTTTGAAGTGAATACGAGGTACACATAACACTCCACAATGAATTTTATATCTTATCATGAAACATAGAAATGAAATGCGATATCGCGTTTTAAGAAGCGTTAGAAGCCTATTGCTACGACACGTAGACATCTGCAAACGCTACTTCCAAGCAAGGAAGTGTCGCAGTTACATTCTTTTGAAGTGAAAACGAGGTATACATGACACTTCGCAATGAATATAATACCTTATCATGAAACGTAGAATTAAGATGCGATATCCCGTTTTAAGAAGCGTTAGAATTCTGTGGCTTCGATACGGTGACATCAACAAACGCAATTTCCTAGCAGGGAAGTGTCGCATTTACATTCTTTTGAAGTGAATACGAGGTACACATAACACTCCACAATGAATTTTATATCTTATCATGAAACATAGAAATGAAATGCGATATCGCGTTTTAAGAAGCGTTAGAAGCCTATTGCTACGACACGTAGACATCTGCAAACGATACTTCCAAGCAAGGAAGTGTCGCAATTACATTCTTTTGAAGTGAATACGAGGTATGCATGACACTTCGCAATGAATATTATATCTTATCATGAAACATAGAAAAAGATGCGATATCGCGTCTTGAGAAGCACTAGAACTCTATTGCTACGATACATAGACATCTGGAAACGCTATTTCCTAGCAGGGAGGTGTCGCATTTACATTCTTTTGAAGTGAATACGAGGTATACATAACACTCAACATTGAATATTATATCATATCATGAAACATAGGAATGAGATGCGATATCGCGATTTAAAAAGCAATAGATCTCTATTGCTTCGATACGGAGACATCTGCAAACGAAGTTTCTTAGCAAGGAAGTGTCGCATTTACATTCTTTTGAAGTGAATACGAGGTATACATGACACTTCGCAATGAATATTATATCTTATCATGAAACATAGAAATGAGATGCGGTATCCCGTTTTAAGAAGCATTAGAACCCTATTGCTTCGATACGCAGACATCTGCAAACGCTATTTCCTAGCAAGGAAGTGTCGCATTTACATTCTTTTGAAGTGAATACGAGGTATACCTACGTCTCCACAATGAATATTATATCTGATCATGAAATATAGAAATGAGATGCGATATCGCTATTTAAGAAGCATTAGAGCTCTATTGCTTCGATACGGAGACATCTGCAAACGCTATTTCCTAGCAAGGAAGTGTCGCATTTACATTCTTTTGAATTGAATACGAGGTTTACATGACACTTCGCAATGAATATTATACCTTATCATGAAACATAGAAATGAGATGCGATATCGCGTTTAAAGAAGCATTAGAACTCTATTGCTTCCTTACGTAGACATCTGCAAACGCTACTTCCTGGCAAGGAAGTGTCGCAATTACATTCATTTGAAGTGTATGCGTGGTATACATGACACTTCACGATGAATATTATATCCTATCATGAAACATGGAATTGAGATGCGATATCGCGTTTTAAGTAGCATTAGAACTCTATTGCTACGACACGTAGGCATCTGCAGACGATATTTCCTAGGAAGGAAGAGTCGCATTCACATTCTTTTGAAGTGAATACGAGGTATACATAACACTCCACAATGAATATTATATTGAGTTGGCAACAAAGTAATTGCGGATTTCACTCGTAGATGGCTTCAGTTGAATTTTTGGGTTTGCGTTACAAATGTAAAACACATTTTGTTGTTTGATAGTTGCCAAATCAACTGTCAATCAGTAAAAAAAGTTTTTTTATCGGTTGCGTAGTTTTCGTTTGGCCTTCGTTGAAAAATGGAGAATCAAAAGAATCATTTTCATCATATTTTGCCTTTTTATTTTTGCAAAGGGAAAAACGCATCGCAAGCTCATAAAAAGTTATGTGCTGTTTATGGTGACGAAGCCTTAAAAGAACGGCAGTGTCAAAATTGCTTTGCCAAATTTCGTTCTGGTGATTTTTCACTCATAGATGAAAAACGCTCTGGTCGGCCAGTTGAAGTTGATGACGCCCTAATCAAAGCAATAATCAATTCGGATCGTCACAGTACAACACGTGAGATTGCAGAGAAGCTTCATGTATCACATACATGTATTGAAAATCACTTAGAACAACTTGGCTATGTTCAAAAACTTGATACATGGGTTCCTCACGAACTGAAAGAAACGCATTTAACGCAATGCTTTAACGGCTACGATTTGCTAAAGAAACATAATGAAAATGATCCATGTTTAAAACGACGGATAACTGGCGATGAAAAGTGGGTTGATTGCAACAATATCAAGCGAAAAAGATCATGGAGCAGGCCAGGTGAACCAACTCAAACAACATCAAATGCTGATATAAATAAACGCTATTTCCTAGCAAGGAAGTGTCGCATTTACATTCATTTGAAGTGAATACGAGGTATACAAGACACTTGGAATGAATATTATATCTTATCATGAAACACAGAAGTGAGATGCGATATCGCGTTTTAAGAATCATTAGAACTCTATTGTTTAGACACGTAGTCATCTGGAAACGCTATTTCCTAGCAAGGAAGTGTCGCATTTACATCCTTTTGAAGTGAATACGAGGTATACATGACACTTCGCAATGAATATTATATCTGATCATGAAACATAGAAGTGAGATGCGACATCGCGTTTTGAGAAGCATTAGAACCCTATTGCTTCGATACGTAGACATCTGCAAACGCTATTTCCTAGCATGGAAGTGTCGCACTTACATTCTTTTGAAGTGAATACGAGGTATACATGACACTTCGCAGTGAATATTATATCTTATCACGAAACATATAAATGGGATGCGATATCGCGATTTAAGTAGCATTAGAACACTATTGCTACGATACGTAGACATATGCAAACGCTATTTCCTAGCAAGCAATAGTCGCATTTACATTCTTTTGAAATGAATACCAGGCATACATGTCACTTCGCAATGAATATTATACCTTATCATGAAACATAGGAGAGAGATGCGATATCGCGTTTTAAGAAGCATTAGAACTCTGTGGCCTGGATGCGGAGACATCTGCAAACGCTATTTCCTAGCATGGAAGTGTCGCACTTACATTCTTTTGAAGTGAATACGTGGTATACATGACACTTCGCAATGAATATTATATCTTATTACGAAACATATATATGAGTTGCGATATCACGATTTAAGTAGCATTAGAACACTATTTCTACGATACGTAGACATCTGCAAACCCTATTTCCTAGCAAGCAGTAGTCGCACTTATATTCTTTTGAAGTGAATACGAGGTATACATGATACTTCGCAATGAATATTATATCTTATCACGAAACATATAAATGAGATGCGATATCGCGATTTAAGTAGCATTAGAACTCTATTGCTACGATACGTAGACATCTGCAAACGCTATATCCTAGCAAGCAATAGTCGCATTTACATTCTTTTGAAATGAATACGAGGTATACATGACACTTCGCAATGAATATTATATCTTATCATGAAACATAGAAATGAGATGCAACATGACGATTTAAGAAGCATTAGGATTCTATTGCTTCGATACGTAGAAATCTGCAAACGCTACTTCCCAGCAAGGAAGTGTCGCATTTACATTCTCTTGAAAGGTATACGAGGTATCCATGACACTTCGCAATGAATAATATATCTTATCATGAAACATGGAAATGAGATGCGATATGACGATTTAAGAAGCATTAGAACTTTATTGCTTCGATAGACATCTGCAAACACTATTTCCTAGCAAGGAACTGTAGCATTCACATTCGTTTGAATTGTATGCGAGGTGTACATTAAACTTCGCAATGAATATTAGATATTAACATGAAACATAGATATGAGATGCGATATCGCGAATTAGCATGCTTTAGGAATCTATTGCTTCGATACGTAGACATCTGCAGACGCTATTTCCTGGCAAGGAAGTGTCGCATTTACATTCTTTTGATGTGAATACGAGGTATACATGACACTTCGCAATGAATATTATATCTGATCATGAAACATAGAAATGAGATGCGACATCGCGTTTTGAGAAGCATTAGAACCCTATTGCTTCGATATGTAGAAATCTGCAAACGCTACTTCCTAGCAAGGAAGTGTCTCAATTACATTCTTTTGAAGTGAATACGAGGTATACATGACACTCCATAATGAATATCATACCTTATCATGAAACATAGAAGTGAGATGCGATACTGCGTTTTAAGAAGCATAAGAACTCTAATGCTACGATACGTAGACATCTGCAGAAGCTATTTCCTAGCATGGAAGTGTCGCATTTACATTCTTTTGAAGTAAATACGAGATATACATGACACATCGCAATGAATATTATATCTTATCATGAAACATAGGAATGAGGTGCTATATCGCGTTTTGAGAAGAATTAGAACTCTATTGCTAATATACGCAGACATCTGCAAACTCTATTTCCTAGCAAGGAAATGTCGCATTTACATTCCATTGAAGTGAATACGAGGTAAACATGACACCTCTCAATGGATACTATATCTTATCATGAAACATAGAAATGAGATGCGACATCTCGTTTTAAGAAGTAATTGAACTCTATTCTTTCGATACGTGGTCATCTGGAAAGGCTATTTCCTAGCATGTAAGGGTCGTATTTACATTCTTTTGAAGTGAATACGAGGTATACATGACTCTTGGCAATGAATATTATATCTTGTCATGAAACATGGAAGTGAGATGCGATATCGCGTTTTAAGAAGGATTAGAACTCTATTGCTACGATACGTAGACATCTGCAAACGCTATTTCCTAGCAGGGAAATGCCGCATTTACATTCTTTTGAAGTAAATACGAGGTTTATATAACATTCCACGATGAATATTATATCTTATTACGAAACATAGAAATGAAAGACGACATCTCGTTTTAAGAAGCATTAGAACTCTATTGCTACGATACGTAGACATCTGCAAACTCTATTTCCTAGCATGGAAGTGTCGCATTTACATTCTTTTCAAGTGAATACGAGGTATACATGAATCTTCGCAATGAATATTATATCTTAACGTAAAACATAGAAATGAGAAGCGAAATCGCGATTTAAGAAGCATTAGAACTATATTGCTACGATACGTAGACATCTGCAAAGGCTATTTCCTAGCATGGAAGTGTCGCATTTACATTCTTTTGAAGTGAATACGAGATATACATGACACTTCGCAATGAATATTATATCTTATCATGAAACATAGGAATGAGGTGCTATATCGCGTTTTGAGAAGCATTAGAACTCTATTGCTACGATACGTAGACATCTGCAAACGCTATTTCCTAGCATAGAAGTGTCGCGTTTACATTCCATTGAAGTGAATGCGAGGTACACGTAACACTCCACGATGAATATTATACCTTATCACGAAAAATAGAAATGAAATGCGACATCTCGTTTTAAGTAGCATTAGAACTCTATTGCTACGATACGTAGACATCTGCAAAGGCTATTTCCTAGCATGGAAGTGTCGCATTTACATTCTTTTGAAGTGAATACGAGATATACATGACACTTCGCAATGAATATTATATCTTATCATGAAACATATAAATGAGATGCGATATCGCGATTTAAAAGGCATTAGAACTCTATAGCTACGATACGTAGACATCTGCAAACTCCACTTAATAGCAAGGGAGTATCGCATTTACATTCTTAAGAAGAGAATACGAGGTATACATGACACTTCGCAATGAATATTATATCTTATCATGAAGCATGGAAATGAGATGCGATATCGCGATTTAAAAAGCATTAGAACTCCATTGCTACGATACGTAGACATCTGCAAACTCCATTTAATAGCAAGGGAGTATCACATTTACATTCTTTTGAAGAGAATACGAGGTATACATGACTCTTCACAATGGATATTATATCTTTTCATGAAACATAGAAGTGAGATGCGATATCGCGTTTTAAGAAGCATTAGAACTCCATTGCTACGATACTTAGACATCTACAAACGCTATTTCCTAGCATGCAAGTGTAGCAGTTACATTCCTGTGAAGTGAAATCGAGGTATACATGACACTTCGCAATGAATATTATATCTTATAATGAAACATAGGAATGAGTTGTGATATCGCGTTTTGGGAAGCATTAGAACTCTACTGCTACGATACGTAGACATCTGCAAACTCTATTTCCTAGCAAGGAAGTTTCACATTTACATTCTTTTGAAGTGTATGCGAGGTATAAGTGACACTTCACAATGAATATTATATCTTATCATGAAACATAGAAATGAGAAGCGATATCGCGATTTGAGGAGCATTGGAACACTATTGCTTCGATACGTAGACATCTGCGAGCCCTACTTCCAGGCAAGGAAGTGGCGCATTTACATTTATTTGAAGTGTAGACGAGGAACACATGACACTTCGCAATGAATATTATATCTTATCATGAAACATAGAAATGAGATGCGATATCGCGGTTTGAGAAGCATTAGAACTGTATTGCTTAGATATGTTGACATCAGCAAACGCAATTTCCTAGCAAGGACGAGTCGCATTTACACTCTTTTGAAGTGAATACGAGGTATACATAACACTTCGTTATGAATATTATATCATATCATGAAACATAGAAATGAGATGCGACATCTCGTTTTAAGAAGCATTAGAACTCTATTGTTTCCATACGCAGATATCTGGAAACACGATTTCCCAGCAAGGATGTGTCGCATTTACATTCATTTGAAGTGTAGACGAGGAGTACATAACACTTCGCAACGAATCTTATATCTTGTCATGAGACATAGAAATGAGAAGCGATATCGCGTTCTAAGAAGCATTAGAACTCTATTGCTTCGATACGTAGACATCTGCAATTGCTATTTCCTGGCATGGAAGTGTCGCATTTACATTCTTTTGAAGTAAGTACGAGGTATACATGACACTTCGCAATGAATATTATATCTTATCATGAAACATAGATATGGGATGCGATGTCTCGTGTTAAGAAGTATTAGAACTTTATTGTCTCGATACGTAGACGTCTGTAAACGCTATTTCCTAGCAAGGAAGTGTCGCATTTACATTCTTTTGAAATAAATACGAGGTTTATATAACATTCCACGATGAATATTATATCTTATTACGAAACATAGAAATGAAATACGACATCTCGTTTTAAGAAGCATTAGTACTCTATTGCTGTGATACGTAGACATCTGCAAACAATATTTCCTAGCAAGGAAGTGTCGCATTTACATTCTTTTGAAGTGAATACGAGGTATACATGACACTTCGCAATGAATATTGTATCTTATCATGAAACATAGAAGTGAGATGCGATATCGCGTTTTAAGAATCATTAGAACTCTATTGCTACGATACGTAGACATCTGCAAACCCTATTTCCTAGAATGGAAGTGTCGCATTTACATTCTTTTCAAGTGAATACGAGGTATACATGACACTTCGCAATGAATATTATATCTTAACGTAAAACATAGATATGAGAAGCGAAATCGCGATTTAAGAAGCATTAGAATTCTATTGCTTCGATACGGAGACATCTGCAAACGCTACTTGTTAGCAAGGAAGTTTCGCATTTACAATCTTTTGGAGTGAATGCGTGCTATACATAACACTACACAATGAATAATATATCTTATCATGAAACATAGAAATGAGATGCGATATTGCGTTTTGAGAAGCAGTAGAACTCTACTGCTACGATACGTAGATATCTGGAAACGCTATTTCCTAGCAAGGAAGTGTCGCATTTACATATTTTTGAAGTGAATATGAGATATGCATGACACTTCGCAATGAATGTTATATCTTATCATGAAACATAGGAATGAGGTGCTATATCGCGTTTTGAGAAGCATTAGAACTCTATTGCTAATATACGTAGACACCTGGAACCTCTATTTCCTAGCAAGGAAATGTCGTACTTACATTCTTTTGAACTGAATACGAGGTATACATGACACTTCGCAATGAATATTATATCTTATGATAAAACATAGAAATGAGATACGATATGGCGTTTCAAGAAGCATTAGAGCTCTATTTCTTCGACACGTAGATATCTGCTAACCTTATTTCCTAGGAAGGTAGTGTCAAATTTACATTCTTTTGAGGTGAATACGAGGTATCACGTCCGGTGAAACTATTTTCCGTTGCTCCGGAGGCTTTAAGACACGAGCCTATTTTTCGGAAATAGAAATAAGATGCCTGAACCTCACATTGAGGTGGCTAACGATCTAGAAGTAGAGGTTTCGACTCCTCGGTAGGAGATCTCGAGTCAGAGTGTGTGCTCTGGAGACGCGTCTCTGACCTCCTCGGTTCGCGGGACGCTACGGTCGAGAACGCTCGTGGTAGGGAGATCGCGGTCCCGCGAGTGGGGGACTCGCGTCTCGAGGCGGAGAGCGCCCGGCCCAGCGAGTGGGGACCCGCGGCTCGTGGTGGGGCTAGCGGCGCATGCCGCATGCCGGACGCATCTTACTTAGTGTAACTTAGATCTAGGAATTCTTATATATGCGTCATGATATGGTATGTATGTCCTAGCTTAGAAGTAATATATAGGTTCTAGCAGATCCTGTTCCCCGAATTGGAAAAGACCCCATTCAGGTGATGGGCTGCGGCTACGACTTCCTGCTGGACGGAATCCTCGGTGCGAGGGAGATAGGGCTGCCCGTCCTTGGTGCGGGCGAGACAGGTATACTCGGTGGTGCGAGTGAGGCAGCGGAACTCGGTGTGAGTGTGCGCGTGCAGGTATGCGCGTGCGAACACTTACAGTTGCTGGTTCTGCAGGCGAGTTTGGCTGGTTGCATGCGTCCAGGGGTTGATGCTGGTGGGTGCGAGAAGGTTGATGGGTGGCAGGTGGTACGCCTGACGTCACAAAATGCGACACATCATCTCTAGGAAATTCAGTTCCCAATATTACTCTGTATCGAAGCTATAGAGTTCTAATTCTCCTTAAAACGCGATATCGCACCTCATCTCTATGTCTCATGATAAGATATAATACTCATTGCGAAGTGTCATGTATACCTCGTATTCACTTCAAAAGAACGTAAATGCGACACTTCCTTGCTAGGACGTAGCGTTTGCACATGTCTACGTATCGAAGCAAGAGAGTTCCAACGCTTCTTAAAACGTGATATCGCATTTCACTCCTATGTTTCGTGATAAGATATAATATTCATTGCGAAGTGTCATGTATGCCTCGCATACACTTCAAATGAATGTAAATACGACATTTCCTTGCTAGGAAATAGCGTTTGCAGGTGTCTACGTATCGAAGCTATAGAGTTCTAATGCTTCTTATATCGCGATTTCGCATCTCATTTCTATGTCTCATGATAAGATATAATATCCATTGCGAAGTGTCATGTATACCTTGCATTCACTTCAGAAGAATGTAAGTGAGACTATTCCTTGCTAGGAAAAAGCGTTTGCAGATGTCTACGTATGATAGCCATAAAGTTCTAACGCTTCTTAAAACGCGATATCGCATTTCATTTCTGTTTCGTGATAAGATATAGTATTCATTGCGAATTGTCATGTATACCTCGTACTCACTTCAATAGAATGTAAATGCGACGTTTCCATCGCATGAAATAGCGTTTGCAGATATCTGCGTATCGTAGCAATAGATTTCTAGTGCTACTTAAATCGCGATATCGCATCTCATTTCTATGTTTTGTGATAAGATATAATATTCATTGCGAAGTGTCATGTATACCTCGTATTCACTTCAAAAGAATGTAAATGCGTCTATTGCTTGCTAGGAAATAGCGTTTGCACATGTCTACGCATTGTAGGAATAGAGTTCTAATGCTGTTTAAATCGCGATATCGCATCGCATTTATATGTTTCGTTATAAGATATAATTTTCATTGCGAAGTGTCATGTATACCTCGTATTCACATCAGAAGAATGTAAATGCCCCACTTCTTTGCTGGGAAATAGCGATTGCAGATTTCTACGTATCGTAGCAATGGAGTTCTAATGCTTCTTAAAACGCGATAGCGAACCTCATTTCTATGTTTCGTGGTAAGTTATAATATTCATTGCGATGTGTCATGTATACTTCGCATACACTTCAAATGAATGCAAATGAGACATTTCCTTGCTAGGAAATAGCGTTTGCAAATGTCTACGTATCGAAGCTATAGAGTTCTAATGCTTCGTATAACGCGATTTCGCATCTCATTTCTATGTCTCATGATAAGATATTTTATTCATTGCGAAGTGTCATGTATACCTCGTATTAACTTCAAAAGAATGTAAATGCGACACTTCCATGCTAGGAAATAGCGATTGCAGATGTCTCCGCATCGAGGCCATAGAGTTCTAATGCTTCTTAAAACGCGATATCGCATCTCTCTTCTATGTTTCTTGATAAGATATAATATTCATTGCGAAGTGTTATGTATACCTCGTATTCACTCCAAACAAATGTAAATGCGACACTTCCATGCTAGGAAATAGCGTTTGCAGATGTCTACGTATCGCAGCAAAAGTTTTCTAATGCTTCTTAAATCGCGATATCGCATCTCATTTCTATGTTTCGTGATAAGTTATAATATTCATTCCGAAGTGTCATGTAAACCTCGAATTCACTTCAAAAGAATGTAAATGCGACCATTGCTTGCTAGGAAATAGCGTTTGCAGATGTCTACGTATCGTAGCAATAGAGTTCTGAAGCTTCTCAAAACGCGATATCGCATCTCATTTCTATGTTTCCTGATAAGATATAGTATTCATTGCGACGTGTCATGTACACCTCGTATTCACTTCAAAACAATGTAAATGCGACACTTCCATGCTGGGGAATAGCCTCTGCAGATGTCTGCGCGTCGAGGCAAAAGAGTTCTAATGCTTCTTAAGACGCGATATCGCCTCTCACTTCTATGTTTCATGATAAGATATAATATTCATTGCGAAGTGTCATGTATACCTCGTATTCACTCCAAAAGAATGTAAATGCAACTATTCCTTGCTAGGAAATAGCGTTTGCAGATGCCTACGTATCGTAGCAATAGAGTTCTAATGCTTCTTAGATCGCGATATGGCATCTCATTTCCATGTTTCGTGATAAGTCATAATTATCCTTCCGAAGTGTCATGTATACTTCGTATTCATTTCAAAAGGATGTAAGTGCGACACTTCCATGCTAGGAAATAGCGTTTGCAGATATCATCGCATCGAGGCCATAGATTTCTAATGCTTCTTAAAACGTTATATCGCATCTCACTTTTATGTTACACGATAAGATATAATGTTCATTGCGAAGTGTCATGTGTACCTTGTATTCACTTTAAATGAATGTAAATGCGAATCTTCTTTGCTCGGAAATAGCGTCTGCAGATGTCTACGTATCGTAGCAATAGAGTTCTAATGCTTCTCAAATCGCGATATCGCATCTCATTTCTATGCTTCATGATAATATGTAATATTCATTGCGAAGTGTCATGTATACCTCGCACTCACTCCAAACAAATGTAAATGCGGCACTTCCTTGCTAGGAAATAGCGTTTGCAGATGTCTACGTATCGAAGCAATAGAGTTCTAATGCTACTTAAACCGTCATACCGCATCTCATTTCTATGTTTCATGATAAGATATAATGTTCACTGCGAAGTGTCATATATACCTCGTATTCCTTTCAAAAGAATGTAAATGCGACACTTCCTTGCTAAGAAGTAGCGTTTGCAGATGTCTACGTATCGAACCAATAGGCTTCTAATGCTTCTTAAATTGCCATATCTCATCTCATTTCTATGATTCATGATAGGATATAATATTCATTGTGCAGTGTTATGTATATCTCGTCTGTACTTCAAATGAATGTAAATGCGACACTTCCTTGCTAGGAAATAGCGTTTGCAGATGTCTACGTATCGTGGCATTAGTGTTCTAATGCTCCTCAAGACGCGAAATCGATCCTCATTTCTATGTTTCATGATAATACATAATATTCATTGCGAAGTGTCATGTATACCTCGCATACACTTTAATTGAATGTACATACGACACTTCCTTGCTAGGAAATAGCGTTTGCCGATGTCTACGTATCGAAGCAATAGAATTCTAATGCTTCTTAAATCGTCATATCCCATCTCATTTCTATGTTTCATGATAAGATATAATATTCATTGCGAAGTGCCATGTATACCTCGTATTCCTTTCAAAAGAATGTAAATGCAACACTTCCTTGCTAGGAAGTAGCGTTTGCAGATGTCTACGTATCGAAGCAATAGAGTTCTAATGCTTCTTAAATCGCCATATCGCATCTCATTTCGATGTTTAATGATAAGATATAATATTCATTGTGCAGTGTTATGCTTACCTCGTATTCACTTCAAAAGAATGCAAATGCGACACTTCCTTGATAGGACGTAGCGTTTGCAGATGTCTACGTATCGAAGCAATTGAGTTCTAATGCTTCTTAAATCGTCATATCGCATCTCATTTCCATGTTTCATGATAAGATATAATATTCATTGCGAAGTGTCATGTATACCTCGTATTCCTTTCAAAAGAATGTAAATGCGACACTTCCTTGCTAGGAAGTAGCGCTTGCAGATGTCTACGTATCGTAGCATTAGTGTTATAGTGCTTCTCAAAACGCGATATCGCTACTCATTTCTATGTTTCATGATAATATACAATATTCATTGCGAAGTTACATGTATACCTCGCAGACAATTCGAACGAATGTGAATGCGACACTTCCTTGCTAGGAAATAGGGTTTGCAGATATCTATGTATCGAGGCAATAGTGTTCTAAAGCTTCTTAAATCGCGATATCGCATCTCATTCCTGTGTTTCATGATAAGATATAATATTCATTGTGCAGTGCTATGAATACCTCGTATTCACTTCAAAAGAATGTAAATGCGACACTTCCTTGCATGGAAATAGCGTTTGCAGATGTCTACGTATCGAAGCAATAGTTTTCTAATGCTTCTTAAATCGTCATATCGCATCTCATATCTACGTTTCATGATAAGATACAATATTCATTGCGAAGTGTCATGTATACCTCGTATCCTTTCAAAAGAATGTAAATGCGACACTTCCTTGCTAGGGAGTAGCGTTTGCAGATGTCTACGTATCGAAGCAATAGAATTCTAAAGCATGCTAATTCGCGATATCGCATCTCACATCTATGTTTCATGATAATATATAATATTCATTGCGATGTGTCATGTACACCTCGCATACACTTAAAATGAATGTAAATGCGGCACTTCCCTGGTAGGATGTAGCGTTTGCAGATGTCTACGTATCGAACCGATAGACATCTAATGCTTCATAAATCGCCAATCGCATCTCATTTCTATGTTTCATTATAAGATATAATATTCATTGCGAAGTGCCATGTATACCTCGCATACACTTCAATTGAATGTACATGCGACACTTCTTTGCTAGGAAATAGCGTTTGCAGATGTCTACGTATCGAAGCAATAGAATTCTAATGCTTCTTATATCGTCATATCGCATCTCATTTCTATGTTTCATTATAAGATATAATTTTCATTGTGGAGTGTTATGTATACCTCGTATTCACTTCAAAAGAATGTAAACGCGACACTTCCTTGCCAGGAAATAGCGTTGGCAGATGTCTACGTATCGTAGCATTAGTCCTCCAATGCTTCTCAAAACGCGACATCGTTTCTCATTTCTATGTTTCATGATAGTATATAATATTCATTGCCTAGTGTCATGTACACCTCGCATACACTTCAAGTAAATGTAAATGCGACACTTCCTTGCTAGGAAATAGCGTTTGCAGATGTCTACGTATCGATGCAATAGAATTCTGATGCTTCATAAATCGCCATATCGCATCTCATTTCTATGTTTCATGATAAGATGTAATATTCATTGCGAAGTGTCATGTATACCTCGTATTCCTTTCACAAGAATGTAAATGCGGCACTTCCTTGCTAGGGAGTAGCGTTTGCAGATGTCTACGTATCGAAGCAATAGAATTCTAAAGCTTGCTAATTCGCGATATCGCATCTCATATCTATGTTTCATGATAATATATAATATTCATTGCGATGTGTCATGTATACCTCGCATACACTTAAAATGAATGTAAATGCGGCACTTCCCTGTTAGGATGTAGCGTTTGCAGATGTCTACGTATCGAACCGATAGACATCTAATGCTTCATAAATCGCCAATCGCATCTCCTTTCTATGTTTCATGATAAGATATTATATTCATTGCGAAGTGCCATGTATACCTCGCATACACTTCAATTGAATGTGCATGCGACACTTCTTTGCTAGGAAATAGCGTTTGCAGATGTCTACGTATCGAAGCAATAGAATTCTAATGCTTCTTATATCGTCATATCGCATCTCATTTCTATGTTTCATTATAAGATATAATTTTCATTGTGGAGTGTTATGTATACCTCGTATTCACTTCAAAAGAATGTAAACGCGACACTTCCTTGCCAGGAAATAGCGTTGGCAGACGTCTACGTATCGTAGCATTAGTCCTCCAATGCTTCTCAAAACGCGACATCGTTTCTCATTTCTATGTTTCATGATAGTATATAATATTCATTGCCTAGTGTCATGTACACCTCGCATACACTTCAAGTGAATGTAAATGCGACACTTCCTTGCTAGGAAATAGCGTTTGCAGATGTCTACGTATCGAAGCAATAGGTTTCTAAAGCTTTCTAATTCCCAATATCGCATTTGATATCTATGTTTCATGATAATATATAATATTCATTGCGAAGTTTAATGTACACCTCGCATACAATTCAAAAGAATGTGAATGCGACAGTTCCCTGCTAGGAAATAGTGTTTGCAGATGTCTACGTATCGAAGCAATTGTGTTCTAATGCTTCTCAAATCGCGATATCGCATCTCATTTCTATGTTTCATGATAAGAAATAATATTCATTGTGCAGTGATATGTATACCTCGTATTCACATCAAAAGAATGTAAATGCGACACTTCCTTGCTAGGAAATGGCGTCTGCAGGTGTCCACGTATCGAAGCAATAGATTCCTAAAGCATGCTAATTCGCGATATCGCATCTCATATCTATGTTTCATGTTAATATCTAATATTCATTGCGAAGTTTAATGTACACCTCGCATACAATTCAAACGAATGTGAATGCTACAGTTCCTTGCTAGGAAATAGTGTTTGCAGATGTCTATCGAAGCAATAAAGTTCTAATGCTTCTTAAATCGTCATATCGCATCTCATTTCCATGTTTCATGATAAGATATATTATTCATTGCGAAGTGTCATGGATACCTCGTATACCTTTCAAGAGAATGTAAATGCGACACTTCCTTGCTGGGAAGTAGCGTTTGCAGATTTCTACGTATCGAAGCAATAGAATCCTAATGCTTCTTAAATCGTCATGTTGCATCTCATTTCTATGTTTCATGATAAGATATAATATTCATTGCGAAGTGTCATGTATACCTCGTATTCATTTCAAAAGAATGTAAATGCGACTATTGCTTGCTAGGATATAGCGTTTGCAGATGTCTACGTATCGTAGCAATAGAGTTCTAATGCTACTTAAATCGCGATATCGCATCTCATTTATATGTTTCGTGATAAGATATAATATTCATTGCGAAGTATCATGTATACCTCGTATTCACTTCAAAAGAATATAAGTGCGACTACTGCTTGCTAGGAAATAGGGTTTGCAGATGTCTACGTATCGTAGAAATAGTGTTCTAATGCTACTTAAATCGTGATATCGCAACTCATATATATGTTTCGTAATAAGATATAATATTCATTGCGAAGTGTCATGTATACCACGTATTCACTTCAAAAGAATGTAAGTGCGACACTTCCATGCTAGGAAATAGCGTTTGCAGATGTCTCCGCATCCAGGCCACAGAGTTCTAATGCTTCTTAAAACGCGATATCGCATCTCTCTCCTATGTTTCATGATAAGGTATAATATTCATTGCGAAGTGACATGTATGCCTGGTATTCATTTCAAAAGAATGTAAATGCGACTATTGCTTGCTAGGAAATAGCGTTTGCATATGTCTACGTATCGTAGCAATAGTGTTCTAATGCTACTTAAATCGCGATATCGCATCCCATTTATATGTTTCGTGATAAGATATAATATTCACTGCGAAGTGTCATGTATACCTCGTATTCACTTCAAAAGAATGTAAGTGCGACACTTCCATGCTAGGAAATAGCGTTTGCAGATGTCTCCGCATCGAGGCCGCAGAGTTATCATCCTTTTTAAAACGCGATATTGCATCTCTCTTCCGTGTTTCATGATAAGATATAATATTCATCGCGAAGTGAGATGTATACCTCTTACTCACTTCAAAAGAATGTAAATGAGACACTTCCTTGCTAGGAAGTAGCGTTTGCAGATGTCTACGTATCGGAGCAAAGGGTTCTAATGCTTCTCAAAACGCGATATCGCATCTCGTTTCTATGTTTCGTGACAGGATATAATATTCATTGCGAAATGTCACTTATACCTCGCATACACTTCAAATGAATGTAATTGCGACACTTCCTTCCTAGGAAATAGCGTTTGCAGGTGTCTATGTATCATGGCAATAGAGTTCTAACGCTTCTTCAAGCGCGAGATCGCAACTCATTTCTGTGTTTCATGATTAGATATAATATTCATTGCGAAGTGTTATGTAAACCTAGTCTACGACTCAAATTAATGTAAATGCAACACTTTCTTTCTAGGAAATAGCGATTGCAGATGTCTACGTATCGTAGCAATAGAGATCTAATGCTTCTTAGAACGCGATATCGCATCCCATTACTGTGTTTCATGATATGATATAATATTCATTGCGAAGTGTTATGTATTCCTCGTCTATACTTCAAATGGATGTAAATGCAACACTTCCTTGCTAGGATATAGCTGGTCCAGATGTCTACGTATCGAAGCAGTAGATTTCTAATGCTTCTTAAAATGCGGCATCGCATCTCATTTCAATGATTCGTGATGAGATATAATATTCAATGTGCAGTGTTATGTATTCGTCGTCAACACTTCAAAAGAATGTAAATGCGACACTTCCTTGCTAGGAAATAGCTGGTCCAGATGTCGACGTATCGAAACAATAGTGTTCTAATGCTTCATAAAATGAGATATACCGCATCTCATTTCTATGTTTCATGATAAGGTATAAAATTCATTGCGAAGTGAGATGTATACCTCGTACTCACTTCAAAAGAATGTAAATGCAACACTTACTTGCTAGGAAGTAGCGTTTGCAGATGACTCCGCATCGAAGCAGCAGGGTTCTAATGCTTCCTAAATCCCGATATCGCATATCATTTATATGTTTCGTGATAAGATACATTATTCATTGCGAAGTTTCACTTATACCTCGTCTACACTTCAAATGAATGTAAATGCAACACTTTCTTCCTAGGAAATAGCGTTTGCTGGTGTCTACGTACCGTTGCAATATAGTTCTAATGCTTCTTAAAACGAGATATCGCGTCTCATTTCTATGTTTCATCATAAGATATGATATTCATTGCGAAGTGTCACTTGTACCTCGCATACACCTCAAATGAATGTAAATGCGAAGCTTCCTTTCTATAGGAAATAGCGTTTCCAGATATCTTGGAATCGTAGCAATAGAGTTCTAATACTTCTAAAACGCGATATCGCATGTCATTTCTCTGTTTCATGATAACATATAATATTCATTGTGGAGTGTTATGTACACCTCGTATACACACCAAAGGAATGTAAATGCGACACTTCCTTACTAGGAAATAGCGACTGCAGATGTCTACGTATCGTAGCAGTAGAGTTCTAATGCTTCTTAAAACGAGATATCGCTTCTCATTTCTATGTTTCATGATAAGATATAATATTCATTGCGATGTGTCACGTATACCTCGCACACAGTTCAATTGAATGTAAATGCAACAATTCCTTGCTAGGAAATAGCGTTTGCAGATGACTACGTATCGAAGCAATAGATTTCTAATGCTTGTTAAAACGAGATATCGCATCTCATTTGTATGTTTCATGATGAGATATAATATTCATTGCGAAGTGTCATGTATACCTCGTATTCACTTCAAGTGAATGTAAATGCGTCACTTCCTTGCTAGGAAATAGCGTTGGCAGATGTCTACGTATCAAAGCAGCGGAGCACTAATGCATCTTAAAACGCGATATCGCATCTCACTTCAATGTTTCATGAACAGATACAATTTTCATAGCGAAGTGTTATGTAAATCTCGAATACACTTCAAAAGAATGTAAATGCGACACTTCCTTGCTAGGAAATAGCGTTTGCAGGTGTCTACGTATCGTAGCAATAGAGTTCTAATGCTTCTTATATCGCGATATCGCATCTTATTTCTATGTTTCGCGATAAGATGTAATAATCATTGCGAAGTGTCATGTATACTTCGTATTCACTTCAAATGAATGTAAACGCGACGCATCCTTGCTAGGAAATAGCGTTTGCACATGTTTACGTATCCAAGCAATAGAGTTCTAATGCTTCTTAAAACGTGATGTCGCATCTTACTGTTACGTTTCATGATAAGATATAATATCCATTGCGAAATGTCACATATACTCCGTATTCACTTCAAAACAATGTAAATGCGACACTTCCTTGCTAGGAAATGGCGTCTCCAGATATCTACGTATCGAAACAATAGAGTTCCAATGCTTCTTAAAACGTGATGTCGCATATCGTTTCTATGTTTCGTGATAAGATATAATATTCATTGCGAAATGTCACGTATACCTCGTATTCACTTCAAAAGAAAGTAAATGCGACACTTCCATGCTAGGAAATAGCGTTTGCAGATATTTACGTATCGTAGCAATAGAGTTCTAATGCCTCTAAAAACGCGATATCGCATCTCATTTCTATGTATCGTGATAAGATATAATATTCATTGCGAAGTGTCATGTATACCACGTATTCACTTCAAAAAAATGTAAGTGCGACACTTCCATGCTAGGAAATAGCGTTTGCAGATGTCTACGTATCGTAGCAATAGAGTTCTAATGCTACTTAAATCGCGATATCGCATCTCATTTCTGTGCATCTTGATAAGATATAATATTCATTGCGAAGCGACATGTATGCCTGGTATTCATTTTAAAAGAATGTAAATGCGACTATTGCTTGCTAGGAAATAGCGTTTGCATATGTCTACGTATCGTAGCAATAGTGTTCTAATGCCACTTAAATCGCGATATCGCATCTCATTTCTATGTTTCGTGATAAGATATAATATTCACTGCGAAGTGTCATGTATACCTCGTATTCACTTCAAAAGAATATAAGTGCGACACTTCCATGCTAGGAAATAGCGTTTGCAGGTGTCTCCGCATCGAGGCCGTAGAGTTATAATCCTTTTTAAAACGCGATATTGCATCTCTCTTCCGTGTTTCATGATAAGATATATTATTCATTGCGAAGTGTCATGTATACCTCGTATTCATCTCAAAAGAATGTAAATGCGACTATTGCTTGCTAGGATATAGCGTTTGCAGATGTCTACGTATCGTAGCAATAGAGTTCTAATGCTACTTAAATCGCGATATCGCATCTCATTTATATGTTTCGTGATAAGATATAATATTCATTGCGAAGTATCATGTATACCTCGTATTCACTTCAAAAGAATATAAGTGCGACTACTGCTTGCTAGGAAATAGGGTTTGCATATGTCTACGTATCGTAGCAATAGTGTTCTAATGCTACTTAAATCGCGATATCGCATCCCATTTATATGTTTCGTGATAAGATATAATATTCACTGCGAAGTGTCATGTATACCTCGTATTCACTTCAAAAGAATGTAAGTGCGACACTTCCATGCTAGGAAATAGCGTTTGCAGATGTCTCCGCATCGAGGCCGCAGAGTTATCATCCTTTTTAAAACGCGATATTGCATCTCTCTTCCGTGTTTCATGATAAGATATAATATTCATTGCGAAGTGTTATGTATACCTCGTATTCATTTCAAAAGAATGTAAATGCGACTATTGCTTGCTAGGAAATAGCGTTTGCAGATGTCTACGTATCGCAGCAATAGAGTTCTAATGCTACTTAAATTGCGATATCGCATCGCATTTGTATGTTTCGTGATAAGATATAATATTCATTGCGAAGTATCATGTATACCTCGTATTCACTTCAAAAGAATGTAAGTGCGACACTTCCATGCTTGGAAATAGCGTTTGCAGATGTCTCCGCATCGAGGCCGTAGAGTTATCATCCTTTTTAAAACGCGATATTGCATTTCTCTTCCGTGTTTCATGATAAGATATAATATTCATTGCGAAGTGTTATGTATACCTCGTATTCATTTCAAAAGAATGTAAATGCGACTATTGCTTGCTAGGATATAGCGTTTGCAGATGTCTACGTATCGTAGCAATAGAGTTCTAATGCTACTTAAATCCCGATATCGCATCGCATTTATATGTTTCGTGATAAGATATAATAATCGTTGCGAAGATTCATGTATACCTCGTATTCACTCCAAAAGAATGTAAATGCGACTATTGCTTGCTAGGAAATAGCGTTTGCAGATGTCTACGTATCGTAGCAATAGAGTTCTGATGCTACTTAAATCCCGATATCGCATCTCATTTATATGTTTCGTGATAAGATATAATAATCATTGCGAAGTGTCATGTATACCTCGTATTCACTCCAAAAGAATGTAAATGTGACTATTGCTTGCTAGGAAATAGCGTTTGCAGATGTCTGCGTATCCTAGCAATAGAGTTCTGATGCTTCTTAATTCGCAATATCGCATCTCATTCCTATGTTTCATGATAAGATATAATATTCATTGCGAAGTGTCATGTATATCTCGTATTCACTTGAAACGAATGTAAATGCGGCACTTCCATGCTAGGAAATAGCGTTTGCAGATGTCTTCGTATCGCAGCAATAGAGTTCTAATGCTTCCTAAAACGCGATATCGCATCTCTCTTCTATGTTTCATGATAAGGTATAATATTCATCGCGAAGTGTCATGTATACCTCGTATTCACTTCAAATGAATGTAAATGCGACACTTCCTTGCTAGGAAATTTGCAGATGTCTACGTATCGAAGAAATAGAGCTCTAATGCTCCTAAAATCGTCATATCGCATCTCATATCTACGTTTCTTGATAAGATATAATATTCATTGCGAAGTGCTATGTATTCCACGTATTCCTTTCAAAAGAATGTAAATGCGACACTTCCTCGCTAGGAAATAGCGTTTGCAGGTATCTACGTATCGTAGCAATAGTGTTCTAATGCTTCTTAAAAAGCGAAATCGCTCCTCATTTCTATGTTTCATGATAAGATATAATATTCATTGCGGAGTGTTATGTATAACTCGTATTCCTTTCAAAAGAATGTAAATGCGACACTTCCTTGCTAGGAAGTAGCGTTTGCAGATTTCAACGTATCGAAGCAATAGGTTTCTTATCCTTCTTAAATCGCCATATCGCATCTCATTTCGATATTTCATGATAAGATATAATATTCATTGTGCAGTGTTATGTATATCTCGTCTATACTTCAAATGAATGTAAATGCGACACTTCCTTGCTAGGAAGTAGCGTTTGCGGATGTCTACGTATCGAAGCAATAGAGTTGTAATGCTTCTTAAATCGCCATATTGAATCTCATTTCTATGTTCCATGGTAAGATATAATATTCATTGTGCAGTGTTATGTATACCTCGTATTCACTTCAAAAGAATGTAAATGCGACACTTCCTTGCTAGGAAATAGAGTTTGCAGATGTCTACGTATCCAAGCAATAGAGTTCTAATGCTTCTTAAATCGCGATATCGCATCTCGTTTCTATGTTTCACGTTAACATATAATATTCTTTGTGCAGTGTTATGTATATCTCGTCTAAACTTCAAATGAATGTAAATGCGACACTTCCTTGCTAGGAAATAGCATTTGCAGGTGTCCACGTATCAAAGCAATAGGGATCTAGTGCTTCTTAAATCGCCATATCGCTTCTCGTTTCAAAGTTTCATGATAATATATAATATTCACTGCGAAGTGTCATGTATACCTCGCATACACTTCAAATGAATGTAAATGCGACACTTCCTTGCTAGGAAATAGCGTTTGCAGATGTCTACGTATTGAAGCAACAGAGTTCTAATGCATCTTAAAACGCGATATCGCATCACATTCCTTTGTCTCATGATAAGATATAATATTCATTCCGAAGTGTTATGTATTCCACGTCTGCACTTCAAATGAATGTTAATGCGACAGTTCCTTGCTAGGAAATAGCGTTTGTAGATGTCTACGTATCGTGCATTATTGTTCTAATACTTCTCAAAACGCGATATCGCATCTCATTTCTATGTTCAATGATAGTATATAATATTCATTACGAAGTGTCATGTATACCTCGCATACACGTCACATGAATGCAAATGCGACACTCCCATGCTAGCAAATAGCGTTGCTAGATGTCTACGTATTGTAGCAATAGGGTTCTAATGCTTCTCAAAACTCGATATCGCATCTCAATTCTATGTTTCATGATAAGATATAATATTCATTGCGAAATGTCATGTATACCTCGCATACACGTCAAAGGAATGTAAATGCGACACTCCCATGCTAGGAAATAGCGTTTGCAGATGTATACGTATCGTAGCAATGGAATTCTAATCCTTCTCAAAACGCGATATCGCATTTTATATCTATGTTTCATGATAAGATATAATATTCAATGCGAAGTGACATGTATACCTCGCAGACACTTGAAACGAATTTAAATGCGACTCTTCATTGCTAGGAACTAGCGTTGGTAGATGTCTACGAATCGAAGCAATAGAGTTCTAATGCTTCCTAAATCGCCATATCGCATCTCAATTCTATGTTTCACGATGAGATACAATATTCATTGTGCAGTGTTATGTATAACCCGTATTCACTTAAAAAGAATGTAAATGCGACACTTCCTTGCTAGGGAATAGCGTTTGCAGATGTCTACGTATCCTAGCAATAGAGTTCTAATGCTTCTTAAATCGCGATATCGCACCTCATTTCTATGTTTCGTGATAATATATAATACTCATTGTGGAGTGTTATGTATACCTCGCATACACTTCAATTGAATGTAAATGCGACGGTTCTTTGCTAGGAAATAGCGTTTGCTGATGTCTACGTATACAAGCAATAGATTTCTAATGCTTCTTAAAATGGGATATCGCATCTCATTTCTATGTTTCATGATAAGATAAAATATTCGTTGCGAAGTGTCACCTATACCTCGCATACACTTCAAATGTATGTAAATGCGCCACTTCCTTCCTAGGAAATAGCGTTTGCAGATCACTACGTATCGAAACAGTAGAGTTCTAATGCTTCTTAAAATGGGATTTCGCATTTCATTTCTATGTTTCGTGATAAGGTATAATATTCATTGCGAAGTGTCATGTATACCTTGTATTCACTTCAAAAGAATGTAAACGCGACACTTCCTTGCTAGGAAGTAGCGTTTGCAGATGCCTACGTATCGTACCATTAGAATTCTAATACTTCTCGAAACGCGATATCGCTACTCATTACCATGTTTCATTATAATATATAATATACATTGTGGAGTGTTATGTATACCTCGTATTCACTTCAAAAGAATGTAAATGCGACACATCCTTGCTAGGAAATAGCGTTTGCAGATGTCTACGTATCGAAGCAATAGAGATCTAATGCTTCTTAAATCGCCATATCGTTTCTCATTTCTATGTTTCATAATAATATATAATATTCACTGCGAAGTGTCATGTATACCTCGCAAACACTTCAAATGAACGAAAATGCGACACTTCCTTGCTAGGAAATAGTGTTTGCAGATATCTAGTACCGAAGCAATAGAGTTCTAAAGCTTCTTAAATCGCCATATCGCATCTCATATCTACGTTTCATGATAAGATATAGTATTCATTGCGAAGTGTCATGCATACCTCGTATTCCTTTCAAATGAATGTAAATGCGACACTTCCTTGCTAGGAAGTAGCGTTTGCAGACGTCTACGTATCCAAGCAATAGAGTTAAAATGCTTCTTAAATCGCAATATCGAATCTCATTTCTATGTTTCGTGAAAAGATATAATATTCATTGTGCAGTGCTATGTATACCACGTATTCACTACAAAAGAATCTAAATGCGACACTTCCTTGCCAGGAAATAGAGTTTGCAGATGTCTACGTGTCGAAGCAATAGTGTTCTAATGCTTCTTAAATCGTCATATCGCATCTCAATTCTATGTTTCATGATAAGATATAATATTCATTGTGAAGTGTCATTTATACCTCGTATTCCTTTCAAAAGAATGTAAATGCGACACTCCCTTGTTTGGAAGTAGCGCTTCCAGATGTCTACGTATCGAACCAATAGAGTTCTAATGCTTCTTAGATTGCCATATCCGATCTCATTTCTATGTTTCATGATAAGATATAATATTCATTGCGAAGTGTCATACATACCTCGTATTCCTTTCAAAAGAATGTGAATGCGACAGTTCCTTGCTAGGAAATAGTGTTTGCAGATATGTACGTATCGAAGCAATAGAGTTCCAAAGCTTCTTAAATCGCGATATCGCATCTCATTTTTATGTTCCACGATAAGATATAATTATCATTGTGCAGTGTTATGAATATTTCGTATTCACTTCAAAAGAATGTAAATGCGACACTTCCTTGCTAGGCAATAGCATTTGCAGATGTCTACGTATCGAACCAATAGATTTCTAATGCTTCTTAAATCGCCATATCGCATCTCATATCTACGTTTCCTGATAAGATATAATATTCATTGTGGAGTGTTATGTATACCTCGTATTCACTTCAGTGGAATGTAAGTGCGAAATTTCCTTGCTAGGAAATAGCGTTTGCAGATGTCTACGTATCGTACCAGTAGATTCCTAATGCTTCTTAGAACGCGATATCGCATCTCACTTCTATGTTTCATGATAAGATATAATATTCATTGCGAAGTGTTATGTATATCTCGTCTACACTTCAAATGGATGTAAATGCTACAATTTCTTGCTAGGAAATAGCGATTGCAGATGTCTACGTATCGAAGTAATAGACATCAAATGCTTCGTAAATCGCCATATCGCATCTCATTTCTATGTTTCATGATAAGATATAATATTCATTGCGAAGTGTTATGTATAGCTTGTATTCCTTTCAAAAGAATGTAAATGCGACACTTCCTTGCTAGGAAGTAGCGTTTGCAGATGTCTACGTATCGAAGAAATAGTGTTCTAATGCTTCTTATATCGCCATATTACATCACATTTCTATGTTTCATGATAAGATATAATATTCATTGTGGAGTGTTATGTATAACTCGCATTCACTTCAAAAGAATGTAAATGCGATACTTCCTTGCTTGGAAATAGCGTTTGCAGATGTCTACGTACCGAAGCAATAGTTTTCTAATGCTTCTTAAATCGTCATATCGCATCCCATATCTACGTTTCATGATAAGATATAATATTCATTGTGGAGTGTTATGTATACCTTGTATTCACTTCAAAAGAATGTAAATGCGACACTTCCTGCTAGGAAATAGCGTTTGCCGATGTCTACGTATCGAAGCAGTAGATTTCTAATGCTTCTTAAATCGCCATATCGCATCCCATTTCTTTGTTTCATGATAAGATATAATATTCATTGTGCAGTGTTATGTATATCTCGTCTATACTTCAAATGGATGTAAATGCGACACTTCCATGCTAGGAAATAACGTTTGCAGATGTCTATGTATCGTGGCATTAGAGTTCTAATGCTTCTCAAAACACGATATTGCTACTCACTACTATGCTGCATGGTAATATATAATATTCATTATGGAGTGATATGTATACCTCGTATTCGCTTCAAAAGAATATAAATGCGACACTGCCTTGCTAGGAAATAGCGTTTGCAGATGTCTACGAATCGAAGCAATAGAGTTCTAAAACCTTCTAATTCGCGATATCGCATCTCATTTCTATGTTTCATGATAAGATATAATATTCATTGTGGAGTCTTATGTATACCTCGTATTCGTTTCAAAAGAATGTAAATGCGACACGTCCTTGCTAGGAAGTAGCGTTTGCAGATGCCTACGTTTCGAAGCAATAGTGTTCTAATGATCCTTAAATCGCGATATCGCATCTCATTCCTATGTTTCATGACAATATATAATATTCATTGCGAAGTGTCGTGTATACCTCGCATACACTTAAAATGAATGTAAATGCGACACTTCCTTCCTAGGAAATAGCGTTTGAAGATGTCTACGTATCGAAGCAATAGATTTCTAAAGCTTGCTAATTCGCGATATCGCATCTCATATCTATGTTTCATGATAATATATAATATTCATTGCGAAGTTTCATGTACACCTCGCATACATTTCAAACGAATGTGAATGCGACAGTTCCTTGCTGGGAAATAGTGTTTGCAGATGTCTACGTGTCGAAGCAATAGTGTTCTAATGCTTCTTAAATCGTCATATCGCATCTCATTTCTATGTTTCATGATAAGATATAATATTCATTGCGAAGTGTTATGTATATCTCGTCTATACTTCAAATGGAAGTAAATGCGACACTTCCTTGCTTGGAAATAGCGTTTGCAGATGTCTACGTACCGAAGCAATAGTTTTCTAATGCTTCTTAAGTCGTCATATCGCATCCCATATCTACGTTTCATGATAAGATATAATATTCATTGCGAAGTGTCATGTATACCTCGTATTCACTTCAAGGTATGTAAATGCGACACTTCCTTCCTAGGATATAGCGTTTGTAGAAGTCTACGTATCGTAGCAATACAGTTCTAATGCGTCTCAAAACGAGATTTCGCACCTCATTTCTATGTTTCATGATAAGATATAATATTCTTTGCGAAGTGTCATGTATACCTCGTATTCACTTCAAAAGAATGTAAATGCTACAATTCCTTGCTAGGAAATAGCGTTTGCATACGTCTACGTATCGAAGCAATAGGTTTCGAAAGCTTGCTAATTCGCGATATCGCATCTCATATCTATGATTCATGATAATATACAATATTCATTGCGAAGTGTCATGTGTACTTCGCATGCACTTCAAATGAATGTGAATGCGACACTTCCTTGCTAGGAAGTAGCGTTTGCAGATGCCTACGTATCGAAGAAATAGTGTTCTAATGCTTCTTAATTCGCCATATTACATCACATTTCTATATTTCATGATAAGATATAATATTCATTGTGGAGTGTTATGTATACCTCGTATTCACTTCAAAAGAATGTAAATGCGACACTTCCTTGCTAGTAAATGGCGTTTGCAGATGTCTACGTATCGAAGCAGTAGAGTTCTAGTGCTTCTTGAATCGCCATATCGCATCTCATTTTAATGTTCCATGATAAGATATAGTATTCATTGTGCAGTGTTATGTATATCTCGTCTATACTTCAAACGGATGTAAATGCGACACTTCCTTGCTAGGAAATAGCGTTTTCAGATATCTGCGTATCGAAGCAATAGAGTTCTAATGCTTCTCAAATAGCCATATCGTATATCATTTCTATGTTTCATGATAAGATATAATACTCATTGTGCAGTGTTATGTATATCTCGTCTATACTTCAAATGGATGTAAATGCGACACTTCCTTGCTAGGAAGTAGCGTTTGCAGATGTCTACGTATCGTGTCATTAGGGTTCTAATGCTTCTCAAAACGCGATATCGCATCTCATTTCTATGTTTCATGATAAGATATAATATTCATTGTGGAATGTTATGTATACCTCGTATTCGTTTCAAAAGAATGTAAATGCGACACTTTCTTGCTAGGAAGTAGCGTTTGCAGATGTCTACGTATCCAAGCAATAGATTTCTAATGCTTTTTAAATCGTCATATCGCATCTCATTTCTATGTTTCATGATAAGATATAATATACATTGCGAAGTGTCACGTATACCTCGTATTCCTTTCAAAAGAATGTAAATGCGACACTTCCTTGCTAGGAAGTAGCGTTTGCAGATGTCTACGTATCGAAGCAATAGTGTTCTAATTCTTCTTAAATCGCGATATCGCATCTCATCTCTATGTTTCATGATAAGATATAATATTCATTGTGCAGTGTTATGTATATCTCGTCTATACATCAAATGGATGTAAATGCTACAATTTCTTGCTAGGAAATAGCGATTGCAGATGTCTACGTATCGAAGTAATATAGTTCTAGTGCTTCTTAAATCGCCATATCGCATCTCATTTCAATGTTTCATGATAAGATGTAATAATCATTGTGCAGTGTTACGTATATCTCGTCTATACTTCAAATGGATGTAAATGCGACACTTCCTTGCTAGGAAATAGCGTTTGCAGATGTCTACGTATCGTGGCATTAGAGTTCTAATGCTTCTTAAATCGCCATATCGCATCTCATTTATATGTTTCATGATAAGATACAATATTCATTGTGCAGTGTTATGTATATCTCGTCTATACTTCAAATGGATGTAAATGCGACACTTCCTTGCTAGGAAATAGCGTTTGCAGATGTCTACGTATCGTGGCATTAGAGTTCTAATGCTTCTCAAAACACGATATTGCTACTCACTACTATGCTGCATGGTAATATATAATATTCATTGTGGAGTGTTATGTATACCTCGTATTCGCTTCAAAAGAATATAAATGCGACACTGCCTTGCTAGGAAATAGCGTTTGCAGATGTCTACGTATCGAAGCAATAGAGTTCCAAAACCTTCTAGTTCGCGGTATCGCATCTCATTTCTATGTTTCATGATAAGATATAATATTCATTGTGGAGTCTTATGTATACCTCGTATTCGTTTCAAAAGAATGTAAATGCGACACGTCCTTGCTAGGAAGTTGCGTTTGCAGATGCCTACGTTTCGAAGCAATAGTGTTCCAATGATCCTTAAATCGCGATATCGCATCTCATTTCAATGTTTCATGACAATATATAATATTCATTGCGAAGTGTCATGTATACCTCGCATACACTTAAAATGAATGTAAATGCGACACTTCCTTGCTAGGAAATAGCGTTTGCAGATGTCTACGTATCGAAGCAATAGGTATCTAATGCTTCATAAATCGCCATATCGCATCTCATTTCTATGTTTCATGATAAGATATAATATTCATTGCGAAGTGTCACGTATACCTCATATTCCTTTCAAAAGAATGTAAATGCGACACTTCCTTGCTAGGAAGTAGTGTTTGCAGATGTCTACGTATCGAAGCAATAGAGTTCTAATGCTTCTTAAATCGCCATATTACATCTCATTTCTATGTTTCATAATGAGATATAATATTCATTGTGCAGTGTTATGTATACCTCGTATTCACTTCAAAAGAATGTAAATGCGACACTTCCTTGCTAGGAAATAGCGTTTGCGGATGTCTACGTATCGAAGCTCTAGACATCTAATGCTTCATAAATCACCATATCGCATCTCATTTCTATGTTTCATGATAAGATATAATATTCATTGCGAAGTGTCATGTATACCTTGTATTCCTTTCAAAAGAATGTAAATGCGACAGTTCCTTGCAAGGAAGTAGCGTTTGCAGATGTCTACGTATCGAAGAAATAGTGTTCTAATGCTTCTTAAATCGCCATATTACATCACATTTCTATGTTTCATGATAAGATATAATATTCATTGTGGAGTGTTATGTATAACTCGTATTCACTTCAAAAGAATGTAAATGCGACACTTTCTTGCTAGTAAATGGCGTTTGCAGATGTCTACGTATCGAAGCAATAGAATTCTAATGCTTCTTAAATCGTAATATTGCATCTCATTTCTATGTTTCATGATAAGATATAATATTCATTGCGAAGTGTCATGTATACCTCGTATTCCTTTCAAAAGAATGTAAATGCGACACTTCCTTGCTAGGAAGTAGCGCTTGCAGATGTCTACGTATCGTAGCATTAGTGTTATAATGCTTCTCAAAACGCGATATCGCTACTCATTTCTATGTTTCATGATATGATATAGTATTCATTGTGCAGTGTTATTGTATACCTCGAATTCACTTCAATAGAATGTAAATGCTACAATTCCTTGCTAGGAAATAGCGTTTGCAGATGTCTACGTATCGAAGCAATAGGTTTCTAATGCTTCTTAGAACGCGATATTGCATCTCACATCTATGTTTCATGATAAGATATAATATTCATTGCGAAGTGTTATGTATACCTCGTATTCACTTCAAAAGAATGTAAATATGACACTTCCATGCTAGGAAATAGCGTTTGCAGATGTCTACGTATCGTAGCAATAGAGTTCTAATGCTTTTTAAAATGAGATGCCGCATTTCATTTCTATGTTTCGTGGTAAGATATAATATTCATTGTGGAGTGTTATGTATACCTCGTATTCACTTCAAAAGAATGTAAATGCGACACTTCGTTGCTAGGAAATAACATTTCCAGATGTCTACAAATCGTAGCAATAGAGTTCTAGCGCTTCTTAAATCGCGATATCGCATCTCACTTCTATGTTTTGTGATAAGATATAATATTCATTGTAGAGTGTTATGTATACCACGTATTCACTTCAAAAGAATGTAAAAGCGACACTTCCATGCTAGGATACAGCGTTTGCAGATGTCTACGTATCGTAGCAATAGAGTTCTAATGCTTCTTAAAATGAGATGCCGCATTTCATTTCTATGTTTCGTGGTAAGATATAATATTCATTGTGGAGTGTTATGTATACCTCGTATTCACTTCAAAAGAATGTAAATGCGACACGTCCTTGCTAGGAAATAACATTTCCAGATGTCTACGCATCGTAGCAATAGAGTTCTAGCGCTTCTTAAATCGCGATATCGCATCTCACTTCTATGTTTCGTGATAAGATATAATAATCATTGTGGAGTGTTATGTATACCACGTATTCACTTCAAAAGAATGTAAAAGCGACACTTCCATGCTAGGATACAGCGTTTGCAGATGTCTACGTATCGTAGCAATAGAGTTCTGATGCTTCTTAGAACGCGATATCGCACCTCACTGCTATGTTTCATGAGAAGATATAATATTCATTATGGAGTGTTATGTATACCTCGTACTCACTTCAAAAGAATGTAAATGCGACCCTTCCATGCTAGGAAATAGCCTTTGCAGATGTCTACGTTTCGTAGCCAATAGAGTTCTAATGCTTCTTAGAAAGCGATATCGCATCTCACTTCTATGTTTCATGATAAGATATAATATTCATTGCGAAGTGTCATGTATACCTCGTATTCACATCAAAAGAATGTAAATGCGACACTTCCATGCTAGGAAATATCGTTTGCAGATGTCTAAGGAAATATCGTTTGCAGATGTCTACGTATCGTAGCAATAGAGTTCTAATGCTTCCCAAAACGCGATATAGCACCTCATTCCTATGTTTCATGATATGATATAATATTCATTGCGAAGTGTCATGTATATCTCGTATTCACTTCAAAAGAATGTAAATGCGACACTTCCATGCTAGGAAATAGCGTTTGCAGATGTCTACGTATCGTAGCAATAGAGTTCTAATGCTTCTTAAAACGAGATGTAGTATTTCATTTCTATGTTTCGTAATAAGATATAATATTCATTGTGTAATGTTATGTATACCTCGTATTCACTTCAGTGGAATGTAAGTGCGACATGTCCATGCTAGGAAATAGATTTTGCAGATGTCTACGTATCGTAGCAATAGAGTTCTAATGCTTCTCAAAACGCGATATAGCACCTCATTCCTATGTTTCATGATAAGATATAATATTCATTGCGAAGTGTCATGTATACCTCGTATTCACTTCAAAAGAATGTAAATATGACACTTCCATGCTAGGAAATAGCGTTTGCAGATGTCTATGTATCGTAGCAATAGTGTTCTAATGCTTCTTAAAACGAGATGTCGTATTTCATTTCTATGTTTCGTAATAAGATATAATATTCATTGTGTAATGTTATGTATACCTCGTATTCACTTCAGTGGAATGTAAGTGCGACATGTCCTTGCTAGGAAATAGAGTTTGCAGATGTCTACGTATATTAGCAATAGAGTTCTAATGCTTCTCAAAACGCGATATAGCACCTCATTCCTATGTTTCATGATAAGATATAATATTCATTGTGCAGTGTTATGTATACCTCGTTTTCACTTCAAAAGAATGTAAATGCCACACTTCCATGCTAGGAAATATCGTTTGCAGATATCTACGCATCGTAGCAATAGAGTTCTAGTGCTTCCAAAAACGCGATATCGCATCTCACTTCTATGTTTCATTATAAGATATAATATATATTGCGAAGTGTCATGTATACCACGTACTCACTTCAAAAGGAAGTATATGCGACACTTCCTTCCTAGGAAATAACATTTGCAGATATCTACGCATCGTAGCAATAGAGTTCTAGTGCTTCTTAAACAGCGATATCGCATCTCACTTCTATGTTTCGAGATAAGATATAATATTCATTGTGGAATGTTATGTATACCTCGTATTCACTTCAAAGGATGTAAATGCGACACTTCCTTCCTAGGAAATAACATATGCAGATGTCTACGCATCATAGCAATAGAGTTCTAATGCTTCTTAAAACGCGATATCGTATCTCACAGCTATGTATCATGACAAGATATAATATTCATTATGGAGTGTTATGTATACCTCGTATTCACTTCAAAAGAATGTAAATGCGACCCTTCCATGCTAGGAAATAGCCTTTGCAGATGCCTACGTATCGTAGCAATAGAATTCTAATGCTACTTAAAACGAGATGTCGCATTTCATTTCTATGTTTCGTGATAAGACATAATATTCGTTGCGAAGTGTCATGTAGACCTCGTATTCACTTCAAAAGAATGAAAATGCGACACTCCCTTGCTAGGAAATAGCGTTTGCAGATGTCTACGTAACGTAGCAATAGAGTTCTAATGCTTCTTAAAAGGCGATATCGCGTCTCACTTCTATGTTTCATGATAAGATATAATATTCTTTGCGAAGTGTCATGTATACCTCGTACTCACTTCAAAAGAATGTAATTGCGACACTTCCATGCTAGGAAATAGACTTTGCAGATGTCTACGTATCGTAGCTATAGAGTTCTAATGCTACTTAAAACGAGATGTCGCATTTCATTTCTACGTTTCGTGATAAGATATAATATTCCTTGTGGAATGTTATGTATACCTCGTATTCACTTCAAAAGAATGTAAATGCGGCACTTCCTTGCTGGGAAATAACATTTGCAGATGTCCACGCATCGTAGCAATAGAGTTCTAGTGCTTCTTAAATCGCGATATCGCATCTCACTGCTGCGTTTCATGATAAGATATAATATTCATTATGGAGTGTTATGTATACCTAGTATTCACTTCAAAAGAATGTAAATGCGACACTTCCTTGCTAGGAAATAGCGTTTTCAGATGACCACGTATCGTAAGAATAGAGTTCTAATGCTTCTTAGAACGCGATATCGCATCTCACATCTATGCTTCATGGTAAGATATAATATTCATTGCGAAGTGTCATGTATACCTCGTATTCACTTCAAAGGAATGTAAATGCGACATTTCCTTGCTAGGAAATAGCGTTTGCAGATGCCTACGTATCGTAGCAAAAGGGTTCTAATGCTACTTAAATCGCGATATCGCATCTCATTTCTATGTTTCGTGATAAGGTACAATATTCATTGCGAAGTGTCATGCATTCCTCGTATTCATTTAAATGGAATGTAAATGCGACACTTCCATGCTAGGAAATAGCGTTCGCAGGTGTCTACGTATCGTAGCAATAGAGTTCTAATGCTTCTTAGAACGCGATATCGCATCTCACTTCTATGTTTCATGATAAGATATAATATTCATTGTGAAGTGTCATGTATATCTCGCATTCACTTCAAAAGAATGTAAATGCGGCATTTCCATGCTAGGAAATAGCCTTTGCAGGTGTCTACGTATCGTAGTAATAGAGTTCTAATGCTTCTTAGAACGCGATATCGCATCTCACATCTATGCTTCATGGTAAGATATAATATTCATTGCGAAGTGTCATGTATACCTCGTATTCACTTCAAAGGAATGTAAATGCGACATTTCCTTGCTAGGAAATAGCGTTTGCAGATGCCTACGTATCGTAGCAAAAGGGTTCTAATGCTACTTAAATCGCGATATCGCATCTCATTTCTATGTTTCGTGATAAGATACAATATTCATTGCGAAGTGTCATGTATACCACGTATTCACTTCAAAAGATTGTAAATGCGACTATTGCTTGCTAGGAAATAGCGTTTGCAGATATCTGCGTATCGTAGCAATAAAGTTCTAATGCTACTTAGATCGCGATATGGCATCTCATCTATATATTTCGTGATAAGGAATAATATTCATTGCGAAGTGTCATGTATACCTCGTATTCACATCAAAAGAATGTAAGTGCGACACTTCCATGCTAGGAAATAGCGTTTGCAGATGTCTCCGCATCGAGGCCATAGAGTTCTAATGCTTCTTACAACGCGATATCGCATCTCTCTTCAATGTTTCATGATAAGATATAATATTCATTGCGAAGTGCCATTTATCCTTGTATTCAATTCAAAAGAATGTAAATGCGACTATTGCTTGCTGGGAAATAGCGTTTGCAGATGTATACGTATCGTAGCAATAGAGCTCTAATGCTACTTAAATCGCTATATCGCATCTCATTTATATGTTTCGTGATGAGATATAATATTCATTGCGAAGTCTCATGTATACCTCGTATTCACTTCAAAAGAATGTAAGTGCCAATTTTCCTTGCTAGGAAATAGCGTTTGCAGATGCCTACGTATCGTAGCAATAGGGTTCGAATGCTTCTTAAATCGCGATATCGCATTTCATTTGTATGTTTCATGATAAGATATAATATTCATTGCGAAGTATCATGTATACCTCGTATTCACTTCAAAAGAATGTAAATGCGACTATTCCTTGCTAGGAAATAGCGTTTGAAGATGCCTACATATCGTGGCAATAGAGTTCTAATGCTACTTAAATCGCGATATCGCATCTCACTTCTATGTTTCATGATAAGTTATAATATTCATTGCGAAGTATCATGTATACCTCGTATTTACTTCAAAAGAATGTAAATATGACACTTCCATGCTAGGAAATAGTGTTTGCAGATGTCTACGTATCGTAGCAATAGAGTTCTAATGCGTCTTAAAACGAGATGCCGCATCTGACTTCTATGTTTCATGATAAGATATAATATTCATTGCGAAGTGTCATCTATACCTCGTATACAATTCAAAAGAATGTAAATGCGACACTTCCATGCTAGGAAATGGTGTTTGTAGATGTCTACGTATCGTAGCAATAGAGTACTAATGCTTCTTAAAACGAGATGCCGCATTTCATTTCTATGTTTCGTGGTAAGATATAATATTCATTGTGGAGTGTTATGTATACCTCGTATTCACTTCAAATGAATGTAAATGCGACACTTCGTTGCCAGGAAATAACATTTCCAGATGTCTACAAATCGTAGCAATAGAGTTCTAGCGCTTCTTAAATCGCGATATCGCATCTCACTTCTATGTTTTGTGATAAGATATAATATTCATTGTAGAGTGTTATGTATACCACGTATTCACTTCAAAAGAATGTAAAAGCGACACTTCCATGCTAGGATACAGCGTTTGCAGATGTCTACGTATCGTAGCAATAGAGTTCTAATGCTTCTTAAAATGAGATGCCGCATTTCATTTCTATGTTTCGTGGTAAGATATAATATTCATTGTGGAGTGTTATGTATACCTCGTATTCACTTCAAAAGAATGTAAATGCGACACTTCCTTGCTAGGAAATAACATTTCCAGATGTCTACGCATCGTAGCAATAGAGTTCTAGCGCTTCTTAAATCGCGATATCGCATCTCACTTCTATGTTTCGTGATAAGATATAATAATCATTGTAGAGTGTTATGTATACCACGTATTCACTTCAAAAGAATGTAAAAGCGACACTTCCATGCTAGGATACAGCGTTTGCAGATGTCTACGTATCGTAGCAATAGAGTTCTGATGCTTCTTAGAACGCGATATCGCATCTCACTGCTATGTTTCATGAGAAGATATAATATTCATTATGGAGTGTTATGTATACCTCGTACTCACTTCAAAAGAATGTAAATGCGACCCTTCCATGCTAGGAAATAGCCTTTGCAGATGTCTACGTTTCGTAGCCAATAGAGTTCTAATGCTTCTTAGAAAGCGATATCGCATCTCACTTCTATGTTTCATGATAAGATATAATATTCATTGCGAAGTGTCATGTATACCTCGTATTCACATCAAAAGAATGTAAATGCGACACTTCCATGCTAGGAAATATCGTTTGCAGATGTCTAAGGAAATATCGTTTGCAGATGTCTACGTATCGTAGCAATAGAGTTCTAATGCTTCCCAAAACGCGATATAGCACCTCATTCCTATGTTTCATGATATGATATAATATTGATTGCGAAGTGTCATGTATATCTCGTATTCACTTCAAAAGAATGTAAATGCGACACTTCCATGCTAGGAAATAGCGTTTGCAGATGTCTACGTATCGTAGCAATAGAGTTCTAATGCTTCTTAAAACGAGATGTAGTATTTCATTTCTATGTTTCGTAATAAGATATAATATTCATTGTGTAATGTTATGTATACCTCGTATTCACTTCAGTGGAATGTAAGTGCGACATGTCCATGCTAGGAAATAGATTTTGCAGATGTCTACGTATCGTAGCAATAGAGTTCTAATGCTTCTCAAAACGCGATATAGCACCTCATTCCTATGTTTCATGATAAGATATAATATTCATTGCGAAGTGTCATGTATACCTCGTATTCACTTCAAAAGAATGTAAATATGACACTTCCATGCTAGGAAATAGCGTTTGCAGATGTCTATGTATCGTAGCAATAGTGTTCTAATGCTTCTTAAAACGAGATGTCGTATTTCATTTCTATGTTTCGTAATAAGATATAATATTCATTGTGTAATGTTATGTATACCTCGTATTCACTTCAGTGGAATGTAAGTGCGACATGTCCTTGCTAGGAAATAGAGTTTGCAGATGTCTACGTATATTAGCAATAGAGTTCTAATGCTTCTCAAAACGCGATATAGCACCTCATTCCTATGTTTCATGATAAGATATAATATTCATTGTGCAGTGTTATGTATACCTCGTTTTCACTTCAAAAGAATGTAAATGCCACACTTCCATGCTAGGAAATATCGTTTGCAGATATCTACGCATCGTAGCAATAGAGTTCTAGTGCTTCTTAAACAGCGATATCGCATCTCACTTCTATGTTTCGAGATAAGATATAATATTCATTGTGGAATGTTATGTATACCTCGTATTCACTTCAAAGGATGTAAATGCGACACTTCCTTCCTAGGAAATAACATATGCAGATGTCTACGCATCATAGCAATAGAGTTCTAATGCTTCTTAAAACGCGATATCGTATCTCACAGCTATGTAACATGATAAGATATAATATTCATTATGGAGTGTTATGTATACCTCGTATTCACTTCAAAAGAATGTAAATGCGACCCTTCCATGCTAGGAAATAGCCTTTGCAGATGCCTACGTATCGTAGCAATAGAATTCTAATGCTACTTAAAACGAGATGTCGCATTTCATTTCTATGTTTCGTGATAAGACATAATATTGATTGCGAAGTGTCATGTAGACCTCGTATTCACTTCAAAAGAATGAAAATGCGACACTCCCTTGCTAGGAAATAGCGTTTGCAGATGTCTACGTAACGTAGCAATAGAGTTCTAATGCTTCTTAAAAGGCGATATCGCGTCTGACTTCTATGTTTCATGATAAGATATAATATTCTTTGCGAAGTGTCATGTATACCTCGTACTCACTTCAAAAGAATGTAATTGCGACATTCCATGCTAGGAAATAGACTTTGCAGATGTCTACGTATCGTAGCTATAGAGTTCTAATGCTACTTAAAACGAGATGTCGCATTCCATTTCTACGTTTCGTGATAACATATAATATTCATTGTGGAATGTTATGTATACCTCGTATTCACTTCAAAAGAATGTAAATGCGACACTTCCTTGCTGGGAAATAACATTTGCAGATGTCTACGCATCGTAGCAATAGAGTTCTAGTGCTTCTTAAATCGCGATATCGCATCTCACTGCTGCGTTTCATGATAAGATATAATATTCATTATGGAGTGTTATGTATACCTAGTATTCACTTCAAAAGAATGTAAATGCGACACTTCCTTGCTAGGAAATAGCGTTTTCAGATGACCACGTATCGTAAGAATAGAGTTCTAATACTTCTTAAAACGAGATGTCGCATCACATTTCTATGTTTCATGATAAGATATATATCCATTGCGAAGTGTCATGCATTCCTCGTATTCATTTAAATGGAATGTAAATGCGACACTTCCATGCTAGGAAATAGCGTGCGCAGGTGTCTACGTATCGTAGCAATAGTGTTCTAATGCTTCTCAAAACGCGATATCGCGACTCATTTCTATGTTTCATGATAGGATACAATATTCTTAGCGAAATGTCATCTATAGAACGTATTCACTCAAAACAATGTGACTGTGGCACTTTCTACCTAGGAAATTACGTTTCCAGATGCCTACGTACCGTAGCATTAGATTTCTGATGCTCCTTAAAATGCGAAATCGCATCACATTTCAATATTTTATAGTAACATATAATATTCATTGTGGAGTGTTACGTATACCTGGTATTCACTTGAAAAGAATGTAAATGCGACACTTCCTTGCTAGGAAATAGCGTTTACAGATGTCTACATATCGCAGCATTAGAGTTCTAATGCTACTCAAAACGCGATATCGCATCTCATGTTTATGTTTCTTGAAAAGGTATAATATTCATTGTGCAGTGTTATGTACATCTCGTCTATACTTCAAATGGATGTAAATGCGACACTTCCTTGCTAGGAAATAGCGTTTGCAGATGTCTACGTATCGTGGCATTAGATTTCTAAGGCTTCTCAAAACGCGATATTGCATCTCATTTCTATGTTTCATGATAAGATATAATATTCATTGTGGAATGTTATGTATACCTCGTATTCGTTTCAAAAGAATGTAAATGCGACACTTTCTTGCTACGAAGTAGCGTTTGCAGATGTCTACGTATCCAAGCAATAGATTTCTAATGCTTCTTAAATCGTCATATCGCATCCCACTTCTATGTTTCATGATAAGATATAATATTCATTGCGAAGTGTCACATATACCTCGTATTCCTTTCAAAAGAATGTAAATGCGACACTTCCTTGCTAGGAAGTAGCGTTTGCAGATGTCTACGTATCGAAGCAATAGTGTTCTAATTCTTCTTAAATCGCGATATCGCATCTCATCTCTATGTTTCATGATAAGATATAATATTCATTGTGCAGTGTTATGCATATCTCGTCTATACTTCAAATGGATGTAAATGCTACAATTTCTTGCTAGGAAATAGCGTTTGCAGATGTCTACGTATCGAAGTAATAGACATCAAATGCTTCATAAATCGCCATATAGCATCTCATCTCTATGTTTCATGATAAGATATAATATTCATTGTGGAGTGTTATGTATACCTCGTATTCACTTTAAAAGAATGTAAATGCGACACTTCCCTGCTGGGAAATAGCGTTTGCCGATGTCTACGTATCGAAGCAGTAGAGTTCTGATGCTTCTTAAATCGCCATATCGCATCTCATTTCTATGTTTCATGATAAGATGTAATATTCATTGTGCAGTGTTATGTATATCTCGTCTATACTTCAAATGGATGTAAATGCGACACTTCCTTGCTAGGAAATAGCGTTTGCAGATGTCTACGTATCGTAGCATTAGAGTTCTAATGCTTCTTAAATCGCCATATCGCATCTCATTTCTATGTTTCATGATCAGATATAATATTCATTGTGCAGTGTTATGTATATCTCGTCTATACTTCAAATGGATGTAAATGCGACACTTCCTTGCTAGGAAATAGCGTTTGCAGATGTCTACGTATCGTGGCATTAGAGTTCAAATGCTTCTCAAAACACGGTATCGCTACTCATTACTATGCTTCATGGTAATATATAATACTCATTGTGGAGTGTTATGTATACCTCGTATTCACATCAACAGAATATAAATGCGACACTTCCTTGCTAGGAAATAGCGCTTGCAGATGTCTACGTATCGAAGCAATAGAGTTCTAAACCTTCTAATTCGCGATATCGCATCTCATTTCTATGTTTCATGATAAGATATAATATTCATTGTGGAGTCTTATGTATAGCTCGTATTCGTTTCAAAAGAATGTAAATGCGACACGTCCTTGCTAGGAAGTAGCGTTTGCAGATGCCTACGTATCGAAGCAATAGTGTTCTAATGCTTCTTAAAACGCGATATCGCATCTCATTTCTACGTTTCATGATAAGATATAATATTCATTGCGATGTGTCATGTATACCTCGCATTCACTTCAAGAGATTGTAAATGCGACACTTCCTTGCAAGGATGTAGCGTTTGATGTCTACGAATCGAAGCAATAAAGTTCTAATGCTTCTCAAAACGCGTAATAGCATCTCATTTCTATGTCCCATTATAAGATATAATATTCATTGTGCATTGTTATGTATACCTCGTATTCACTTCAAAAGAATGTAAATACGACACTTCCTTATTAGGAAATAGCATTTGCAGATGTCTACGTATCGTAGCACTAAATTTCTAATGCTTCTTAAATCGCGAGATCGCATCTCATTTCTATGTCTCATGATAAGATATAATATTCATTGCGAAGTGTCATGTATACCTCGCATACACTTCAAATGAATGTAAATGCGACACTTCCTTGCTAGGAAATAACGTTTGCAGATGTCTACGTATCGAAGCAATAGAGTTCTAAAGCTTGTTAATTCGCGATATCTCATCTCATTTCTATGTTTCATGATAATATATAATATTCATTGTACAGTGTTATGTATATCTCGTCTACACTTCAAATGAATGTAAATGCGACACTTCCTTGCTAGGAAATAGCGGTTGCAGATGTCTACGTATCCAAGCAATAGAACTCTAATGCTTCTCAAAACCCGATATCGCATCTGTTTTCTATGTTTCATGATATGATATAATATTCATTGCAAAGTGCCATGATTACCACGCAGAAACTTCAAATGAATGTAAGTGCGACACTTCCTTCCTAGGAAGTATCGTTGGCAGATGTCTACGTATCGAAGCAATTGAGTTCTAATGCTTCTTAAAACGCGATATCGTATCTCATTTTTATGTTTCATGATAAGATATAATATTCATTGCGAAGTGTCAATTATACATCGTATTCACTACAAAAGTATGTAAATGCGACCCTTCCATGCTAGGAAATAGCCTTTGCAGATGCCTACGTATCGTAGCAATAGAATTCTAATGCTACTTAAAACGAGATGTCGCATTTCATTTCTATGTTTCGTGATAAGACATAATATTCATTGCGAAGTGTCATGTAGACCTCGTATTCACTTCAAAAGAATGAAAATGCGACACTCCCTTGTTAGGAAATAGCGTTTGCAGATGTCTACGTAACGTAGCATAGAGTTCTAATGCTTCTTAAAAGGCGATATCGCGTCTCACTTCTATGTTTCATGATAAGATATAATATTCTTTGCGAAGTGTCATGTATACCTCGTACTCACTTCAAAGAATGTAATTGCGACACTTCCATGCTAGGAAATAGACTTTGCAGATGTCTACGTATCGTAGCTATAGAGTTCTAATGCTACTTAAAACGAGATGTCGCATTTCATTTCTACGTTTCGTGATAAGATATAATATTCATTGTGGAATGTTATGTATACCTCGTATTCACTTCAAAAGAATGTAAATGCGACACTTCCTTGCTGGGAAATAACATTTGCAGATGTCTACGCATCGTAGCAATAGAGTTCTAGTGCTTCTTAAATCGCGATATCGCATCTCACTGCTGCGTTTCATGATAAGATATAATATTCATTGTGGAGTGTTATGTATACCTAGTATTCACTTCAAAAGAATGTAAATGCGACACTTCCTTGCTAGGAAATAGCGTTTTCAGATGACCACGTATCGTAAGAATAGAGTTCTAATTCTTCTTAAAACGAGATGTCGCATCTCATTTCTATGTTTCATGATAAGATATAATATCCATTGCGAAGTGTCATGCATTCCTCGTATTCATTTAAATGGAATGTAAATGCGACACTTCCATGCTAGCAAATAGCGTGCGCAGGTGTCTACGTATCGTAGCAATAGTGTTCTAATGCTTCTCAAAACGCGATATCGCGACTCATTTCTATGTTTCATGATAGGATACAATATTCTTAGCGAAATGTCATCTATAGAACGTATTCACTTCAAAACAATGTGACTGTGGCACTTTCTACCTAGGAAATTACGTTTCCAGATGCCTACGTACCGTAGCATTAGATTTCTGATGCTCCTGAAAATGCGAAATCGCATCACATTTCAATATTTTATAGTAACATATAATATTCATTGTGGAGTGTTACGTATACCTGGTATTCACTTGAAAAGAATGTAAATGCGACACTTCCTTGCTAGGAAATAGCGTTTACAGATGTCTACATATCGCAGCATTAGAGTTCTAATGCTACTCAAAACGCGATATCGCATCTCATGTTTATGTTTCTTGAAAAGGTATAATATTCATTGTGCAGTGTTATGTACATCTCGTCTATACTTCAAATGGATGTAAATGCGACACTTCCTTGCTAGGAAATAGCGTTTGCAGATGTCTACGTATCGTGGCATTAGATTTCTAAGGCTTCTCAAAACGCGATATTGCATCTCATTTCTATGTTTCATGATAAGATATAATATTCATTGTGGAATGTTATGTATACCTCGTATTCGTTTCAAAAGAATGTAAATGCGACACTTTCTTGCTAGGAAGTAGCGTTTGCAGATGTCTACGTATCCAAGCAATAGATTTCTAATGCTTCTTAAATCGTCATATCGTATCCCACTTCTATGTTTCATGATAAGATATAATATTCATTGCGAAGTGTCACATATACCTCGTATTCCTTTCAAAAGAATGTAAATGCGACACTTCCTTGCTAGGAAGTAGCGTTTGCAGATGTCTACGTATCGAAGCAATAGTGTTCTAATTCTTCTTAAATCGCGATATCGCATCTCATCTCTATGTTTCATGATAAGATATAATATTCATTGTGCAGTGTTATGCATATCTCGTCTATACTTCAAATGGATGTAAATGCTACAATTTCTTGCTAGGAAATAGCGTTTGCAGATGTCTACGTATCGAAGTAATAGACATCAAATGCTTCATAAATCGCCATATCGCATCTCATCTCTATGTTCCATGATAAGATATAATATTCATTGTGGAGTGTTATGTATACCTCGTATTCACTTTAAAAGAATGTAAATGCGACACTTCCCTGCTGGGAAATAGCGTTTGCCGATGTCTACGTATCGAAGCAGTAGAGTTCTGATGCTTCTTAAATCGCCATATCGCATCTCATTTCTATGTTTCATGATAAGATGTAATATTCATTGTGCAGTGTTATGTATATCTCGTCTATACTTCAAATGGATGTAAATGCGACACTTCCTTGCTAGGAAATAGCGTTTGCAGATGTCTACGTATCGTAGCATTAGAGTTCTAATGCTTCTTAAATCGGCATATCGCATCTCATTTCTATGTTTCATGATAAGATATAATATTCATTGTGCAGTGTTATGTATATCTCGTCTATACTTCAAATGGATGTAAATGCGACACTTCCTTGCTAGGAAATAGCGTTTGCAGATGTCTACGTATCGTGGCATTAGAGTTCTAATGCTTTTCAAAACACGATATCGCTACTCATTACTATGCTTCATGGTAATATATAATACTCATTGTGGAGTGTTATGTATACCTCGTATTCACATCAAAAGAATATAAATGCGACACTTCCTTGCTAGGAAGTAGCGTTTGCAGATGTCTACGTATCGAAGCAATAGTGTTCTAATTCTTCTTAAATCGCGATATCGCATCTCATTTCTATGTTTCATGATAAGATATAATATTCATTGTGGAGTCTTATGTATAGCTCGTATTCGTTTCAAAAGAATGTAAATGCGACACGTCCTTGCTAGGAAGTAGCGTTTGCAGATGCCTACGTATCGAAGCAATAGTGTTCTAATGCTTCTTAAAACGCGATATCGCATCTCATTTCTACGTTTCATGATAAGATATAATATTCATTGCGATGTGTCATGTATACCTCGCATTCACTTCAAGAGATTGTAAATGCGACACTTCCTTGCAAGGATGTAGCGTTTGATGTCTACGAATCGAAGCAATAAAGTTCTAATGCTTCTCAAAACGCGTAATAGCATCTCATTTCTATGTCCCATTATAAGATATAATATTCATTGTGCATTGTTATGTATACCTCGTATTCACTTCAAAAGAATGTAAATACGACACTTCCTTATTAGGAAATAGCATTTGCAGATGTCTACGTATCGTAGCACTAAATTTCTAATGCTTCTTAAATCGCGATATCGCATCTCATTTCTATGTCTCATGATAAGATATAATATTCATTGCGAAGTGTCATGTATACCTCGCATACACTTCAAATGAATGTAAATGCGACACTTCCTTGCTAGGAAATAACGTTTGCAGATGTCTACGTATCGAAGCAATAGAGTTCTAAAGCTTGTTAATTCGCGATATCTCATCTCATTTCTATGTTTCATGATAATATATAATATTCATTGTACAGTGTTATGTATATCTCGTCTACACTTCAAATGAATGTAAATGCGACACTTCCTTGCTAGGAAATAGCGGTTGCAGATGTCTACGTATCCAAGCAATAGAATTCTAATGCTTCTCAAAACCCGATATCGCATCTGTTTTCTATGTTTCATGATATGATATAATATTCATTGCAAAGTGCCATGATTACCACGCAGAAACTTCAAATGAATGTAAGTGCGACACTTCCTTCCTAGGAAGTAGCGTTGGCAGATGTCTACGTATCGAAGCAATTGAGTTCTAATGCTTCTTAAAACGCGATATCGTATCTCATTTTTATGTTTCATGATAAGATATAATATTCATTGCGAAGTGTCAATTATACATCGTATTCACTACAAAAGAATGTAAATGCGACACTTCCGTGCCAGGAAATAGCGTTTGCACATGTCTACGTATCGAAGTGTGACGTCAGGCGTGCCGCCTGCCACCCTCTCAACGCACCACAGCAACCACCCTCACGCGCCTGCACCACAGGCAACACCCAGGCGCAACTCGCCGTCTCACTCAGGCCAAGGGCTACGACCATCTACTCGCTCGCACCCGCAGAGGTGCTCGCCGTCTCTCTCACTCCAAGGGACCTACCCTCCGTCTCACTCGCACCCGCAGAGGTGTTCGCCACCTCTCTCGCTCCAAGGGCAACACACTCTGTCCCACTCGCACCGAGGACCATGTGCGCTGTCTCGCTCCCACTCAAGGAGTCACCCACTGTTTCACTCTTACCTCCAGGGTAACTCGCCCTCTCGCTCACTCCAGGGACGTACCAGGAGAATCAACCTCTACGAGATCCGACGACGGGAACCCTCACCGTACAAAGGACTCTACGATTTCACCATCCCAGATCTGCCATGCCCAAAATACTATTTCTAAGATTATTAATTAACATTATATATATACTCCTACATTCTAAGCTCTGTATTCCTAGCTCATAGAATTTACACGACACAACTTTATAACGACACAAACAACACACATTTTACATTTAAGGCGTAATTTCTAATTTCATACTTGTACCTCTGTATTCATAAGTTGCGCTAATTAAGTAAGCCGCGACGCGCGAAATCGCGACCGCCTCAGCGGCACGCGCCGCTAGCCCCACCACGCAACGCCGAGACCCCACTCCGGCGTCCACTTACTCCCACCTACGTTCGCACGCGACCGAAGCGCTCCGAGAGTCGAAGAGGTCGCAGGCGCATCTTGGGAGACACAGTCAATTACAGACAGTCAATTACAGACAGTCATGACGGACAGTCAGACACAGTCAGTCAGTACCGTCAGTACGGTACAGTTCTATCTCGCCTTCGGGCACTTCTAATTCCAAGTCTCTTCCAAGTCGCGCCATAGGGCCGTCGCGCAGCCTCGATGAGGTTCCTAGTTCTAAAGTCTTTGTTCTAATTTCTAATTCATAGTTAACCTAGTCTTAATACTTAGAAATAATTGTTCTTGTACTCTTTGATTTAGAATATACTTTATTATTTTTCTACCACATCAAGTTCTAGTTCATTCCAACTCCATTTCTAAATTCAATTTTATTTTAGTACAAATTCTTCCAAGTTCGTAACAACTTGAGTGTTTACAAACGAACTCTTCGCGCCGGGAGGAAGAATTTAATCCATTATCTCGTGCGGAATACGTTGGTAAAACGCCAGAATTCTTCGTTCATCGACGGACGGCGACATTCATCGCAGCTTCCACCGTCACAACGCCGATTCCAGCCAGCCGTACGCCGACTCCTCCCCCGAGAACGACCTTCGACGATCGCCACATCTGAAAGCAGAAGAGAGAAATCAGCGAAAGGTAAATAAAATCCTTCCTTACACGCGTTCGCGATTGTTTAAGGTGCCCGCGTCTTCCCAGAATCGACGGACCCGGTCATACGCGTTTTATACCGGACCGAATTCGCGACTAAAAGGCTTGTGTCATTCAGCCTCCTGGGATACGAATAATTTGTTCGCCAGGACGTGACAGAAGCAATAGAGTTCTAATGCCTCTTAAATAGAGTTATCGCATCTCTTTTCTATGTTTTATGATAAGATATAATATTCATTGCCAAGTGTCTTGTATGCCTCGCATACTCCTCAAATGAATGTAAATGCGACTCTTCCTTGCTAGGAAATAGCGTTTGCAGATGTCTACGTATCGTAGCATCAGAGATCTAACGCTTCTCAAAACGCGATATCGCATCTCATTTCTATTCTCTTGATAAGATATAATATTAATTGCGAAGTGTCATGTATACCTCGCATGCGCTTCAAGTGAATGTAAGTGCGACACTTCCTTGGTAGGAAATAGCGTTTGCAGATGTCTACGTATCGAAGCAATAGTGTTCTAATGCTTCTTAAATCGCGATATCGAATCTCATTTCTATCTATCCTGATAAGATATAATATTCATTGTGGAGTGTTATGTCTACATCGTACTCGCTTCAAAAGAATGCAAATGCGACACTTCCTTCCTAGGAAATAGCGTTGGCAGATGTCTGCGTATCATAGCAATGGAGTTCTTATACTGCCTACAACGCGATATCGCATCTCATTTCTATGTTTCATGATAAGATATAATATTCATTGCCAAGTGTCTTGTATACCTCGCATACTCCTCAAATGAATATAATGCGACTCTTCCTTGCTAGGAAATAGCGTTTGCAGATGTCTACGTATCGTGGCATTAGAGTTCTAATGCTTCTCAAAACGCGATATCGCATCTCATTTCTATGTTTCATGATAAGATATAATATTCATTGTGGAATGTTATGTATACCTCGTATTCGTTTCAAAAGAATGTAAATGCGACACTTTCTTGCTAGGAAGTAGCGTTTGCAGATGTCTACGTATCCAAGCAATAGATTTCTAATGCTTCTTAAATCGTCATATCGCATCTCACTTCTATGTTTCATGATAAGATATAATATTCATTGCGAAGTGTCACATATACCTCGTATTCCTTTCAAAAGAATGTAAATGCGACACTTCCTTGCTAGGAAGTAGCGTTTGCAGATGTCTACGTATCGAAGCAATAGTGTTCTAATTCTTCTTAAATCGCGATATCGCATCTCATCTCTATGTTTCATGATAAGATATAATATCCATTGCGAAGTGTCATGTATACCTCGTATTCCTTTCAAAGGAATGTAAATGCGACACTTCCTTGCTAGGAAGTAGCGTTTGCAGATGTCTACGTATCGAAGCAATACGGATGTAATGCTTCTTAAATCGCCATATCGCTTCTCATTTCTATGTATCATGACAATATATAACATTCATTGCGAAGTGTCATGTATACCTCGCATACACTTCAAAAGAATGTAAATGCGACACTTCCTTGCTAGGAAATAGAGTTTGCAGATGTCTACGTATCGAAGCAATAGACATCTAATGCTTCATAAATCGTCATATTGCATCTCATTTCTATGTTTCATGATTAGATATAATATTTATTGTGCAGTGTTATGTATACCTCGTATTCGCCTCAAAAGAATGTAAATGCGACTCTTCCTTGCTAGGAAGTAGCGTTTGCAGATGCCTACGTATCGAAGCAATAGTGTTCTAATGATTCTTAAATCGCGATATCGCATCTCATTTCTATGTTTCATGACAATATATAATATTCATTGCGAAGGGTCATGTATACCTCGCATACACTTAAAATGAATGTAAATGCGACACTTCCTTCCTAGGAAATAGCGTTTGCAGATGTCTACGTATCGAAGCAATAGATTTCTAAAGCTTGCTAATTCGCGATATCGCATCTCATATCTATGTTTCAAGATAATATATAATATTCATTGCGAAGTTTCATGTATACCTCGCATACAATTCAAACGAATATGAATGCGACAGTTCCTTGCTAGGAAATAGTGTTTGCAGATGTCTACGTGTCGAAGCAATAGTGTTCTAATGCTTCTTAAATCGTCATATCGCATCTCAATTCTATGTTTCATGATAAGATATAATATTCATTGTGAAGTGTCATGTATACCTCGTATTCCTTTCAAAAGAATGTAAATGCGACACTCCCTTGTTAGGAAGTAGCGTTTGCAGATGTCTACGTATCGAACCAAAAGTGTTCTAATGCTTCTTAAATCGCGATATCGCATCTCATTTCTATGTTTCATGACAATATATAATATTCATTGCGATGGGTCATGTATACCTCGCATACACTTAAAATGTATGTAAATGTGACACTTCCCTGCTAGGAAATAGCGTTTGCAGATGTCTACGTATCGAAGCAATAGATTTCTAATGCTTCTTAAATCGCGATATCGCATCTCATCTCTATGTTTCATGATAAGATATAATATTCATTGTGCAGTGTTATGTATATCTCGCCAATACTTCAAATGGATGTAAATGCTACAATTTCTTGCTAGGAAATAGCGTTTTCAGATGTCTACGTATCGAAGTATTAGACATCAAATGCTTCATAAATCGCCAAATCCCATCTCATTTCTATGTTTCATGATAAGATATAATATTCATTGTGGAATGTTATGTATACCTCGTATTCGTTTCAAAAGAATGTAAATGCGACACGTCCTTGCTAGGAAGTAGCGTTTGCAGATGTCTACGTATTCAAGCAATAGATTTCTAATGCTTCTTAAATCGTCATTTCGCATCTCATTTCTATGTTTCATGATAAGATATAATATTCATTGCGAAGTGTCACGTATACCTCGTATTCCTTTCAAAAGAATGTAAATGCGCCACTTCCTTGCTAGGAAGTGGCGTTTGCAGATGTCTACGTATCGAAGCAATAGTGTTCTAATTCTTCTTAAATCGCGATATCGCATCTCATTTCTATGTTTCATGATAAGATATAATATTCATTGCGCAGTGTTATGACTACCTCGTATTCACTTCAAAAGAATGTAAATGCGACACTTCCTTGCTTGGAAATAGCGTTTGCAGATGTCTACTTATCGAAGCAATAGTTTTCTAATGCTTCTTAAATCGTCATATCGCATCTCATTTCTATGTTTCATGATAAGATATAATATTCATTGCGAAGTGTCACGTATACCTCGTATTCCTTTCAAAAGAATGTAAATGCGACACTTCCTTGCTAGGAAGTAGCGTTTGCAGATGTCTACGTATCGAAGCAATAGTGTTCTAATTCTTCTTAAATCGCGATATCGCATCTCATCTCTATGTTTCATGATAAGATATAATATCCATTGCGAAGTGTCATGTATACCTCGTATTCCTTTCAAAGGAATGTAAATGCGACACTTCCTTGCTAGGAACTAGCGTTTGCAGATGTCTACGTATCGAAGCAATACGGATCTAATGCTTCTTAAATCGCCATATCGCTTCTCATTTCTATGTATCATGACAATATATAATATTCACTGCGAAGTGTCATGTATACCTCGCATACACTTCAAATGAATGTAAATGCGACACTTCCTTGCTAGGAAATAGAGTTTGCAGATGTCTACGTATCGAAGCAATAGACATCTAATGCTTCATAAATCGTCATATTGCATCTCATTTCTATGTTTCATGATTAGTTATAATATTTATTGTGCAGTGTTATGTATACCTCGTATTCTCCTCAAAAGAATGTAAATGCGACTCTTCCTTGCTAGGAAGTAGCGTTTGCAGATGTCTACGTATCGAAGCAATAGTGTTCTAATTCTTCTTAAATCGCGATATCGCATCTCATCTCTATGTTTCATGATAAGATATAATATTCATTGTGCAGTGTTATGCATACCTCGTCTATACTTCAAATGGATGTAAATGCTACAATTTCTTGCTAGGAAATAGCGTTTGCAGATGTCTACGTATCGAAGTAATAGACATCAAATGCTTCATAAATCGCCATATCGCATCTCATCTCTATATTTCATGATATGATATAATATTCATTGTGGAGTGTTATGTATACCTCGTATTCACTTTAAAAGAATGTAAATGCGACACTTCCCTGCTGGGAAATAGCGTTTGCCGATGTCTACGTATCGAAGAAATAGTGTTCTAATGCTTCTTAAATCGCCATATTACATCAGATTTCTATGTTTCATGATAAGATATAATATTCATTGTGGAGTGTTATGTATACCTCGTATTCACTTCAAAAGAATGTAAATGCGACACTTTCTTGCTAGTAAATGGCGTTTGCAGATGTCTACGTATCGAAGCAGTAGAGTTCTAGTGCTCCTTAAATCGCCATATCGCATCTCATTTCAATGTTTGATGATAAGATGTAATATTCATTGTGCAGTGTTATGTATATCTCGTCTATACTTCAAATGGATGTAAATGCGACACTTCCTTGCTAGGAAATAGCGTTTTCAGATATCTGCGTATCGAAGCAATAGAGTTCTAGTGCTTCTTAAATAGCCATATCGCATCTCATTTATATGTTTCATGATAAGATATAATATTCATTGTCCAGTGTTATGTATATCTCGTCTATACTTCAAATGGATGTAAATGCGACACTTCCTTGCTAGGAAATAGCGTTTGCAGATGTTGTACGTATCGTGGCATTAGAGTTCTAATGCTTCTCAAAACACGATATCGCTACTTATTACTATGCTTCATGATAAGATATAATATTCATTGTGCAGTGTTATGTATATCTCGTCTATACTTCAAATGGATGTAAATGCGACACTTCCTTGCTAGGTAATAGCGTTTGCAGATGTCTTCGTATCGAAGCAATAGAGTTCTAAAACCTTCTAATTCGCGATATCGCATCTCATTTCTATGTTTCATGATAAGATATAATATTCATTGTGGAGTCTTATGTATACCTCGTATTCGTTTCAAAAGAATGTAAATGCGACACGTCCTTGCTAGGAAGTAGCGTTTGCAAATGCCTACGTATCGAAGCAATAGTGTTCTAATGATTCTTAAATCGCGATATCGCATCTCATTTCTATGTTTCATGACAATATATAATATTCATTGCGAAGGGTCATGTATATCTCGCATACACTTAAAATGAATGTAAATGCGACACTTCCTTGCTAGGAAATAGCGTTTGCAGGTGTCTACGTATCGAAGCAATAGATTTCTAAAGCTTTCTAATTCGCGATATCGCATCTCATATCTATGTTTCATGATAATATATAATATTCACTGCGAAGTTTCATGTATACCTCGCATACAATTCAAACGAATGTGAATGTGACAGTTCCTTGCTAGGAAATAGTGTTTGCAGATGTCTACGTGTCGAAGCAATACCGTTCTAATGCTTCTTAAATCGCCATATTACATCACATTTCTATGTTTCATGATAAGATATAATATTCATTGTGGAGTGTTATGTATACCTCGTATTCACTTCAAAAGAATGTAAATGCGACACTTCCTTGCTAGTAAATGGCGTTTGCAGATGTCTACGTGTCGAAGCAGTAGAGTTCTAGTGCTTCTTAAATCGCCATATCGCATCTCATTTCAATGTTTCATGATAAGATATAATATTCATTGTGCCGTGTTATGTATATCTCGTCTATACTTCAAATGGATGTAAATGCGACACTTCCTTGCTAGGAAATAGCGTTTTCAGATATCTGCGTATCGAAGCAATAGAGTTCTAATGCTTCTTAAATAGCCATATCGCATCTCATTTCTATGTTTCATGATAAGATATAATATTCATTGTGGAATGTTATGTATACCTCGTATTCGTTTCAAAAGAATGTAAATGCGACAATTCCTTGCTAGGAAGTAGCGTTTGCAGATGTCTACGTATCGAAGCAATAATGTTCTAATTCTTCTTAAATCGCGGTATCGCATCTCATCTCTATGTTTCATGATAAGATATAATATTCATTGTGCAGTGTTATGTATATCTCGTCTATACTTCAAATGGATGTAAATGCTACAATTTCTTGCTAGGAAATAGCGTTTGCAGATGTCTACGTATCGAAGTAATAGACATCAAATGCTTCATAAATCGCCATATCGCATCTCATTTCTATGTTTCATGATAAGATATAATATTCATTGCGCAGTGTCATGTATACCTTGTATTCCTTTCAAAAGAATGTAAATGCGACACTTCCTTGCCAGGAAGTAGCGTTTGCAGATGTCTACGTATCGAAGAAATAGTGTTCTAATGCTTCTAAAATCGCCATATTACATCACATTTCTATGTTTCATGATAAGATATAATACTCATTGTGCAGTGTTATGTATATCTCGTCTATACTTCAAATGGATGTAAATGCGACACTTCCTTGCTAGGAAATAGCGTTTGCAGATGTCTACGTATCGTGTCATTAAGGTTCTAATGCTTCTCAAAACGCGATATCGCATCTCATTTCTATGTTTCATGATAAGATATAATATTCATTATGGAATGTTATGTATACCTCGTATTCGTTTCAAAAGAATGTAAATGCGACACTTTCTTGCTAGGAAGTAGCGTTTGCAGATGTCTACGTATCAAAGCAATAGATTTCTAATGCTTCTTAAATCGTCATATCGCATCTCATTTCTATGTTTCATGATAGGATATAATATACATTGCGAAGTGTCACGTATACCTCGTATTCCCTTCAAAAGAATGTAAATGCGACACTTCCTTGCTAGGAAGTAGCGTTTGCAGATGTCTACGTATCGAAGCAATAGTGTTCTAATTCTTCTTAAATCGCGATATCGCATCTCATCTCTATGTTTCATGATAAGATATAATATTCATTGTGCAGTGTTATGTATATCTCGTCTATACTTCAAATGGATGTAAATGCTTCAAATTCTTGCTAGGAAATAGCGTTTGCAGATGTCTACGTATCGAAGTAATAGACATCAAATGCTTCATAATTCGCCATATCGCATCTCATTTCTATGTTTCATGAAAAGATATAATATTCATTGCGAAGTGTCATGTATACCTTGTGTTCCTTTCAAAAGAATGTAAATGCGACACTTCCTTGCTAGGAAGTAGCGTTTGCAGATGTCTACGTATCGAAGAAATAGTGTTCTAATGCTTCTTAAATCGCCATATTACATCAGATTTCTATGTTTCATGATAAGATATAATATTCATTGTGGAGTGTTATGTATACCTCGTATTCACTTCAAAAGAATGTAAATGCGACACTTTCTTGCTAGTAAATGGCGTTTGCAGATGTCTACGTATCGAAGCAGTAGAGTTCTAATGAACCTTAAATCGCGATATCGCATCTCATTTCTATGTTTCATGACAATATATAATATTCATTGCGAAGGGTCATGTATACCTCGCATACACTTAAAATGAATGTAAATGCGACACCTCCTTGCTAGGAAATAGCGTTTTCAGATGTCTACGTATCGAAGCAATAGATTTCTAAAGCTTGCTAGTTCGCGATATCGCATCTCATACCTATGTTTCATGATAATATATAATATTCATTGCGAACTTTCATGTATACCTCGCATACAATTCAAACGAATGTGAATGCGACAGTTTCTTGCTGGGAAATAGTGTTTGCAGATGTCTACATGTCGAAGCAATAGTGTTCTAATGCTTCTTAAATCGTCATATCGCATCTCATTTCTATGTTTCATGATAAGATATAATATTCATTGCGAAGTGTCACGTATACCTCGTATTCCTTTCAAAGGAATGTAAATGCGACAGTTCCTTGCTAGGAAATAGTGTTTGCAGATATCTACGTATCGAAGCAATAAAGTTCTAAAGCTTCATAAATCGCGATATCGCATCTCATTTCTATGTTTCATGATAAGATATAATATTCATTGTGCAGTGTTATGAATACCTCGTATACACTACAAAAGAATGTAAATGCGACACTTCCTTGCTAGGAAGTAGCGTTCGCAGATGTCTACGTATCGAAGCAATACGGATCTAATGCTTCTTAAATCGCCATATCGCTTCTCATTTCTATGTTTCATGACAATATATAATATTCACTGAGAAGTGTCATGTATATCTCGCATACACTTCAAATGGATGTGAATGCGACAGTTCCTTGCTGGGAAATAGTGTTTGCAGATATCTACGTATCGAAGCAATAGAGTTCTAATGCTTCTTATATCGCGATATCGCATCTCATTCCTATGTTTCTTGATAAGATATAATATTCATTGTGCAGTGTTATGAATACCTCGTATTCACGTCAAAAGAATGTAAATGCGACACTTCCTTGCTTTGAAATAGCGATTGCAGATGTCTACGTATCGAAGCAGTAGTGTTCTAATGCTTCTTAAATCGCGATATCGCATCTCGTTTCTATGTTTCGTGACAGGATATAATATTCATTGCGAAATGTCACTTATACCTCGCATACACTTCAAATGAATGTAATTGCGACACTTCCTTCCTAGGAAATAGCGTTTGCAGGTGTCTATGTATCATGGCAATAGAGTTCTAACGCTTCTTCAAGCGCGAGATCGCAACTCATTTCAATGTTTCATGATAAGATATAATATTCATTGCGAAGTGTCATGTATACCTCGTATTCACTTCAACAGAATCTAAATGCGACACTTCCTTGTTAGGAATTAGCGTTTGAAGATGTCTCCGTATCGAAGCAATAGTGTTCTAATGCTTCTCAAAACGCGATGTCGCATCTGATTCCTGTGTTTCATGATTACATATAATATTCATTGTGCAGTGTTATGTATACCTCGTATTCGCATCAGAAGAATGTAAATGTGACACTTCCTTCCTAGGAAATAGCGTTTGTACGTGTCTACGTATCATAGCTATAGAGTTCTAATGCTTCTTAAAACGAGATGTCGCATTTCATTTCCATGTTTCGTGGTAAGATATAATATTCATTGTGGAGTGTTATGTATACCTCGTATTCACTTGCAAAGAATGTAAATGCTACACTTCCTTGCTAGGAAATATTGTTTGCAGATGTCTACGTATATTAGCAATAGAGTACTAATGCTTCTTAAAACGACAAGTCGTATTTCATTTCTACATTTCGTAATAAGATATAATATTCATTGTGTAATGTTATGTATACCTCGTATTCACTTCAATGGAATGTAAGTGCGACATTTCCTTGCTAGGAAATAGAGTTTGCAGATGTCTACGTATATTAGCAATAGAGTTCTAATGCTTCTCAAAATGCGATATAGCACCTCATTCCTATGTTTCATGATAAGAAATAATATTCATTGCGAAGTGTCATGTATATCTCGTATTCACTTCAAAGGAATGTAAATGCGACACTTCCATGCTAGGAAGTAGCGTTTGCAGAAGTCTACATATCGTAGCAATAGAGTTCTAATGCTACTTAAAACGAGATGTCGCAATTTCATTTCTATGTTTCGTAATAAGATATAATATTCATTGTGGAGTGTTATGTATACCTCGTATTCACTTCAAAAGTATGTAAATGCGACCCTTCCATGCTAGCAAATAGCCTTTGCAGATGTTTACGCATCGTAGCAATAGAGTTCTAATGCTTGTTGGAACGCGATATCGCATCTCACATCTATGTTTCATGATAAGATATAATATTCATTGCGAAGTGTCATGTATACTTCGTATTCACATGACAGGAATGTAAATGCGACGCTTCCATGCTAGGAAATAGCGTTTGCAGATGTCTACGTATCGTAGCAATAGTGTTCTAATGCTTCTTAAAACGAGATGCCGCATCTCATTTCTATGTTTCATGATAAGATATAATGTTCAGTGCGAAGTGTTATGTATACTTCGTATTCACTTCAAAAGGATGTAAGTGCGACACTTCCTTGCTAGGAAATAGCGTTTCCAGACGACTACGTATGGAAATAATAGAGTTCTAATACATCTTAAAACGAGATGTCGCATCGCATTTCTATGTTTCATGAAAAGATATAATATTCATTGCGAAGTGTCATGTATACCTCAATTTCACTACACAGGAATGTAAATGCGACACTTCCATGTTAGGAAATATTGTTTGCAGATGTCTACGTATGGTAGCAATAGAGTTCTAATGCTTCTTAAAACGAGATGTCGCATTTCATTTCTATGTTTCGCGATAAGATATAATATTCATAGTAGAGTGTTATGTATACCTCGTATTCACTTCATAAGAATGTAAGTGCGACACTTCGTTGGAAGGAAATATTGTTTGCAGATGTCTACGTATCGTAGCAATAGAGTTCTAATGCTTCTTAAAGCGCGATATCGCATCTCACTACTATGTTTCATGATAAGTTGTAGTAATCATTGCGAAGTGTCATGTATACCTCGTATTCACATCAAAAGAATGTAAATGCGACACTTACAAGCTAGGAAATACCGTTTGCAGATGTCTACGTATCGCAGCAATAGAGTTCTAATGCTTCTTAAAACGAGATGTCGCATTTCATATCTATGTTTCGTGGTAAGATATAATATTCATTGTAGAGTGTAATGTATACCGCATAATAAATTCAAAAGAATGTAAATGCGACACTTCCATGCTAGGAAATAGCGTTTGCATATGCCTACGTATCGTAGCAAGAGAGATCTAATGCTTCTTAAAACACGATATCGCATCTCACACCTATGTTTCATGATAAGATATAATAATCATTGCGATGTGTCATGTATACCTCGTATTCACTTCAAAAGAATGTAAATGCGACACTTACATGCTAGGAAATAGCGTTTGCAGATGTCTACGTATCGCAGCAATAGAGTTCTAATGCTTCTTAAAACGCGGTATCGCATCTCACTGCTATGTTTCATGATAAGATATAATATTCATTATGGAGTGTCATGTATACCTCGTATTCACATCAAAAGAATGTAAATGCGACACTTACATGCTAGGAAATACCGTTTGCAGATGTCTACATATCGCAGCAATTGGGATCTAATGGTTCTTAGAACGAGATGTCGCATTTGATTTCTGTGTTTCGTGGTAAGATATAATATACATTGTAGAGAGATATGTATACCTCGTATTCACTTCAAAAGAATGTAAATGCGACACTTCCTTGCTAGGAAATATTGTTTGCAGATGTCTACGTATCGTAGCAATAGAGTTCTAATGCTTCTTAAAACGCGATATCGCATCTCACTGCTATGTTTCATGATGAGATATAATATTCATTATGGAGTGTTATGTATACCTCGTACTCACTTCAAAAGAATGTAAATACGACCCATCCATGCTAGGAAGTAGCCTTTGCAGATGTCTACGTATCGTAGCAATAGAGTACTAATGCTTCTTAGAACGCGATATCGCATCTCACTTCCATGTTTCATGATAAGATATAATATTCATTGCGAAGTGTCATGTATACCTCGTATTCACTTCAAAAGAATGTAAATGCGACACTTCCATGCTAGGAAATAGCGTTTGCAGATGTCTACGTATCGTAGCAATAGAGTTCTAATGCCTCTTAAAACGCGATATCGCATCTCACTGCTATGTTTCATGATAAGATATAATATTCGTTATGGAGTGATATGTATACCTCGTACTCACTTCAAAAGAAAGTAAATGCGACCCTTCCATGCTAGGGAATAGCCTTTGCAGATGTCTACGTATCGTAGCAATAGAGTTCTAATGCTTCTTAGAACGCGACATCGCATCTCACTTTTATGTTTCATGATAAGATATAATATTCATTGCGAAGTGTCATGTATACCTCGTACTGACTTCAAAAGAATGTAAATGCGACACTTCCATGCTAGGAAATAGCGTTTGCAGATGTCTACTTATCGTAGCAATAGAGTTCTAATGCTTCTCAAAACGCGATATAGCACCTCTTTCCTATGTTTCATGATAATATATAATATTCATTGCGAAGTGTCATGTATATCTCGTATTCACTTCAAACGAATGTAAATGCGACACTTCCATGCTTGAAAATAGCGTTTTCAGATGTCTACGTATCGTCTCAATAGAGTTCTAATGCTTCTCAAAACGCGATATAGCACCTCATTCCTATGTTTCATGATAAGATATAATATTCAGTGCGAAGTGTTATGTATACTTCGTATTCACTTCAAAAGGATGTAAGTGCGACACTTCCTTGCTAGGAAATAGCGTTTCCAGACGACTACGTATGGAAATAATAGAGATCTAATACATCTTAAAACGTGATGTCGCATCGCATTTCTATGTTTCATGAAAAGATATAATATTCATTGCGAAGTGTCATGTATACCTCGATTTCACTACACAAGAATGTAAATGCGACACTTCCATGCTAGGAAATAGCGTTTGCAGATGTCTACGTATCGTAGCAATAGAGTTCTAATGCTTCTTAAAACGCGATATCGCATCTCACTGCTATGTTTCATGATAAGATATATTATTCATTATGGAATGATATGTATACCTCGTAGTCACTTCAATAGAAAGTAAATGCGACCCTTCCATGCTAGGGAATAGCCTTTGCAGATGTCTACGTATCGTAGCAATAGAGTTCTAATGCTTCTCAAAACGCGATATAGCACCTCATTCCTATGTTTCATGATAAGATATAATATTCAGTGCGAAGTGTTATGTATACTTCGTATTCACTACAAAAGGATGTAAGTGCGACACATCCTTGCTAGGAAATAGCGTTTCCAGACGACTACGTATGGAAATAATAGAGATCTAATACATCTTAAAACGTGATGTCGCATCGCATTTCTATGTTTCATGAAAAGATATAATATTCATTGCGAAGTGTCATGTATACCTCGATTTCACTACACAAGAATGTAAATGCGACACTTCCATGCTAGGAAATAGCGTTTGCAGATGTCTACTTATCGTAGCAATAGAGTTCTAGTGCTTCTCAAAACGCGATATAGCACCTCATTCCTATGTTTCATGATAAGATATAATATTCATTGCGAAGTGTCATGTACATCTCGTATTCACTTCAAACGAATGTAAATGCGACACTTCCATGCTAGGAAATAGCGTTTGCAGATGTCTACGTATCGTAGCTATAGATTTCTAATGCTTGTTAAAACGCGATATCGCATCTGACTGCTATGTTTCATGAGAAGATATAATATTCATTATGGAGTGTTATGTATACCTCGTACTCACTTCAAAAGAATGTAAATGCGACCCTCCCATCCTAGGAAATAGCGCTTGCAGATGTCTACGTATCGTAGCAATAGAGATCTAATGCTTCTTAAAACGAGATGTCGCATCTCATTTCTATGTGTCATGATCAGATATAATATTCATTGCGAAGTGTCATGTATACCTCGTATTCACTTCAAAAGGATGTAAATGCGACACTTCCTTGCTAGGAAATAGAGTTTCCAGATGACTACGTGTCGAAACAATAGAGTTCTAATGATTCTTAAAATGCCATATCGCATCTCACTTCTATGTTTCATGATAAGATATAATATTCATTGCGAAGTGTCATGTATATCTCGTATTCACTTCAAACGAATGTAAATGCGACACTTCCATGCTAGGAAATAGCGTTTGCAGATGCCTACGTATCGTAGCAATAGAGTTCTAATGCTTCTCAAAACGCGATATAGCACCTCATTCCTATGTTTCATGATAAGATATAATATTCATTGCGAAGTGTCATGTATATCTCGTATTCACTTCAAAAGAATGTAGATGCGACACTTCCATGCTAGGAAATAGTGTTTGCAGATGTCTACGTATCGTAGCAATAGAGTTCTAATGCTTCTTAAAACGCGATATCGCATCTCACTGCTATGTTTCATGATGAGATATAATATTCATTATGGAGTGTTATGTATACCTCGTACTCACTTCAAAAGAATGTAAATACGACCCTTCCATGCTAGGAAGTAGCCTTTGCAGATGTCTACGTATCGTAGCAATAGAGTACTAATGCTTCTTAGAACGCGATATCGCATCTCACTTCCATGATTCATGGTAAGATATAATATTCATTGCGAAGTGTCATGTATACCTCGTATTCACTTCAAATAATGTAAATGCGACACTTCCATGCTAGGAAATAGCGTTTGCAGATGTCTACGTATCGTAGCAATAGAGTTCTAATGCTTCTTAAAACGCGATATCGCATCTCACTGCTATGTTTCATGATAAGATATAATATTCATTATGGAGTGTTATGAATACCTCGTACTCACTTCAAAAGAATGTAAATGCGACCCTTCCATGCTAGGAAATAGCCTTTGCAGATGTCTACGTATCGTAGCAATAGAGTTCTAATGCTTCTTAAAACGCGATATCGCATCTCACTGCTATGTTTCATGATGAGATATAATATTCATTATGGAGTGTTATGTATACCTCGTACTCACTTCAAAAGAATGTAAATGCGACCCTTCCATGCTAGGAAATAGCGTTTGCAGATGTCTACGTATCGTAGCAATGGAGTTCAAATGCTTCCTAATACGCGATATCGCATCTCACTTCTATGTTTCATGATAAGATATAATATTCAATGCGAAGTGTCATGTATACCTCGATATCACTTCACAAGAATGTAAATGCGACACTTCCATGCTAGGAAATATTGTTTGCAGATGTCTACGTATATTAGCAATAGAGTTCTAATGCTTCTCAAAACGCGATATAGCATCTCATTCCTATGTTTCATGATAAGATATAATATTCATTGCGATGTGTCATGTATATCTCGTATTCACTTCAAAAGAATGTAAATGCGACACTTGCATGCTAGGAAATAGCGTTTGCAGATGTCTACGTATCGTAGCAATAGAGATCTAATGCTCTTAAAACGCGATATCGCATCTCACTGCTATGTTTCATGATAAGATATAATATTCATTATGGAGAGTTATGTATACCTCGTACTCACTTCAAAAGAATGTAAATGCGACCCTTCCATGCTAGGAAATAGCGTTTGCAGATGTCTACGTATCGTAGCAATAGAGTTCAAATGCTTCCTAATACGCGATATCGCATCTCACTTCTATGTTTCATGATAAGATATAACATTCAATGCGAAGTGTCATGTATACGTCGATATCACTTCACAAGAATGTAAATGCGACACTTCCATGCTAGGAAATATTGTTTGCAGATGTCTACGTATCACAGCAGTAGAGTACTAATGCTTCTTGAAACGAGATGTCGTATTTCATTTCTATGTTTCGTAATAAGATATAATATTCATTGTGTAATGTTATGTATACCTCTTATTCACTTCAGCGGAATGTAAGTGCGACATGTCCATGCTAGGAAATAGAGTTTGCAGATGTCTACGTATATTAGCAATAGAGTTCTAATGCTTCTCAAAACGCAATATAGCACCTCATTCCTATGTTTCATGATAAGATATAATATTCATTGCGAAGTGTCATGTATATCTCGTATTCACTTCAAAAGAATGTAAATGCGACACTTCCATGCTAGGAAATAGCGTTTGCAGATGTCTACGTATCGTAGCAATAGAGTTCTAATGCTTCTTAAAACGCGATATCGCATCTCACTGCTATGTTTCATGATAAGATATAATATTCATTATGGAGTGTTATGTATACCTCATACTCACTTCAAAAGAATGTAAATGCGACCCTTCCATGCTAGGAAATAGCGTTTGCAGATGTCAACGTATATTAGCAATAGAGATCTAATGCTTCTCAATACGCGATATCGCATATCATTCCTATGTTTCAGGATAAGATATAATACTCATTGCGAAGTGTCATGTATATCTCGTATTCACTTCAAAAGAATGTAAATGCGACACTTCCTTGCTAGGAAATATTGTTTGCAGATATCTACGTATCGTAGCAATAGAGTTCTAATGCTTCCTAAAACGCGATATCGCATCTCACTTCTATGTTTCATGATAAGATATAATATTCATTGCGATGTGTCATGTACACCTCGTATTCACTTCAAAAGAACGTAAATGCGACACTTCCTTGCTAGGAAACAGCGTATTCAGATGTCTACGTATCGTAGCAAAAGGATTCTAATGCTACTTAAATCGCGATATCGCATCTCATTTCTATGTTTCGTGATAAGATATAATATTCATTGCGAAGTGTCATGTATACCTCGTATTCACTTCAAAAGAATGTAAATCCGACTACTGCTTGCTAGGAAATAGCGTTTGCAGATGTCTACGTATCGTAGCAATAGAGTTCTAATGCTACTTAAATCGCGATATCGCATCTCATTTGTATGTTTCGTGATAAGATATAATATTCATTCCGAAGTGTCATGCACACCTCGTATTCACTTCAAAAGAATGTAAATGCGACACTTCCTTGCTAGGAAATAGCGTTTTCAGATGTCTTCGTATCGTAGCAAAAGGGTTCTAATGCTATTTAAATCGCGATATCGCATCCCTCTCCTGTGTTTCATGATAAGATATTATATTCATTGCGAAGTGTCATGTATACCTCGTATTCACTTCAAAAGAATGTAAATGCGACTATTGCTCGCTAGGAAATAGCGTTTGCAGATGTCTCCGCATCGAGACCGTAGAGTTCTAATGCTTCTTAAAACGCGATATCGCATCCCTCTTCCGTGTTTCATGATAAGATATAATATTCATTGCGAAGTGTCATGTATACCTCGTATTCACTTCAAAAGAATGTAAATGCGAATCTTCCTTGCTAGGAAATAGCGTTTGCAGATGTCTCCGCATCGAGGCCATAGAGTTCTAAAGCTTCTTAAAACGCGATATCGCATCACGCTTCAATGTTTCATGATAAGATATAATATTCATTGCGAAGTGTCATGTATACCACGTATTCTCTCCAAACGAATGTAAATGCGACACTTCCTTCCAAGGAAATAGCGTTTCCAGATATCTACGTATCGAAACAATAGAGTTCTAATGCTTCTTAAAACGAGATGTTGCATCTCATTTCTCTGTTTCATTATAAGATATAATATACATTGCGACGTGTCATGTATAACTCGTATTCGTTTCAAAAGAATGTAAATGCGACACTTTCTTGCTAGGAAATAGCGTTTGCAGATGTTTACGTATCGTAGCAATAGCGTTCAAATGCTACTTAAATCACGATATGACACCTCATTTATATGTTTCGTGATAAGATATAATACTCATTGCGAAGTGTCATGTATACCTCGTATTCACTTCAAAAGAGTGTAAGTGCGGCACTTCCATGCTAGGAAATAGCGACTGCAGATGTCTCCGCATCGAGGCCATAAAATCTAAAGTTTCTTAAAACGCGATATCGCATCTCGCTTCAATGTTTCATGATAAGATATAATATTCATTGCGAAGTGTCATGTATACCTCGTATTCTCTCCAAACAAATGTAAGTGCGACACTTCCATGCTAGGAAATAGCGATTGCAGATGTCTCCGCATCGAGGCCATGGAGTTCTAAAGCTTCTTAAAACGCGATATCGCATCTCGCTTCTATGTTTCATGACAAGATATAATATTCATTGCGACGTGTCATGTATACCTCGTATTCTCTCCAAACGAAAGTAAATGCAACGCTTCCCTCCTACGAAATAGCTTATTCAGATGTCTACATATCGTAGCAATAGAGTTCTAATGCTACTTAAATCGCGATATCGCATCTCATTTCTATGTTTCGTGATAAGATATAATAACCATTGCGAAGTGTCATGTACACCTCGTATTCACTACAGAAGAATGTAAATGTGACACTGCCATGCTAGGAAATAGCGTCTGCAGATGTCTAAGCACCGAGGCAATACAGTTCTAATGCTTCTTAAAACGCGATATCGCAACTCTCTCCGATGTTTCATGATGAGATATAATATTCATTGCGAAGTGTCATCTATACCTCGTATTCTCTCCATACGAATGTAAATGCGACACTTCCTTGCCAGGAAATAGCGTTTTCAGATGTCTACGTATCGTAGCAAAAGTGTTCTAATGCTACTTAAATCGCAATATCGCATCCCTCTCCTGTGTTTTATGATAAGATATAATATTCATTGCGAAGTGTCATGTATACTTCGTATTCACTTCAAAAGAAGGTAAATGCGACTACTGCTTGCTAGGAAATAGCGTTTGCAGATGCCAACGTATCATAGCAATAGAGTTCTAATGCTCCTCAAAACGCGATATCGCATCTCATTTCTATGTTTCCTGATAAGATATAATATTCATTGCGAAGTGTCATGTGTACCTCGTATTCACTTCAAAAGAATGTAAATGCGACACTTCCTTGCTTTGAAATTGCGTTTGCAGATGTCTACGTATCGACGCAATAGAGTTCTAATGCTTCTTAATTCGCCATATTACATCTCATTTCTATGTTTCATGATAAGATATAGTATTCATTGTGGAGTGTTATGTATACCTCGTATTCACATCAACAGAATGTAAACGCGACACTTCCTTGCTAGGAAGTAGCGTTTGCAGATGTCTACGTATCGAAGCAATAGTGTTCTAATTCTTCTTAAATCGCGATATCGCATATCATCTCTATGTTTCATGATAAGATATAATATTCATTGTGCAGTGTTATGTATATCTCGTCTATACTTCAAATGGATGTAAATGCTTTAATTTCTTGCTAGGAAATAGCGTTTGCAGATGTCTACTTATCGAAGTAATAGACATCAAATGCTTCATAATTCGCCATATCGCTTCTCATTTCTATGTTTCATGATAAGATATAATATTCATTGCGAAGTGTCATGTATACCTTGTATTCCTTTCAAAAGAATGTAAATGCGACACTTCCTTGCTAGGAAGTAGCGTTTGCAGATGTCTACGTATCGAAGAAATAGTGTTATAATGCTTCTTAAATCGCCATATTACATCAGATTTCTATGTTTCATGATAAGATATAATATTCATTGTGGAGTGTTATGTATACCTCGTATTCACTTCAAAAGAATGTAAATGCGACACTTTCTTGCTAGTAAATGGCGTTTGCAGATGTCTACGTATCGAAGCAGTAGAGTTCTAGTGCTTCTTAAATCGCCATATCGCATCTCATTTCAATGTTTCATGATAAGATGTAATATTCATTGTGCAGTGTTATGTATATCTCGTCTATACTTCAAATGGATGTAAATGCGACACTTCCTTGCTAGGAAATAGCGTTTGCAGATGTCTACGTATCGAAGCAGTAGAGTTCTAATGCTTCTTAAATCGCCATATCGCATCTCATTTCTATGTTTCATGATAAGATATAATATTCATTGTGCAGTGTTATGTATATCTCGTCTATACTTCAAATGGATGTAAATGCAACACTTCCTTGCTAGGAAATAGCGTTTGCAGATGTCTACGTATCGAAGCAATAGATTCCTAATTCTTCTTAAATCGCCATATCGCATCTCATACCTATGTTTCGTGATAAGTTATAATATTCATTGCGAACTGTCATGTATACCTTGCATTCCATTCAAAAGAATGTAAATGCGACACTTCCTTGCTAGGAAGTAGCGTTTGCAGATGTCTACGTATCGAAGAAATAGTGTTCTAATGCTTCTTAAATCGCCATATTACATCACATTTCTATGTTTCATGATAAGATATAATATTCATTGTGGAGTGTTATGTATACCTCGTATTCACTTCAAAAGAATGTAAATGCGACACTTCCTTGCTAGTAAATGGCGTTTGCAGATGTCTACGTATCGAAGAAATAGTGTTCTAATGCTTCTTAAATCGCCATATTACATCAGCTTTCTATGTTTCATGATAAGATATAATATTCATTGTGGAGTGTTATGTATACCTCGCATTCACTTCAAAAGAATGTAAATGCGACACTTTCTTGCTAGTAAATGGAGTTTGCATATGTCTACGTATCGAGGCAGTAGAGTTCTAGTGCTTCTTAAATCGCCATATCGCACCTCATTTCTATGTTTCATGATAAGATATAATATTCATTGTGCAGTGTTATGTATATCTCGTCTATACTTCAAATGGATGTAAATGCGACACTTCCTTGCTAGGAAATAGCGTTTGCAGATATCTACGTACCGAAGCAATAGAGTTCTAATGCTTCTTAAATCGCGATATCGCATCTCATTTCTATGTTTCATGACAATATATAATATTCATTGCAATGGGTCATGTATACCTCGCATACACTTAAAATGTATGTATATGCGACACTTCCTTGCTAGGAAATAGCGTTTGCAGATGTCTACGTATCACAGCAATAGAGTACTAATGCTTTATAAAACGAGATGTCGTATTTCATTTCTATATTTCGTAATAAGATATAATATTCATTGTGTAATGTTATGTATACCTCGTATTCGCTTCAGTGGAATGTAAGTGCGACATGTCCATGCTAGGAAATGGCGTTTGCAGATGTCTACGAATCGTAGCAATAGGGTTCTAATGCTTCATAGAACGCGATATCGCATCTCACTCCTATGTTCCACGATAAGATATAATATTCATTGCGAGGTGTCATGTATACCTCGATTTCACTTAAAATGAATGTAAATGCGACACTTCCTTGCTAGGAAGTAGCGTTTGCAGATGTCTATGTATCGAACCAATAGAGTTCTAATGCTTCTTATATCGCCATATCGCATCTCATTTCTGTGTTTCATGATAAGATATAATATTCATTGCGAAGTGTCATGTATACCTCGTATTCCTTTCAAAAGAATGTGAATGCGACAGTTCCTTGCTAGGAAATAGTGTTTGCAGATATCTACGTATCGAAGCAATAGAGTTCCAAAGCTTCTTAAATCGCAATATCGCATCTCATTTTTATATTTCACGATATGATATAATAATCATTGTGCAGTGTTATGAATATTTCGTATTCACTTCAATAGAATGTAAATGCGACACTTCCTTGCTAGGCAATAGCATTTGCAGATGGCTACGTATCGAAGCAATAGAGTTCTAATGCTTCTTATATCGCGATATCGCATCTCATTTCTATGTTTCATGATAAAATATAATATTCATCGTGCAGTGTTTTGAATACCTCGTATTCACTTCAAAAGAATGTAAATGCGACACTTCCTTGCTAGGAAGTAGCGTTTGCAGATGTCTACGTATCGAAGCAATAGGGATCTAATGCTTCTTAAATCGCCATATCGCTTCTCATTTCTAAGTTTCATGACAATATATAATATTCACTGCGAAGTGTCATGTATACCTCGCATTTCCTTCAAATGAATGTAAATGCGACACTTCCTTGCTAGGAAGTAGCGTTCGCAGATGTCTACGTATCGAAGCAATACGGATCTAATGCTTCTTAAATCGCCATATCGCTTCTCATTTCTATGTTTCACGACAATATATAATATTCACTGCGAAGTGTCATGTATATCTCGCATACACTTCAAATGGATGTGAATGCGACAGTTCCTTGCTAGGAAATAGTGTTTGCAGATATCTACGTATCGAAGCAATAGAGTTCTAATGCTTCTTATATCGCGATATCGCATCTCATTTCTATGTTTCTTGATAAGATATAATATTCATTGTGCAGTGTTATGAATACCTCGTATTCACGTCAAAAGAATGTAAATGCGACACTTCCTTGCTAGGAAATAGCGTTTGCAGATGTCTACGTATCGACGCAGTAGAGTTCTAATGCTTCTTAAATCGCCATATCGCATCTCATTTCTATGTTTCATGATAAGATATAATATTCATTGTGCAGTGTTATGTATATCTCGTCTATACTTCAAATGGATGTAAATGCGACACTTCCTTGCAATTCTATGTTTCATGATAAGACATAATAGTCATTGTGAAGTGTCATGTATACCTCGTATTCCTTTCAAAAGAATGTAAATGCGACACTCCCTTGTTAGGAAGTAGCGTTTGCAGATGTCTATGTATCGAACCAATAGAGTTCTAATGCTTCTTAGATCGCCATATCGCATCTCATTTCTATGTTTCATGATAAGATATAATATTCATTGCAAATTGTCATGCATACCTCGTATTTTTTTCAAAAGAATGTGAATGCGACAGTTCCTTGCTAGGAAATAGTGTTTGCAGATATCTACGTATCGAAGCAATAGAGTTCCAAAGCTTCTTAAATCGCGATATCGCATCTCATTTTTATGTTTCACTATAAGATATAATAATCATTATGCAGTGTTATGAATATTTCGTATTCACTTCAAAAGAATGTAAATGCGACACTTCCTTGCTAGGCAACATCATTTGCAGATGTCTACGTATCGAACCAATAGATTTCTAATGCTTCATATATCGCGATATCGCATCTCATTTCTATGTTTCATGATAAGATATAATATTCACAGTGCAGTGTTATGTATACCTCTTATTCACGTCAAAAGAATGTAAATGCGACACTTCCTTGCTAGGAAATAGCGTTTGCAGATGTCTACGTACCGAAGCAATAGAGTTCTAATGCTTCTTAAATCGCGATATCGCATCGCATTTCTATGTTTCATGACAATATATAATATTCATTGCAATGGGTCATGTATACCTCGCATACACTTAAAATGTATGTAAATGCGACACTTCCTTGCTAGGAAGTAGCGTTTGCAGATGTCTACGTATCGAACCAATAGAGTTCTAATGCTTCTTAGATCGCCATATCGCATCTCATTTCTACGTTTCATGATAAGATATAATATTCATTGCGAAGGGTCATGTATACCTCGTATTCCTATCAAAAGAATGTGAATGCGACAGTTCCTTGCTAGGAAATAGTGTTTGCAGATATCTACGTATTGAAGCAATAGAGTTCCAAAGCTTCTTAAATCGCGATATCGCATCTCATTTTTATGTTTCACGATATGATATAATAATCATTGTGCAGTGTTATGAATATTTCGTATTCACTTCAATAGAATGTAAATGCGACACTTCCTTGCTAGGCAATAGCATTTGCAGATGTCTACGTATCGAAGCAATAGAGTTCTAATGCTTCTTATATCGCGATATCGCATCTGATTTCTACGTTTCATGATAAAATATAATATTCATTGTGCAGTGTTATGAATACCTCGTATTCACTTCAAAAGAATGTAAACGCGACACTTCCTTGCTGGGAAATATTGTTTGCAGATGTCTACGTATCACAGCAATAGAGTACTAATGATTCTTAAAACGGGATGTCGTATTTCATTTCTATGCTTCGTAATAAGATATTATATTCATTGTGTAATGTTATGTATACCTCGTATTCGTTTCAAAAGAATGTAAATGCGACACGTCCTTGCTAGGAAGTAGCGTTTGCAGATGCCTACGTATCGAAGCAATAGAGTTCTAAAACCTTCTAATTCGCGATATCGCATCTCATTTCTATGTTTCATGACAATATATAATATTCATTGCGATGTGTCATGTATACCTCGTATTCCTTTCAAAAGAATGTAAATACCTCACATCCTTGCTAGGAAATAGCGTTTGCAGATGTCTACGTATCGAAGCAATAGATTTCTAAAGCTTGCTAATGCGCGATATCGCATCTCATATCTATGTTTCATGATAATATATAATATTCATTGCGAAGTGTCATGTATACCTCGCATACACTTCAAATGAATGTGAATGCGACAGTTCCATGCTAGGAAATAGCGTTTGCAGATGTCATCGTATCGGAGCAATAGGGATCTAATGCTTCTTAAATCGCCATATCGTTTCGCATTTCTATGTTTCATGATAATATATAATATTCACTGCGAAGTGTCACGTATACCTCGCATTCACTTCAATTGAATGTACATGCGACACTTTCTTGCTAGGAAAAAGCGTTTGCAGATGTCCACGTATCGAAGAAGTAGAATTCTAGTGCTTCTTAAATCGCCATATCGCATCTCATTTTTATGTTTCATGATAATATATAATATTTACTGCGAAGTGTCATGTATACCTAAAATACACATCAAATGAATGTAAATGCGACACATACTTGCTAGGAAATAGCGTTTGCAGATGTCTCCGTATCGAAGAAATAGTGTTCTAATGCTTCTTAAATCGCGATATCGCATCTCATTTCTATGTTTGGTGATAAGATATAATATTCATTGCGAAGTGTCATGCTTACCTCGTATTCATTTCAAAAGAATGTAAATGCGACACTTCCTTGCTAGGAAATAGCGTTTGCAGATATCTACGTATCGAAGCAATAGTGTTCTAATGCTTCTTAAATCGTCATATCGCATCTCATTTCTATGTTTCATGATAAGATATAATATTCATTGCGAAGTGTCATGTATACCTCGTATTCCTTTCAAAAGAATGTAAATGCGACACTTCCTTGCTAGGACATAGCGTTGGCTGATGTCCACGTATCGAAGCAATAGAGTTCTAATGCTTCTCAAAACGCGATATCGCACCTCATTTCTATGTTTCGTGACTAGATATAATATTCATTACGAAATGTCACTTATATCTAGCATACGCTTCAAATGAATGTAATTGCGACACTTCCTTCCTAGGAAATAGCGTTTGCAGGTGTCTATGTGTCATGGCAATAGAGTTCTAACCCTTCTTCAAACGCGAGATCGCAACTCATTTCTATGTTTCATGATGAGATATAATATTCATTGCGAAGTGTTATGTATACCTCGTATTCACCTCAAAAGAATGTAAATGCGACACTGCCTTGCTAGGAAATAGCGTTTGCAGATGTATACGTATCGAAGCAATAGACTTCTAATGCTTCATAAATCACCATATCGCATCTCATTTCTATGTTTTATGATAAGACATAAAATTCATTGTGCAGTGTTATGTATATTTCGTCTACTCTTCAAATGAATGTAAATGCGACACTACCTCGCTAGGAAATAGCGTTTGCCGATGTCTGCGTATCGAAGCAATAGTGTTCTAATGCTTCTTAAATCGCCATATCGTATCTCATTTCTATGCTTCATGATAGATATAATATTCATTGTGCAGTGCTATGTACACCTCGCATACACTTCAAGAGAATGTAAACGCGACAAATCCTTGCCAGGAAATAGCGTTTGCAGATGTCTACGTATCGAAGCAATAGAGTTCTAATGCTTCACAAAACGCGACAGCGCATCTCATTCCTATGTTTCATGATAAGATATAATATTTAATGTGCAGTGTTATGTACTCCTCGTATTCACTACAAAAGAAAGTGAATGCGACAATACCTTGCCATGAAATAGCGTTTGCAGATGTCTCCGTATCGAAGAAATAGTGTTCTAATACTTCTTAAATCGCGATATCGCATCTCTTTTCTATGTTTCGTGATAAGATATAATATTCATTGCGAAGTGTCATGCTTACCTCGTATTCATCTCAAAAGAATGTAAATGCGACACTTCCTTGCTAGGAAATAGCGTCTGCAGATGTCTACGTATCGAAGCAATAGAATTCTAATACTTCTTATATTGTCATATCGCATCTCATTTCTATGTCTCATGATAAAATATAATATTCATTGCGAAATGTCACTTATACCTCGCATACACTTCAAATGAATGTAATTGCGACACATCCTTCCTAGGAAATAGCGTTTGCAGGTGTCTATGCATCATGGCAATAGAGTTCTAACGCTTCTTCAAGCGCGAGATCGCAACTCATTTCTACGTTTCATGATAAGATATAATATTCATTGCGAAGTGTCATGTATACCTCGTATTCACTTCAACAGTATCTAAATGCGACACTTCCTTGTTAGGAATTAGCGTTTGAAGATGTCTCCGTATCGAAGCAATAGTGTTCTAATGCTTCTCAAAACGCGATGTCGCATCTCATTTCTGTGTTTCAAATAGCGTTTGTACGGGTCTGCGTATCATAGCTATAGAGTTCTAACGCTTGTTAAATCGCGATATCGCATCTCATTTCTATGTTTCATGATAAGATATAATATTCATTGTGCAGTGCAATGTATACCTCGTATTCACATCAAAAGAATGTAAATGCGACACTTCCTTGCTAGGAAATAGCGTCTGCAGATGTCTACGTATCGAAGCAATAGAATTCTAATGCTTCTTAAATCGTCATATCGCATCTCATTTCTATGTTTCATGATAATATATAATATTCATTGCGAAGTGACAGGTATATCTCGTCTATACTTCAAATGGATGTAAATGCGACACTTCCTTGCTAGGAAATAGCGGTGGCAGATGTCTATCAATCGAAGCAATAGGGTTCTAATGCTTCTTAAATCGCCCTATCGCATCTCATTTCAATGTTTCATGATAAGGTATAATATTCTTTGCAAAGTGCCAAGTATACCTCGTATTCACTTCAAAAGAATGTAAATGCGACTCTTCCATGCTAGGAAGTAGCGTTTGCAGATGTCTACGTATTGTAGCAATAGAGTTCCTTTGCTTCTTAAAACGCGATATCGCATCTCATTTCTGTGTTTCACGATTAGATATAATATTCATTGCGAAGTGTTATGTAAACCTAGTCTACGACTCAAATTAATGTAAATGCGACACTTTCTTTCTAGGAAATAGCGTTTGCAGATGTCTACGTATCGTAGCAATAGAGATCTAATGCTTCTTAGAACGCGATACCGCATCTCATTACTGTGTTTCATGATATGATATAATATTCATTGCGAAGTGTTATGTATTCCTCGTCTACACTTCAAATGGATGTAAATGCAACACTTCCTTGCTAGGATATAGCTGGTCCAGATGTCTACGTATCGAAGCAGTAGAGTTGTAATGCTTCTTAAAATGCGGCATCGCATCTCATTTCAATGTTTCGTGATGAGATATAATATTCAATGTGCAGTGTTATGTATTCGTCGTCAACACTTCAAAAGAATGTAAGTGCGACACTTCCTTGCTAGGAAATAGCTGGTCCAGATGCCGACGTATCGAAACAATAGTGTTCTAATGCTTCATAAAATGAGATATACCGCATCTCATTTCTATGTTTCATGATAAGGTATAAAATTCATTGCGAATTGAGATGTATACCTCGTACTCACTTCAAAAGAATGTAAATGCGACACTTCCTTGCTAGGAAGTAGCGTTTGCAGATGTCCACGTATCGAAGCATTATAGTTCCGGTACATCTTAAATCGCGATATCGCTTCTCACTTCTATGTTTCATGATAAGACAGAATATTCATTGTGGAGTGTTATGTATACCTCGTATTCACTTCACAAGAATGTAAATGCGACACTTCCATGCTAGGAAATGCCGTTTGCAGATGTCTAAGTATCGTTGCAATAGAGATCTAATGTTTCTTAAATCGCGATGTCGCATGTCATTTCTATGTTTCGCATTAAGATATAATGTTCATTGCGAAGTGTTATGTATACCTCGCATACACTTCAAATGAATGTAAATGCGACACTTCCTTGCTAGGAAATAGCGATTGCAGGTATCTACGTATCGAAGCAATAGAATTCTAATGCTTCTTGAGACCCGATATCGCATCTCACTTCTATGTTTCATTATAAGATATAATATTCATTGCGAAGTGTCATGTATACCTCGCAAACTCTTCAAATGAATGTAAAAGCGTCACTTCCTTGCTAGGAAATAGCGTTTGCAGATGTCTACGTATCGATGCAGTCCATTTCTAATTCTTCTTAAAGCGGGATATCGCAACTCATTTCAATGTTTCATGATAAGGTATAATAATCACTCCGATGTGTTATGTATTCCTCGTCTACACTTCAGATGAATGTAATTGCGACAATTCCTTGCCAGGAAATAGCGTTTGCAGATGTCTACGAACCGAAGCAGTAGATTTCTAAAGCATGCTAATTCGCGAAATCGCATCTCATATCTATGTTTCACGATAATATATAATATACATTGCGAAGTTTCATGTATACCTCGCATACAATTCAACCGAATGCGAAAGCGACATTTCCTTGGTAGGAAATAGTGTTTGCAGATGTCTACGTATCGAAGAAATAGTGTTCTAATGCTTCTTAAATCGCGATATCGCATCTCATTTCTATGTTTCATGATAAGATATAATATTCATTGTGCAGTGTTATGAATATTTCGTATTCACTTCAAAAGAATGTAAATGCGACACTTCCTTGCTAGGCAATAGCGTTTGCCGATGTCTACGTATCGAAGCAATAGTTTACTAATGCTTCTTAAATCGTCATATTGCATCTCATATCTACGTTTCATGATAAGATATAATATTCATTGCGAAGTGTCATGTATACCTCGTATTCCTTTCAGAAGAATGTAAATGCGACACTTCCTTCCTAGGAAGTAGCGTTTGCAGATGTCTACTTATCGAACCAATAGATTTCTAATGCATCTCAAATCGCCATGTCGCATCTCATTTCTATGTTTCATGATAAGGTATAATATTCAGTGTGCAGTGTTATGTATACCTCGTATTCACTTCAAAAGAATGTAAATGCGACACTTCCTTGCTTGGAAATAGCGTTTGCAGATGTCTACGTATCTAGACTAGTGCTAGTGCTCCTTAAAACGGGATATCGCATCTCATTTCTATGTTTCATGATAAGATATTATATTCATTGCGAAGTGTCATGTATACCTCGTACTCACTTCTAAAGAATGTAAATGCGACACTTCCTTGCTAGGAAATAGCGTTTGCAGATCTCTACGTATCGAAGCAATAGAGTTCTAATGCTTCGTAAATCGCGATATCGAATCCCATTTCTGTGTTTCGTGATGAGTTATAATATTCATTGCGAAGTGTCGTGTATACCTCGTATTCACTTCAAAAGAATGTAAGTGCGACACTTCCATGCTAGGAAATAGCGTTTGCAGATGACTCCGCATCGAAGCAGTAGGGTTCTAATGCTTCCTAAATCCGGATATCGCATATCATTTCTATGTTTCATGATAAGATATAATATTCATTGCGATGTGTCACGTATACCTCGCACACAGTTCAAATGAATGTAAATGCAACAATTCCTTGCTAGGAAATAGCGTTTGCAGATGACTACGCATCGAAGCAATAGATTTCTAATGCTTGTTAAAACGAGATATCGCATCTCATTTGTATGTTTCATGATGAGATGTAATATTCATTGCGAAGTGTCATGTATACCTCGTATTCACTTCAAAAGAATGTAAATGCGACACTTCCATGCTAGGAAATAGCGTTTGCAGATGAATCCGCATCGAAGAAGTAGGGTTCTAATGCTTCCTAAATCCCGATATCGCATATCATTTCTATGTTTCATGATAAGATATAATATTCATTGCGATTTGTCACGTATACCTCGCACACAGTTCAAATGAATGTAAATGCGACACTTCGATGCTAGGAAATAGCGTCTGCAGATGTCTACGTATCGTAGCAATAGAGTTCTACTGCTTCTTAGAACGCGAAATCGCATCTCACTTCTATGTTTCATGATAAGAAATAATGTTCATTGCGAAGTGTCATATATACCTCGTATTCACTTCAAAAGAATGTAAATGCGAATCTTCCTTGCTAGGATATAGCGTTTGCAGATGACTACGTATCGGAGCAACGGAGTTCTAAAGCTTCTCAAAACGAGATATCGCATCTCATTTCTATGCTTCATGATAAGATATAATATTCATTGCGAAGTGTCATGTATACCTCGTATTCCCTCCAAACGAATGTAAATGCGACACTTCCTTGCTAGGAAATAGCGTTTGCAGACGCCTACATATCGTAGCAATAATATTCTAATGCTACTTAAATCGCGATATCGCATCTCATTTATATGTTTCGTGAAAAGATATAATTTTCATTGCGAAGTGTCATGTATACCTCGTAGTCGCTTGAAAAGAATGTAAAAGCGACTATTCCTTGCTAGGAAATAGCGTTTGCAGATGCCTACGTATCGTAGCAATAGAGTCCTAATGCTTCTTAAAACGAGATATCGCATTTCATTTCTATGTTTCGTGATAAGATATAATATTCATTGCGAAGTGTCAGGTATACCTCGTATTCACATCAAAAGAATGTAAATGCGACGTTTCCATCCTAGGAGGTAGCGTTTGCAGATGTCTACGTATCGTAGCAATAGAGTTCTAACGCTACTTAAAACGCGATATCGCATCTCTCTTCTATGTTTCATGATAAGATATAATACTCATTACGAAGTGTCATGTATACCTCGTATTCACTTCAAAAGAATGTAAATGCGACTACTGCCTGCTAGGAAATAGCGTTTGCAGATGTCTACGTATCGTAGCAATAGGTTTCTAATGCTACTTAAATCGCGATATCGCATCTCATTTCCATGTTTCGTGATAAGATATAATATTCATTGCGAAGTGTCATGTATACCTCGTATTCACTTCAAAAGAATGTAAATGCGACAATTCCTTGCTAGGAAATAGCGTTTGCAGATGCCTACGTATCGTAGCAATAGAGTTCTAATGCTTCTTAGATCGCGATATCGCATCTCATATCTATGATTCGTGATAAGTTAGAATATTCATTCCGAAGTGTCATGTATACCTCGAATTCTCTTCAAAAGAATGTAAATGCGAGACTTCCATGCTAGGAAATAGCGTTTGCAGATATCTTCGCATCGAGGCAATAGGGTTCTAGTGCTTCTTAAAACGCGATATCGCATCTCACTTCTATGTTACATGATAAGATATAATATCCATTGCGAAGTATTGTGTATTCCTCCCCTACACTTCAAATGAATGTAAATGCGACACTTCCCTTTTTGGAAACAGCGTTACCAGATGTCTACGTATCGAAGCAATAGAGTTCTAATGCTTCTTAAATCGTGATATAGCATCACATTTCTATGTTTCATGATAAGATATAATATTCATTGCGAAGTGTTATGTATTCCTCGCTTACACTTCAAATGAATGTAAATGCAACACTTCGTTGCTAGGGAACAGCGTTTCTAGATGTCTAGGTATCGAAGCAATGGAGTTCTAATGGGGAGGGGTAGAGGTCCTTCTCACACCCGAGAACCATCCTGTTTGCCTCCATGGACTATGGCAGCGGTCTTATCGTTGCAGAGCTCTGGATCCTATCCTTCGGGCTTAAGGGTCTCTTCTTGCTCACTTCCAGACTCCTCCACCGTCGAGCCCGTCACGCTTCCTCGGCGTACAGCCCTTCCGCGAACCTGCGGTCTTATTATCCGCCGAAGAGGCGTCTTATGGGTCGCTTCTTCCATCAGCTCGCCAGTCTAATCCGTAGAACAGCGAGTGAGAAACGAACGGGGGGGGGGGGGGGGGGGGGGAGGTTCTACCATCGTGTATTTCACGCTCCTCGCAAATACAGCTATCGCGATGGTCCGTGTCGCGCTTCTCGCATGGGTGGTGATCTGCGAGCTAGTCTAACCGAAGCAGGGCGGGGGGGTGAGCGAGCCTTGTGACTTCACCACGTCACAGTAGATACAAATTTGCGATTAAGTAACTATGTGTTCAAATTCAATTCCGAATAATGCACTAAAAAGCATCCCAGATAACAAACGGCAAGATGGTAGCGACACCATGCCGGCACTATATTGCCACTTCCGAGGAGTGTCAACTGATTCGTAGTCATCTGTGACCGGATACGTTGACTAAAATGCCAGATCGTGTTACCAGCACGTTCTAGACAAGCGAATCGCGCAGAACCAGCACCATGGTGACACGCGTATCATCGCTCCATTCATGAATCTCCTCAGCAATGACGCAGGATCACATTTGGCAATGGGGAACCTGTGCTTTCATACAAATTAGAACCGTTAGATGTCAGTAGATGTTCAGCATATGAGTATTGATAGACATTTTGATGGTCGTTTTCCTATATTTATAGTTATTGAGCGAGTCGTATATATTTCTTTCAATCCATCATAGACTAAAAATATTATTTATAAAAAAAATATTACTTATAAAATAAAAATTCATGCTGTTGCGTCCCTAACTTCGCCTTGTGTAATTTCTGAAATAACATGCTGTCATCGTATATAATGTAACCCTCAATTGCGTGAATTTGTAACAATAAATTGAAGAAAATATATATAAAATAAGTGTATATATTTTTATGACAAAGTAATTATCGACTTTATGGAAAAAATCGCCCTATCGAGCTAGTTTATAGAAAATAATAAAATCGAGTTCTTATATCTTTGTTTTGTGCCGGTGTATCTATATTGGAATCAAGATAAATAAATTGCACAGTTTAGTCATTTTTCATATTTGCTTATAATTTTTATAGAAACAGCTTCCCCATTAGTAAATGTCAGCCTACTGCTGAATAGTGCCGTGATACGAATGCCGCCCCAGTACTAACAGTATGCCATTTCGAAAGCTGAGTAGGAGCACTTTGTTAGCACAGTTCTGTCACGGAATTCGTACCATCCGTTGTCATTGGCGTGCCAATCGCTGGCTGTTTGGGATATTGTAGTGCATGAGGCAGACTTGTTCCTTATCATCGTCAAGGAGATGGATTTTCACTCCCCCCTTTTTGAATTTTTTAAATTATTGTTTGGAATTTTTGCCGCTTCTGTATCTCTATGACCGCATTGTGGATTCAACTTATGTACGATCTTTTTGGTCTTCATCTTTTATTACATGTAATATTATATATGTGATGCACGTTTGTTATGTAATGCTCCGATTTGTAAGCCTCAGATACTTTTATTCTTTGGTAAAGCAACTTATTCGATTAATATATATTTATTAGACATAGATATAAACAATTAGAAAAATGTTATTAAAACGCTATTAAATATGTTGTTGCAATTATATATTTAAGGTCTGAAGATGTAGATGCAGTTAATGTCCGATATTTTACGTGATCCAATCGACGTATCAAGTGAGGCTATGAAATTTAAAAATCTTTTACTATTCTTCGACCCCTTTACATGTTACATGAATGATAAGTTCTGCAAGACAAGAAGCCTAAATTAGTGAGATATCTAGGAACATAAGTAATTTGTAAGTAACGCATCTTCTCTCTTTGAAATATTTGCCTTTGCATAGAATAGAACGTATAGATATAATTGCCGGTTTTGTACCCATTTCGGTCCAATTCTATTATAGCCTTTGAGCAGAAGTAATATTGATTATACTTGATTTTTGCAATAGTTCTTTAATTAACAGATTTTATTAACCTAGAATCATCATTTGACGGATGTATCAATCTACTTTGTAGCTCCATCAGTTTCTTTTTCTGCTCGCTACTTTCCATTTTCAGTTCCGTATACTTATCCTTTATCACCATCATATTTTACTATAAGTAAAATAATAAACATCATAATATTAAATTTAACTCTGTTCATCGTTGCCTTGTTGGACACATCCATAACAATATACAGGGTGGGGCAGTAATAATTAGCACCTCAGATATCCACGAAACTATAAGTTTCATAGAAGTTTTTGCTAATATAAAATTGCACAGTACAAAGGGGCCATCCGTTGATGAAAATAGTTTTTTTGTAAGTGGAGTTATGTTGGACATATGAAGGTTACCTTCATTTTTTAAAATGAATTGGTATGTCCATTCTTCCGTAATACGATAGAGCATTTTAAAGCAAGTTTAACGATCTGTAACATGAAGGCATTGAAGGTTACAAAGAGTAAAGAAAGGCGATAATACTCACGGTTTTGATAGTAAATGAAACATACGTATTGTAAACAGTGGTGGAAGGCGTAATACTTACCGTTTACTTCACTGTGAATAAACACTTGCCGAAGGGCATTTCAATAGTTTGCAGCATAAGTTAAACACGATAAGATTAGTATTGAAAAATCGGTTCGAATACGTTTGGTTAGGCTGTTCTTTGTGACGCTCATTTTATAAGTACAGAGCTGCGGATTCCTGAGGACAGCTCACAAAATTGTTGAACTATGGAAGATTATCATTGTGAATTTGAATCGAAAGGTAATTAAATTCCATTAGATTGTAAACAGATCTCAATGTTTCATTTTAGATAGTAAGATTAAATACTCTTTACAAAACTACAAGAATGGATACATACCTTTCTGTTATTATTACTTCATAAAGAATTATAATTGCAATTATATAGTTCATTACGATAAAAAATATTTCTCAGAAAATTCTAAATATTAAATAAAAAAATCAAGTAAAACATTTTTAATAATTACGAATATGAAAAATACTTGAACATTCCAATAGAAAGATGTCTAAACAGGAGCTAGAAAAGTCAAACATTCAATTTCAATTCCAGAATTCACCTATAAGAGGTAAAATGTTTCGAAAGCTTTAATTACAGTCTTTAATGCAAGCAGTTGGGCAGTATTTCAATTTTTAAGAAAATTGATGAAAGTCAACCATTTTGAAGTGGTCAGAATCTTTGTCGTTTGAGCAATAAGTGAATAACAAATAACTGCATAAATTCCAGGCTTAAAAACTTATGGATTAAATCCTATGCAGACTCGTTTATGAGCGAGTTACTAAATAATAATCCACACTAAGTAATCATTTTAAAACTTAAACGATTACATCTCGCGAACTTTCAAAGATATCAGAAGCGTGAAAAGTATGTGGTTTATCAAAAATTCTTCTAAAAGAACGGACGAAGCCAATAGAAATCTTTGTTGAAGTAAGCAAGTTCTAAAGTTTTAAGCAACGCGATGGCCCTTACCTGCCTATGTCTCATAGCAAGTAAGTTCTGAATTTCTATGAAATCCGATGGAATTTCTCACTACTAACGTTTCAAAGTAAGTTCTCAAATTCTCAGTTCTACGTTTAAAACTATGTGTGTTCTATATATCTATGTAAAGTGATGGTTCCTATTAGTTGTGACGGAAACCTATATATAGTAAGTCAGGGAAGCTCGAAGGGGTTAATTATCTAAATGCTTTAAGGTGTAAAACGTATTTTAATCTAAAGCGATCTATCGTTCCAAGGTATCCGCTCACGTACAACTTTTCTTGGGCGCCACCTGCTCAGAAAGTAGCAAAGGGGATAGACTACACGACCCCGGGAACCCTGGGGAGGAACAACCCTTGAAACTTCGAAATGCTCCTCCTCTCGACTACGCTTAGCCAAGTACACACACTCAGGTCGCGAGATACTGAAGTCACGGCATGTTTATTTATGGTCTCGACGTGGGTTTAACTAACAAGGGCTACGGGAAACTACGCAACACGCCGCAAATTACTGGGTAGTATCTTTGGAAGTGTAGTCGAGGTATACATAATACTTCGCAATGAATATTATAACTTATCTTGAAACCCAGACATGAGATGCGATATTGCGTTTTAGAAGCACTAGAACTCTAATGCTTCGATACGTAGATATCTGGAAACGCATTTTCCTAGCAAGGAAATAAGTCATTTACATCCTTTTGAAGTGTAGACGAGGTAAACATAATACTTCTCAGTGAATATTACATAATATCATGCAACATAGAAATGAGAAGCGATATCGCGTTTTAAGAAGAATTAGAACTCTATTTCCTCCATACGTAGACATCTCGAGACGCATTTCCTAGCAAGGGTGTGTGGCATTTACATCCATTTGAAGTGTATACGAGGTATACATAACACTTCGCAATAAATATTATAACTTATAATGAAACATAGAAGTGAGATGCGACATCGCGTTTTAAAAAGCATTAGAACCCTATTGCTACGATACGTAGATATCTGCAAACGCTATTTCCTAGTATGGAAGCGTCGCATTTACATTCTTTTGAAGTGAATACGAGATATACATGACACTTCGCAATGAATATTATATCTTATCATGAAACATAGCAGTGAGATGCGATATTGCGTTTTAAGAAGCATTAGAACCCTATTGCTACGATACGTAGACATCTGCAAACGCTATTTCCTAGTATGGAAGTGTCGCATTTACATTCTTTAGAAGTGAATACGAGGTATACAAGACACTTCGCAATGAATATTATATCTTATCATGAAACATTGAAGTTAGATGCGATATCACGTTTTAAGAAGCATTAGAGCTCTATTGCTACGATACGTAGACATCTGCAAACTCTATTTCCTAGAAAGGAAATGTCGCATTTACATTCCATTGAAGTGGATATGAGGTATACATGACACTTCGCAATGGATACTATATCTTATCGTGAAACATAGAAATGAGATGCGACATCTCGTTTTAAGAAGTATTAGAACTCTATTCTTTCTATACGTGGTCATCTGGAAACGCTGTTTCCTAGCAAGGAAGTGTCGCATTTACATTCTTTAGAAGTGAATACGAGGTATACAAGACACTTCGCAATGAATATTATATCTTATCATGAAACATTGAAGTTAGATGCGATATCACGTTTTAAGAAGCATTAGAGCTCTATTGCTACGATACGTAGACATCTGCAAACTCTATTTCCTAGAAAGGAAATGTCGCATTTACATTCCATTGAAGTGGATATGAGGTATACATGACACTTCGCAATGGATACTATATCTTATCGTGAAACATAGAAATGAGATGCGACATCTCGTTTTAAGAAGTATTAGAACTCTATTCTTTCTATACGTGGTCATCTGGAAACGCTGTTTCCTAGCAAGGAAGTGTCGCAATTACATTCTTTTGAAGTGAATACGAGGTATACATGACACTCCATAATGAATATTATATCTTATCGTGAAAAATAGCAGTGAGATGCGATATTGCGTTTTAAGGAGCATTAGAACTCTATTTCTACGATACGTAGACATCTGCAAAGGATACTTCCTAGCACGGAAGTTTCGTATTGACATTCTTTTGAAGTGAATATGAGGTATACATGACACTCCATAATGAATATTATATCTTATCATGAAACATAGCAGTGAGATACGATATCGCGTTTTAAGAAGCATTAGAACTCTATTCTTTCGATACGTTGTCATCTGGAAACGCTATTTCCTAGCAAGGAAGTGTCGCATTTACATTCCATTGAAGTGAATACGATGTATGCATGAAACTTCGCAAACGATATTATATCTTATCATGAAACATAGAAATGAGATGCGACATCTCGTTTTAAGAAGTATTAGAAATCTATTCTTTCGATACGTTGTCATCTGGAAACGCTATTTCCTAGCAAGGAAGTGTCGCATTTACATTCCATTGAAGTGAATACGATGTATGCATGAAACTTCGCAAACGATATTATATCTTATCATGAAACATAGAAATGAGATGCGACATCTCGTTTTAAGAAGTATTAGAAATCTATTCTTTCGATACGTTGTCATCTGGAAACGCTATTTCCTAGCAAGGAAGTGTCGCATTTACATTCTTTTGAAGTGAATACGAGGTATACATGACACTTCGCAATGAATATTATATCTTATCATGAAACATAGATGTGAGATGCGATATCGCGTTTTGCGAATAATTAGAAATATATTGTTTCGACACGTAGTCATCTGGAAACGCTATTTCCTAGCAAGGAAGTGCCGCATTTACATTCTTTTGAAGTGAATACGTGGTATACATGACACTTCGCAATGAATATTATATCTTATCATGAAACATAGAAGTGAGATACGATATCGCGATTTAAGAAGCGCTAGAACTCTATTGCTACGATACGTAAACATCTGCAAAGGCTATTTCCTAGCCTGGAAGTGTAGCATTTACATTCTTTTGAAGTGAATACGAGGTATACATGACACTTCGCAATGAATATTATATCTTGTCATGAAACATAGAAATGAGATGCGACATCGCGTTTTGAGAAGCATTAGAACCCTATTGCTTCGATACGTAGACATCTGCAAACTCTACTTCCTAGCAGGGAAGTGTCGCAATTACATTCTTTTGAAGTGAATACGAAGTATACATGACACTTCATAATGAATATTATATCTTATCATGAAGCATAGAAGTGAGATGCGATATCGCGTTTTAAGAAGCATTAGAACTCTATTGCTACGATACGTAGACATGTGCAAATGCTATTTCCTAGCAAGGAAGTGTCGCATTTACATTCCATTGAAGTGAATACGAGGTATGCATGAAACTTCGCAATCGATATTATATCTTATCATGAAACATAGAAATGAAATGCGACATCTCGTTTTAAGAAGCATTAGAACTCTCTTGCTACGATACGTAGACATCTGCGAACGCTATTTCCTAGCATGGAAGTGTCGCATTTACATTCCATTGAAGTGAATACGAGGTATGCATGAAACTTCGCTATCGATATTATATCTTATCATGAAACATAGAAATGAGATGCGACATCTCGTTTTAAGAAGTATTGGAACTCTATTCTTTCGATACGTGGTCTGGAAACGCTATTTCCTAGCACGGAAGTTTCGTATTGACATTCTTTTGAAGTGAATATGAGGTATACATGACACTCCATAATGAATATTATATCTTATCAGGAAACATAGCAGTGAGATACGATATCGCGTTTTAAGAAGCATTAGAACTCTATTCTTCCGATACGTTGTCATCTGGAAACGCTATTTCCTAGCAAGGAAGTGTCGCATTTACATTCTTTTGAAGTGAATACGAGGTATACATGACACTTCGCAATGAATATTATATCTTATCATGAAACATAGAAGTGAGATGCGATATCGCGTTCTACGAAGCATTAGAACTCTATTCCTACGATGCGTAGACATCTGCAAATGTTATTCCCTAGCAAGGAAGTGTCGCATTTACATTCTTTTGAAGTGAATACGAGGTATACATAACATTCCACAATGAATATTATATCTTATTACGAAACATAGAAATGAAATACGACTTCTCATTTTAAGAAGCACTAGAACTCTATTGCTACGATACATAGACATCTGCAAACAATATTTCCTAGCCAGGAAGTGTCGCATTTACATTCATTTGAAGTCAATACGAGGTATACATGACACTTCGCAATGAATATTATATCTTATCATGAAACATAGAAGTGAGATACGATATCGCGTTCTAAAAAGCATTAGAACTCTATTCCTACGATACGTAGACATCTTCAAACGCTATTTCCTAGCATGCAAGTGTCGCACTTACATTCTTTTGAAGTGAATACGAGGTACACATGACACTTCGCAATGAATATTATATTTGATCATGAAATATAGAAATGAGATGCGACATCGCGTTTTGAGAAGCATTTGAACCCTATTGCTTCGATACGTAGACATTTGCAAACTCTACTTCCTAACAGGGAAGTGTCGCAATTACATACTTTTGAAGTGAATACGAGGTATACATGACACTTCGCAATGAATATTATATCTTATCATGAAACATAGGAATGAGGTGCTATTTCGCGTTTTGAGAAGCATTAGAACTCTATTGCTACGATACGTAGACATCTGCAAACGCTATTTCCTAGCATGCAAGTGTCGCATTTACATTCTTTAGAAGTGAATACGAGGTATACAAGACACTTCGCAATGAATATTATATCTTATCATGAAACATAGAAGTTAGATGCGATATCGCGTTTTAAGAAGCATTAGAGCTCTATTGCTACGATACGTAGACATCTGCAAACTCTATTTCCTAGAAAGGAAATGTCGCATTTACATTCCATTGAAGTGGATATGAGGTATACATGACACTTCGCAATGGATACTATATCTTATCGTGAAACATAGAAATGAGATGCGACATCTCGTTATAAGAAGTATTAGAACTCTATTCTTTCTATACGTGGTCATCTGGAAACGCTATTTCCTAGCAACGAAGTGTCGCATTTACATTCTTTTGAAGTGAATACGAGGTATACATGACACTCCATAATGAATATTATATCTTATCATGAAAAATAGCAGTGAGATGCGATATTGCGTTTTAAGGAGCGTTAGAACTCTATTTCTACGATACGTAGACATCTGCAAAGGATATTTCCTAGCGCGGAAGTTTCGTATTGACATTCTTTTGAAGTGAATATGAGGTATACATGACACTCCATAATGAATATCATATCTTATCATGAAACATAGCAGTGAGATACGATATCGCGTTTTAAGAAGCATTAGAACTCTATTCTTTCGATACGTTGTCATCTGGAAACGCTATTTCCTAGCAAGGAAGTGTCGCATTTACATTCCATTGAAGTGAATACGATGTATGCATGAAACTTCGCAATCGATATTATATCTTGTCATGAAACATAGAAATGAGATGCGACATCTCGTTTTAAGAAGTATTAGAAATCTATTCTTTCGATACGTTGTCATCTGGAAACGCTATTTCCTAGCAAGGAAGTGTCGCATTTACATTCTTTTGAAGTGAATACGAGGTATACATGACACATCGCAATGAATATTATATCTTATCATGAAACATAGATGTGAGATGCGATATCGCGTTTTGCGAATAATTAGAGATCTATTGTTTCGACACGTAGTCATCTGGAAACGCTATTTCCTAGCAAGGAAGTGTCGCATTTACATTCTTTTGAAGAGAATACGAGGTATACATGACACTTCCCAATGAATATTATATCTTATCATGAAACATAGAAATGAGATGCGATATAGCGTTCTAAAAAGCATTAGAACTCTATTGCTTCGATACCTAGATATCTGGAAACGCTATTTCCTAGCAAGGAAGTGTCGCATTTACATTCTCTTGAAGTGAATACGAGGTATACATGACACTTCGCAATGAATATTATATCTTATCATGAAACATAGAAGTGAGATGCGATATCGCGATTTAAGAAACGCTAGAACTCTATTGCTACGATACGTAGACATCTGCAAACTCTATTTCCTAGCATGCAAGTGTCGCATTTACATTCTTTTGAAGTGAATACGAGGTATACATGACACTTCGCAATGAATATTATCTCTTATCATGAAACATAGGAATGAGGTGCTATATCGCGTTTTGAGAAGCATTAGAACTCTATTGCTACGATACGTAGACAACTGCAAACGCTATTTCCTAGCATGCAAGTGTCGCATTTACATTCTTTAGAAGTGAATACGAGGTATACAAGACACTTCGCAATGAATATTATATCTTATCATGAAACATAGTAGTTAGATGCGATATCGCGTTTTAAGAAGCATTAGAGCTCTATTGCTACGATACGTAGACATCTGCAAACTCTATTTCCTAGAAAGGAAATGTCGCATTTACATTCCATTGAAGAGGATATGAGGTATACATGACACTTCGCAATGGATACTATATCTTATCGTGAAACATAGAAATGAGATGCGACATCTCGTTTAAAGAAGTATTAGAACTCTATTCTTTCTATACGTGGTCATCTGGAAACGCTATTTCCTAGCAAGGAAGTGTCGCATTTACATTCTTTTGAAGTGAATACGAGGTATACATGACACTCCATAATGAATATTATATCTTATCATGAAAAATAGCAGTGAGATGCGATATTGCGTTTTAAGGAGCATTAGAACTCTATTTCTACGATACGTAGACATCTGCAAAGGATATTTCCTAGCACGGAAGATTCGTATTGACATTCTTTTGAAGTGAATATGAGGTATACATGACACTCCATAATGAATATTATATCTTATCATGAAACATAGCAGTGAGATACGATATCGCGTTTTAAGAAGCATTAGAACTCTATTCTTTCGATACGTTGTCATCTGGAAACGCTATTTCCTAGCAAGGAAGTGTCGCATTTACATTCCATTGAAGTGAATACGATGTATGCATGAAACTTCGCAATCGATATTATATCTTATCATGAAACATAGAAATGAGATGCGACATCTCGTTTTAAGAAGTATTAGAAATCTATTCTTTCGATACGTTGTCATCTGGAAACGCTATTTCCTAGCAAGGAAGTGTCGCATTTACATTCTTTTGATGTGAATACGAGGTATACATGACACATCGCAATGAATATTATATCTTATCATGAAACATAGATGTGAGATGCGATATCGCGTTTTGCGAATAATTAGAGATCTATTGTTTCGACACGTAGTCATCTGGAAACGCTATTTCCTAGCAAGGAAGTGTCGCATTTACATTCTTTTGAAGTGAATACGAGGTATACATGACACTTCCCAATGAATATTATATCTTATCATGAAACATAGGAATGAGATGCGATATAGCGTTCTAGGAAGCATTAGAACTCTATTGCTTCGATACCTAGATATCTGGAAACGCTATTTCCTAGCAAGGAAGTGTCGCATTTACATTCTCTTGAAGTGAATACGAGGTATACATGACACTTCGCAATGAATATTATATCTTATCATGAAACATAGAAGTGAGATGCGATATCGCGATTTAAGAAACGCTAGAACTCTATTGCTACGATACGTAGACATCTGCAAACTCTATTTCCTAGAAAGGAAATGTCGCATTTACATTCCATTGAAGTGGATATGAGGTATACATGACACTTCGCAATGGATACTATATCTTATCGTGAAACATAGAAATGAGATGCGACTTCTCGTTTTAAGGAGTATTAGATCTCTATTCTTTCTATACGTGGTCATCTGGAAACGCTATTTCCTAGCAAGGAAGTGTCGCATTTACATTCTTTTGAAGTGAATACGAGGTATACATGACACTCCATAATGAATATTATATCTTATCATGAAAAATAGCAGTGAGATGCGATATTGCGTTTTAAGGAGCGTTAGAACTCTATTTCTACGATACGTAGACATCTGCAAAGGATATTTCCTAGCACGGAAGTTTCGTATTGACATTCTTTTGAAGTGAATATGAGGTATACATGACACTCCATAATGAATATCATATCTTATCATGAAACATAGCAGTGAGATACGATATCGCGTTTTAAGAAGCATTAGAACTCTATTCTTTCGATACGTTGTCATCTGGAAACGCTATTTCCTAGCAAGGAAGTGTCGCATTTACATTCCATTGAAGTGAATACGATGTATGCATGAAACTTCGCAATCGATATTATATCTTGTCATGAAACATAGAAATGAGATGCGACATCTCGTTTTAAGAAGTATTAGAAATCTATTCTTTCGATACGTTGTCATCTGGAAACGCTATTTCCTAGCAAGGAAGTGTCGCATTTACATTCTTTTGAAGTGAATACGAGGTATACATGACACATCGCAATGAATATTATATCTTATCATGAAACATAGATGTGAGATGCGATATCGCGTTTTGCGAATAATTAGAGATCTATTGTTTCGACACGTAGTCATCTGGAAACGCTATTTCCTAGCAAGGAAGTGTCGCATTTACATTCTCTTGAAGTGAATACGAGGTATACATGACACTTCGCAATGAATATTATATCTTATCATGAAACATAGAAGTGAGATGCGATATCGCGATTTAAGAAACGCTAGAACTCTATTGCTACGATACGTAGACATCTGCAAACTCTATTTCCTAGAAAGGAAATGTCGCATTTAAATTCCATTGAAGTGGATATGAGGTATACATGACACTTCGCAATGGATACTATATCTTATCGTGAAACATAGAAATGAGATGCGACATCTCGTTTTAAGAAGTATTAGAACTCTATTCTTTCTATACGTGGTCATCTGGAAACGCTATTTCCTAGCAAGGAAGTGTCGCATTTACATTCTTTTGAAGAGAATACGAGGTATACATGACACTTTGCAATGAATATTATATCTTATCATGAAGCATAGAAGTGAGATGCGATATCGCGTTTTAAGAAGCATTAGAACTTTATTGCTACGATACGTAGACATGTGCAAACGCTATTTCCTAGCAAGGAAGTGTCGCATTTACATTCCATTGAAGTGAATACGAGGTATGCATGAAACTTCGCAATCGATATTATATCTTATCATGAAACATAGAAATGAAATGCGACATCTCGTTTTAAGAAGCATTAGAGCTCTCTTGCTACGATACGTAGACATCTGCGAACGCTATTTCCTAGCATGGAAGTGTCGCATTTACATTCCACTGAAGTGAATACGAGGTATGCATGAAACTTCGCTATCGATATTATATCTTATCATGAAACATAGAAATGAGATGCGACATCTCGTTTTAAGAAGTATTGGAACTCTATTCTTTCGATACGTGGTCTGGAAACGCTATTTCCTAGCACGGAAGTTTCGTATTGACATTCTTTTGAAGTGAATATGAGGTATACATGACACTCCATAATGAATATTATATCTTATCAGGAAACATAGCAGTGAGATACGATATCGCGTTTTAAGAAGCATTAGAACTCTATTCTTCCGATACGTTGTCATCTGGAAACGCTATTTCCTAGCAAGGAAGTGTCGCATTTACATTCTTTTGAAGTGAATACGAGGTATACATAACATTCCACAATGATTATTATATCTTATTACGAAACATAGAAATGAAATACGACTTCCCATTTTAAGAAGCATTAGACTCCATTGCTACGATACATAGACATCTGCAAACAATATTTCCTAGCCAGGAAGTGTCGCATTTACATTCATTTGAAGTCAATACGAGGTATACATGACACTTCGCAACGAATATTATATCTTATCATGAAACATAGAAGTGAGATGCGATATCGCGTTCTAAAAAGCATTAGAACTCTATTCCTACGATACGTAGACATCTTCAAACGCTATTTCCTAGCATGCAAGTGTCGCACTTACATTCTTTTGAAGTGAATATGAGGTACACATGACACTTCGCAATGAATATTATATTTGATCATGAAATATAGAAATGAGATGCGACATCGCGTTTTGAGAAGCATTAGAACCCTATTGCTTCGATACGTAGACATTTGCAAACTCTACTTCCTAGCAGGGAAGTGTCGCAATTACATACTTTTGAAGTGAATACGAAGTATACATGACACTTCATAATGAATATTATATCTTATCAAGAAACATAGAAGTGAGCTGCGATATTGCGTTTTAAGAAGCATTAGAACTCTATTGCTACGATACGTAGACATCTGCAAACGCTATTTCCTAGCATGGAAGTGTCGCATTTACATTCTTTTGAAGTGAATACGAGGTATACATGTCACTTCGCAATGAATATTATGTCTTATCATGAAACATAGAAATGAAATGCGACATCTCGTTTTAAGAAGCATTAGAACTCTCTTGCTAGGATACGTAGACATCTGCAAACGCTATTTCCTAGCATGGAAGTGTCGCATTTACATTCCATTGAAGTGAATACGAGGTATGCATGAAACTTCGCAATCGATATTATATCTTATCATGAAACATAGAAATGAGATGCGACATCTCGTTTTAAGAAGTATTAGAACTCTATTCTTTCGATACGTTGTCATCTGGAAACGCTATTTCCTAGCAAGGAAGTGTCGCATTTACATTCATTTTAAGTGTATGCGCGGTATACATGACACATCGCAATGAATATTACATATTATCATGAAACATAGAAGTGAGAAGCAATACCGCGTTTTGAGAAGCGTTAGAACTCTAATGCCACGATACGTAGACATCCGCAAACACTATTTCCTGGCAAGGAAGTGTCGCGTTTACATGCTTTTGAAGTGAATACGAGGTATACATAACACTCTACAATGAATATTATATATTATCATGAAACATAGTAATGAGTAGCGATATCGCGATTTAAGAAGTATTATAACACTATTGCTTCGATACGTAGACATCTGCAAACGCTATTTCCTAACAAGGAAGTGTCGCATTTACATTCATTTTAAGTGTATGCGAGGTATACATGACACTTCGCAATGAATATTATATAGTATCATGAAACACAGAAATGAGAAGCGATATCGCGTTTTGAGAAGCACTAGAACTCTAATGCCACAATACGTAGACATCTGCAAACGCTATTTCCTAGCAAGGAAGTGTGGCATTTACATTCATTTGAAGTATAGACGAGATATACATAACTCTGCACAATGAATATTACATCTTATCACGAAACATAGAAATGAGATGCGATATGGCGATTTAAGAAGCATTAGAAATCTATTGGTTCGATACGTAGACAGCTGCAAGCGCTACTTCCTAAATAGGAAGTGTCGCATTTACATTCTTTTGAAGTGAATACGAGGTTTACGTAACACTGCACAATGAAAATTATATCCTATCATGAAACATGGAAATGAGATGCGATATCGCGCTTTGAGAAGCATTAGAACACTATCGCTACGGTACGTAGACATCTGCAAACCGTACTTCCTAGCAAGGAAGTGTCGCATGTACATTCTTTTGAAGTGAATACGAGGTATTCATAAGACTGCACAATGAATATTATATCTCATCATGAAACATTGAAATGAGATGCGATATCGCGATTTATGATGCTTTAGAACTCTATTGCTTCGATACGTAGATATCTGCAAACACTATTTCCTAGCAAGGAACTGTCGCATTCACATTCATTTGAATTGTATGCCAGGTATACATGACACTTCTCAGTGAATATTATATATTATCATGAAACATAGATATGAGAAGCGATATCGCGATTTAAGAAGCATTAGATCCCTATTGCTTCGATACGTAGACATCTGCAAACGCTACTTCCTAGCAAGGAAGTGTCGCATTTACATTCTTTTGAAATACGAGCTATACATGACACTCCAAAATGAATATTATATATTATCATGAAACATAGTAATGAGTAGCGATATCGCGTTTTGAGAAGCATTAGAACTCTAATGCTACGATAGGTAGACATCTGCAAACGTTATTTCCTGGCAAGGAAGTGTAGCGTTTGCATTCCTTTGAAGTGAATACGAGGTATTCATAACACTGCACAATAAATATTATATCTCATCATGAAACATTGAATTGAGATGCGATATCGCGATTTATGATGCTTTAGGACTCTATTGCTTCGATACGTAGATATCTGCAAACACTGTTTCCTAGCAAGGAACTGTCTCATTTACATTCATTTGAAGTGTATGCGAGGTATACATGACACTTCGCAGTGAATATTATATATTATCATGAAACATAGAAATGAGAAGCGATATCGCGATTTGAGAAGCATTAAATCCCTATTGCTTCGATACGTAGACATTTGCAAACGCTACTTCCTAGCAAGGAAGTGTCGCATTTAGATTCATTGCAAGTGTAGACGAGGTATACATGCCACTCTGCAATGAATATTATATCTTATCATGAGACATAGAAATGAGATGCGATATCTCGTTCTGGGAAGCATTAGAACTGTATTGCTACGGTACGTCGACATCTGCAAACGCTATTTCCTAGCAAGGTAGCGTCGCATTTACATTCATTTGATGTGCATCCGAGGTATACGTGACACTTCGCAATGAATACTATATCTTATCATGACACATAGAAATTAGATGCGATGTCGCGATATAAGATGCATTAGAACTCTATTGCTTTGATACGTAAACATCTGCAAGCGCTTTTTCCTAGCAGGGAAGTGTCGCATTTACATTCATTTGAGGTGTAGACGAGGAATACGTAACACTTCGCAATGAATATTATATCTTATCATGAAACATAGAGGTGAGATGCGATATCGCGTTTTAAGAAGCATTAGAAATTCATTGCTTCGATACGTAGACATCTGCAAACGGCATTTCCTAGCAAGGATGTGTCGCATTTACATTCATTTGAAGTGTATGCGAGGTATACATGCCACTCCGCAATGAATATTATATCTCATCATGAGACATAGAAATGAGATGCGATATCGCATTTTGAGAAGCATTAGAACTCTATTTCTACGATACGTAGACTACTTCATACGCAACTACCTAACAAGGAAGTGTCGCATTTACACTCTTTTTAAGTGAATACGAGGTTTACATAACACTGGACAATGAAAATTATATCCTATCATGAAACATGGAATTGAGATGCGATATCGCGCTTTGAGAAGCATTAGAACACTATCGCTACGGACGTAGACATCTGCAAACCGTATTTCCTAACAAGGAAGTGTCGCATTTACATTCATTTGAAGTGTACGCGATGTATACATGATACTTCCCATTGAATATTATATCTTATCATGAGACAGAAATAAGATGCGATATCGCGTTTTAAGAAGCATTAGAACTCTATAGCTTCGATACGTAGACATCTGCAAATGCTACTTCCTAGCAAGGGAGAGTCGCATTTACATTCTTTCAAGTGAATACGAGGTATACATGACACTTCGCAATGAATATTATATCTTATCATGAATCATAGAAATGAGATGCGATATCGCGTTTTAAGAAGCTTTAGAACTCTATTTCTACGATACATAGACGATACATCTACAGACGCTATTTCCTAGCAAGGAAGTGTCGCATTTACATTCATTTGAAGTGAATGCGAGGTATAGATAACACTCAACAATGAATATTATATCTTATCACGAAACATAGAAATGAGATGCGATATGGCGTTCTAAGGGGCATTAGTACTCTATAGCTTCGATACAGAGATATCTGGGAACGTAATTTCCTAGAAAGGAACCACCTCGCACCCCCCAGCATCAACCCCTGGACGCATGCAACCAGCCAAACTCGCCTGCAGAACCAGCAACTGGAAGAGTTCGCGCGCGCGTACCTGCACGCGCTCACTCACACCGAGTTCCGCTGCCTCACTCGCACCGCCGAGTATACCTGTTTCGCTCGTACCGGGCACCAGTGTCTCACTCGCACCACCGAGTATACATGTCTCGCCCGCACCAAGGACGGTCAGCCCTATCTCCCTCACACCGAGGATTCCGTCCTGCAGGAAGACATAGCCGCAGCCCATCACCTGAATGGGGTCTTTTCCAATTCCGGGAACAGGATCTGCTAGAACCTATATATTACTTCTAAGCTAGGACATACATACCATATCATGACGCATATATAAGAATTCCTAGATCTAAGTTACACTAAGTAAGATGCGTCCGGCCAGCGGCATGCGCCGCTAGCCCCACCACGAGCCGCGAGTCCCCACTCGCTGGACCGCGCGCTCTCCGCCTCGAGACGCGAGTCCCCCACTCGCGGGACCTCGATCTGCCTACCGCGAGCCTCCGCGACCGTAGCGCCCCGCGAACCGAGGAGGTCCAGTTCATGTATACTTTAAACCTAGAATATATTTTATTTTTACTTTTACTATATCCAAGTACAAGTTCTTTTACCAAGTCTACTATTTCCACATCCATTAATTTTATCAAGTGTTAACAATACTAGTTTTACTTTTAACATTACATTTAACTACGAATTCTTCCACGGGTTCTTCCATACAACTGGGGTTGTTCTCCATCAAATTGAAGGTGTATAGAAATCGGCTTTGTGACGTTGAGACCGCCGCTTATCCTTCAGATCTTAGTCGAAAGTACAGAAAAACCTGGTGAATGAATCGTGCTTCCGGTTTGCGAAGAACGCGACGTGCGAGTAGGAAGAATTTCATACGATCACTTGTGCGTGAGTATTTGGAGGGTGTTCCGAGAGTCGTCGTATACCAGCGACCTGCCTTCGCACCAGTCCAGACGCCGCTTTTCGAAGCGACCGTCGACAATCCAGACACCACGACGCATCACGCCGATTCTGCCACATTCAGCATCATCGCTGAATTCCGACCGCCGTCCTCGTCTTCGCTGGCGACTGATCGAGATTTCTGTAGCAGCCAACAGAACGAAATCCGCTACGATCCCAGCGAACGATCCTCCACGCCGTTTCTACGTACAAATCGAGAGAGAAGTCATCGAAAGGTAGGGTCATTCCCTTATTATGGCAAGTGTTTTCGCTAGTGTCGCGCCAGCCGAAATTGTCGGACCCGGTCTTAACGCGTTCCCGCGGACCGAATTACCGAAAAATAGGCTCGTGTCGTAAAGCCTCCGGAGCAACGGAAAATAGTTTCGCCGGACGTGACACCTCGAATTCACTTCAAAAGAATGTAAATGCGACACTTCCTTGCGAGGAAATAAGGTTTGCAGATATCTACGTATCGAAGAAACAGAGTTCTAATGCTTCTTGAATCGCCATATCGCATCTCATTTCTATGTTTCATCATAAGATATAATATTCATTGCGAAGTGTCATGTATACACCGTATTCCTCTCAAGAGAATGTAAATGCGACACTTCCTTTCTAGCAAATTACGTTTCCAGATGTCTACGTATCGAAGCAACAGAGTTCTAATGCTTCTTAAAACGAGATGCCTCATTACATTTCTATGTTCCGTGATAAGATATAATATTCATTGTGGAGTGTCATGTATACCTCGTATTCACTTCAAATGAATGTAAATGCGACACTTCCATGCTAGGAAATATCGTTTGCAGATGTCTACGTATCGTAGCAACAGAGTTCTAATGCTTCTCAAAACGCGATATCGTATCTCATTCCTATGTTTTATGATAAGGTATAATACTCATTGCGAAGTGTCATGTATATCTCGTATTCACTTCATAAGAATGTAAATGCGACACTTCCATGCTAGGTAATAGCGTTTGCAGATGTCTACGTATCGCAGCAATAGAATTCTAATGCTTTATAAAACAAGAAGCCGCATTTCATTTCTATGTTTCTTGGTAAGATATAATATTCATTGTAGAGTATTATGTATACCTCGTATTCACTTCAAAGGAATGTAAATGCGACACTTCCTTGCTAGGAAATATTGTTTGCAGATGTCTACGTATCCTAGCAATATAGTTCTAATACTTCTTAAAACGCGATATCGCATCTCACATCTATGTTTCATGATAAGATATAATATTCATTGCGAACTGCCATGTATACCTCGTATTCACTTCAAAAGAATGTAAATGCGACACTTTCATGCTAGGAAATAGCGTTTGCAGATGTCTACGTATCGTAGCAATAGAGTTCTACTGCTTCTTAGAACGCGATATCGCATCCCACTTCTATGTTTCATGATAAGATATAATATTCATTGCGAAGTGTCATGTATACCTCGTATTCACTTCAAAAGAATGTAAATGCGACACTTCCATGCTAGGAAGTAGCGTTTGCAGATGTCTACATATCGTAGCAATAGAGTTCTAATGCTTCTTGGAACGCGATATCGCATCTCACTTCTATGTTTCATGAGAAGATATAATATTCATTGCGAAGTGTCATGTATATCTCGTATTCACATCAAAAGAATGTAAATGCGACACCTCCATGCTAGGGAATAGCGTTTGCAGATGTCTACGTATCGCAGCAATAGAGTTCCAATGCTTCCTAAAACGCGATATCGCATCTCTCTTCTATGTTTCATGATAAGGTATAATATTCATAGCGAAGTGTCATGTATACCTCGTATTCACTTCAAATGAATGTAAATGCGACACTTCCATGCTAGGAAATAGCGTTTGCAGATGTCTACGTATCGTAGCAATAGAGTTCTAATGCTTCTTAAAACGCGATATCGCATCTCACTGCTATGTTTCATGATAAGATATAATATTCATTATGGAGTGATATGTGTACCTCGTACTCACTTCAAAAGAAAGTAAATGCGACCCTTCCATGCTAGGGAATAGCCTTTGCAGATGTCTACGTATCGTAGCAATAGAGTTCTAATGCTTCTTAGAACGCGATATCGCATCTCACTTCTATATTTCACGATAAGATATAATATTCATTGCGAAGTGTCATGTATACCTCGTATTCACTTCATAAGAATGTAAATATGACACTTCCATGCTAGGAAATAGCGTTTGCAGATGTCTACGTATCGTAGCAATAGAGTTCTAATGCTTCTTAAAACGAGATGCCTCATTACATTTCTATGTTCCGTGGTAAGATATAATATTCATTGTGGAGTGTCATGTATACCTCGTATTCACTTCAAAAGAATGTAAATGCGACACTTTCATGCTAGGAAATAGCGTTTGCAGATGTCTACGTATCGTAGCAATAGAGTTCTACTGCTTCTTAGAACGCGATATCGCATCCCACTTCTATGTTTCATGATAAGATATAATATTCATTGCGAAGTGTCATGTATATCTCATATTCTCTTCAGACGAATGTAAATGCGACACTTCCATGCTAGGAAATAGCGTTTGCAGATGTATACGTATCGTAGCAATAGAGTTCTAATGCTTCCTAAAACGCGATATCGCATCTCACTGCTATGTTTCATGAGAAGATATAATATTCATTGCGAAGTGTCATGTATATCTCGTATTCACATCAAAAGAATGTAAATGCGACACCTCCATGCTAGGGAATAGCGTTTGCAGATGTCTACGTATCGCAGCAATGGAGTTCCAATGCTTCCTAAAACGCGATATCGCATCTCTCTTCTATGTTTCATGATAAGGTATAATATTCATTGCGAAGTGTCATGTATATCTCGTATTCACTTCAAACGAATGTAAATGCGACACTTCCATGTTAGGAAATAGCGTTTGCAGATGTCTACGTATCGTAGCTATAGAGTTCTAATGCTTGTTAAAACGCGATATCGCATCTGACTGCTATGTTTCATGAGAAGATATAATATTCATTATGGAGTGTTATGTATACCTCGTACTCACTTCAAAAGAATGTAAATGCGACCCTCCCATCCTAGGAAATAGCGCTTGCAGATGTCTACGTATCGTAGCAATAGAGTTCTAATGCTGCTTAAAACGAGATGTCGCATCTCATTTCTATGTTTCATGATAAGATATAATATTCATTGCGAAGTGTCATGTATATCTCGTATTCACTTCAAAAGAATGTAGATGCGACACTTCCATGCTAGGAAATAGCGTTTGCAGATGTCTACGTATCGTAGCAATAGAGTTCTAATGCTTCTTAAAACGCGATATCGCATCTCACTGCTATGTTTCATGATGAGATATAATATTCATTATGGAGTGTTATGTATACATCGTACTCACTTCAAAAGAATGTAAATACGACCCTTCCATGCTAGGAAGTAGCCTTTGCAGATGTCTACGTATCGTAGCAATAGAGTTCTAATGCTTCTTAGAACGCGATATCGCATCTCACTTCCATGTTTCATGATAAGGTATAATATTCATAGCGAAGTGTCATGTATACCTCGTATTCACTTCAGATGAATGTAAATGCGACACTTCCATGCTAGGAAATAGCGTTTGCAGATGTCTACGTATCGCAGCGATAGAGTTCCAATGCTTCCTAAAACGCGATATCGCATCACTCTTCTATGTTTCATGATAAGGTATAATATTCATTGCGAAGTGTTATGTATACCTCGTACTCACTTCAAACGAATGTAAATGCGACACTTCCATGCTAGGAAATAGCGTTTCCAGATGTCTACGTATCGTAGCAATAGAGTTCTAATGCTTCTCAAAACGCGATATAGCACCTCATTCCTATGTTTCATTATAAGATATAATATTCATTGCGAAGTGTCATGTACATCTCGTATTCACTTCAAAAGAATGTAGATGCGACACTTCCATGCTAGGAAATAGCGTTTGCAGATGTCTACGTATCGTAGCAGTAGAGTTCTAATGCTTCTTAAAACGCGATATCGCATCTCACAGCTATGTTTCATGATAAGACATAATATTCATTATGGAGTGTTATGTATACCTCGTACTCACTTCAAAAGAATGTAAATGCGACCCTTCCATGCTAGGAAGTAGCCTTTGCAGATGTCTACGTATCGTAGCAATAGAGTTCTAATGCTTCTTAGAACGCGATATCGCATCTAACTTCCATGTTTCATGATAAGATATAATATTCATTGCGAAGTGTCATGTATACCTCGTATTCACTTCAAAAGGATGTAAATGCGACACTTCCTTGCTAGGAAATAGCGTTTCCAGATGACTACGTGTCGAAACAATAGAGTTCTAATGATTCTTAAAATGTCATATCGCATCTCACTTCTATGTTTCACGATAAGATATAATATTCATTGCGAAGTGTCATGTACATCTCGTATTCACTTCAAAAGAATGTAGATGCGACACTTCCATGCTAGAAAGTAGCCTTTGCAGATGTCTACGTATCGTAGCAATAGAGTTCTAATGCTTCTTAGAACGCGATATCGCATCTAACTTCCATGTTTCATGATAAGATATAATATTCATAGCGAAGTGTCATGTATACCTTGTATTCACTTCAAAAGAATGTATATGCGACACTTCCATGCTAGGAAATAGCGTTTGCAGATGTCTACGTATCGTAGCAATAGAGTTCTAATGATTCTTAAAATGCCATATCGCATCTCACTTCTATGTTTCATGATAGGATATAATATTCATTGCGAAGTGTCATGTATATCTCGTATTCACTTCAAACTAATGTAAATGCGACACTTCCATGCTAGGAAATAGCGTTTGCAGATGTCTACGTATCGTAGCAATAGAGTTCTAATCCTTCTCAAAACGCGATATAGCACCTCATTCCTATGTTTCATGATAAGATATAATATTCATTGCGAAGTGTCATGTATATCTCGTATTCACTTCAAAAGAATGTAGTTGCGACACTTCCATGCTAGGAAATAGAGTTTGCAGATGTCTACGTATCGTAGCAATAAAGTTCTAATGCTTCTCAGAACGCGATATAGCACCTCATTCCTATGTTTCGTGATAAGATATAATATTCATTGCGAAGTGTCATGTATATCTCGTATTCACATCAAAAAAATGTAAATGCGACACTTCCATGCTAGGAAATAGCGTTTGCAGATGTCTACGTATCGTTGCAATAGAGTTCTAATGATTCTTAAAATGCCATATCGCATCTCACTTCTATGTTTCATGACAGGATATAATATTCATTGCGAAGTGTCATGTATACCTCGTATTCACTTCAAAAGAATGTAAATGCGACTCTTCCATGCTAGCAAGTAGCGTTTGCAGATGTCTCCGTATCGTAGCAATAGGGTTCTAATGCTTCTTAAAATGCGATATCGCATCACACTTCTATGTTTCATGATTAGATATAATATTCATTGCGAAGTGTCATGTATATCTCGTATTCACTTCAAACTAATGTAAATGCGACACTTCCATGCTAGGAAATAGCGTTTGCAGATGTCTACGTATCGTAGCAATAGAGTTCTAATCCTTCTCAAAACGCGATATAGCACCTCATTCCTATGTTTCATGATAAGATATAATATTCATTGCGAAGTGTCATGTATATCTCGTATTCACTTCAGACTAATGTAAATGCGACACTTCCATGCTAGGAAATAGCGTTTGCAGATGTCTACGTATCGTAGCAATAGAGTTCTTATCCTTCTCAAAACGCGATATAGCACCTCATTCCTATGTTTCATGATAAGATATAATATTCATTGCGAAGTGTCATGTATATCTCGTATTCGCTTCAAAAGAATATAGATGCGACACTACCATGCTAGGAAATAGAGTTTGCAGATGTCTACGTATCGTAGCAATAAAGTTCTAATGCTTCTCAAAACGCGATATAGCACCTCATTCCTATGTTTCATGATAAGATATAATATTCATTGCGAAGTGTCATGTATATCTCGTATTCACATCAAAAGAATGTAAATGCGACACTTCCATGCTAGGAAATAGCGTTTGCAGATGTCTACGTATCGTAGCAATAGAGATCTAGTGCTTCTCAAAACGCGATATAGCACCTCATTCCTATGTTTCATGATAAGATATAATATTCATTGCGAAGTGTCATGTATATCTCGTATTCACTTCAAACGAATGTAAATGCGACACTTCCATGCTAGGAAATAGCGTTTGCAGATGTCTACGTATCGTAGCAATAGAGTTTTAATGATTCTTAAAATGCCATATCGCATCTCACTTCTATTTTTCATGATAGGATATAATATTCATTGCGAAGTGTCATGTATACCTCGTATTCACTTCAAAAGGATGTAAATGCGACTCTTCCATGCTAGCAAGTAGCGTTTGCAGATGTCTCCGTATCGAAACAATAGAGTTCTAATGGTTCTTAAAATGCCATATCGCATCTCACTGCTATGTTTCATGAGAAGATATAATATTCATTGCGAAGTGTCATGTAAACCTCGTATTCACTTCAAAATGATGTAAATGCGACACTTCCATGCTAGGAAATAGCGTTTGCCGATGTCTACGTATCGCAGCGATAGAGTTCCAATGCTTCCTAAAACGCGATATCGCATCACTCTTCTATGTTTCATGATAAGGTATAATATTCATTGCGAAGTGTTATGTATACCTCGTACTCACTTCAAACGAATGTAAATGCGACACTTCCATGCTAGGAAATAGCGTTTCCAGATGTCTACGTATCGTAGCAATAGAGTTCTAATGCTTCTCAAAACGCGATATAGCACCTCATTCCTATGTTTCATTATAAAATATAATATTCATTGCGAAGTGTCATGTACATCTCGTATTCACTTCAAAAGAATGTAGATGCGACACTTCCATGCTAGGAAATAGCGTTTGCAGATGTCTACGTATCGTAGCAGTAGAGTTCTAATGCTTCTTAAAACGCGATATCGCATCTCACTGCTATGTTTCATGATAAGACATAATATTCATTATGGAGTGTTATGTATACCTCGTACTCACTTCAAAAGAATGTAAATGCGACCCTTCCATGCTAGGAAGTAGCCTTTGCAGATGTCTACGTATCGTAGCAATAGAGTTCTAATGCTTCTTAGAACGCGATATCGCATCTAACTTCCATGTTTCATGATAAGATATAATATTCATTGCGAAGTGTCATGTATACCTCGTATTCACTTCAAAAGGATGTAAATGCGACACTTCCTTGCTAGGAAATAGCGTTTCCAGATGACTACGTGTCGAAACAATAGAGTTCTAATGATTCTTAAAATGTCATATCGCATCTCACTTCTATGTTTCACGATAAGATATAATATTCATTGCGAAGTGTCATGTACATCTCGTATTCACTTCAAAAGAATGTAGATGCGACACTTCCATGCTAGGAAATAGCGTTTGCAGATGTCTACGTATCGTAGCAATAGAGTTCTAATGCTTCTTAAAACGCGATATCGCATCTCACTGCTATGTTTCATGATAAGATATAATATTCATTATGGAGTGTTATGTATACCTCGTACTCACTTCAAAAGAATGTAAATGGGACCCTTCCATGCTAGAAAGTAGCCTTTGCAGATGTCTACGTATCGTAGCAATAGAGTTCTAATGCTTCTTAGAACGCGATATCGCATCTAACATCCATGTTTCATGATAAGATATAATATTCATTGCGAAGTGTCATGTATACCTTGTATTCACTTCAAAAGAATGTATATGCGACACTTCCATGCTAGGAAATAGCGTTTGCAGATGTCTACGTATCGTAGCAATAGAGTTCTAATGATTCTTAAAATGCCATATCGCATCTAACTTCTATGTTTCATGATAGGATATAATATTCATTGCGAAGTGTCATGTATACCTCGATTTCACTTCACAAGAATGTAAATGCGACACTTCCTTGCTAGGAAATATTGTTTGCAGATGTCTACGTATCACAGCAATAGAGTACTAATGCTTCTTAAAACGAGATGTCGTATTTCATATCTATGTTTCGTAATAAGATATAATATTCATTGTGTAATGTTATGTATACCTCGTATTCACTTCAGTGGAATGTAAGTGCGAAATTTCCTTGCTAGGAAATAGAGTTTGCAGATGTCTACGTATATAGGCAATAGAGTTCTAATGCTTCTCAAAACGCGATATAGCACCTCATTCCTATGTTTCATGATAAGATATAATATTCATTGCGAAGTGTCATGTATATCTCGTATTCACATCAAAAGAATGTAAATGCGACCCTTCCATGCTAGGAAGTAGCCTTTGCAGATGTCTACGTATCGTAGCAATAGAGTTCCAATGCTTCTTAGAACGCGATATCGCATCTAACTTCCATGTTTCATGATAAGATATAATATTCATAGCGAAGTGTCATGTATACCTTGTATTCACTTCAAAAGAATGTATATGCGACACTTCCATGCTAGGAAATAGCGTTTGCAGATGTCTACGTATCGTAGCAATGGAGTTCTAATGATTCTTAAAATGCCATATCGCATCTCACTTCTATGTTTCATGATAGGATATAATATTCATTGCGAAGTGTCATGTATATCTCGTATTCACTTCAAACTAATGTAAATGCGACACTTCCATGCTAGGAAATAGCGTTTGCAGATGTCTACGTATCGTAGCAATAGAGTTCTAATCCTTCTCAAAACGCGATATAGCACCTCATTCCTATGTTTCATGATAAGATATAATATTCATTGCGAAGTGTCATGTATATCTCGTATTCACTTCAAAAGAATGTAGTTGCGACACTTCCATGCTAGGAAATAGAGTTTGCAGATGTCTACGTATCGTAGCAATAAAGTTCTAATGCTTCTCAGAACGCGATATAGCACCTCATTCCTATGTTTCGTGATAAGATATAATATTCATTGCGAAGTGTCATGTATATCTCGTATTCACATCAAAAGAATGTAAATGCGACACTTCCATGCTAGGAAATAGCGTTTGCAGATGTCTACGTATCGTTGCAATAGAGTTCTAATGATTCTTAAAATGCCATATCGCATCTCACTTCTATGTTTCATGACAGGATATAATATTCATTGCGAAGTGTCATGTATACCTCGTATTCACTTCAAAAGAATGTAAATGCGACTCTTCCATGCTAGCAAGTAGCGTTTGCAGATGTCTCCGTATCGTAGCAATAGGGTTCTAATGCTTCTTAAAATGCGATATCGCATCACACTTCTATGTTTCATGATTAGATATAATATTCATTGCGAAGTGTCATGTATATCTCGTATTCACTTCAAACTAATGTAAATGCGACACTTCCATGCTAGGAAATAGCGTTTGCAGATGTCTACGTATCGTAGCAATAGAGTTCTAATCCTTCTCAAAACGCGATATAGCACCTCATTCCTATGTTTCATGATAAGATATAATATTCATTGCGAAGTGTCATGTATATCTCGTATTCACTTCAGACTAATGTAAATGCGACACTTCCATGCTAGGAAATAGCGTTTGCAGATGTCTACGTATCGTAGCAATAGAGTTCTTATCCTTCTCAAAACGCGATATAGCACCTCATTCCTATGTTTCATGATAAGATATAATATTCATTGCGAAGTGTCATGTATATCTCGTATTCGCTTCAAAAGAATATAGATGCGACACTACCATGCTAGGAAATAGAGTTTGCAGATGTCTACGTATCGTAGCAATAAAGTTCTAATGCTTCTCAAAACGCGATATAGCACCTCATTCCTATGTTTCATGATAAGATATAATATTCATTGCGAAGTGTCATGTATATCTCGTATTCACATCAAAAGAATGTAAATGCGACACTTCCATGCTAGGAAATAGCGTTTGCAGATGTCTACGTATCGTAGCAATAGAGTTCTAATGATTCTTAAAATGCCATATCGCATCTCACTTCTATGTTTCATGACAGGATATCATATTCATTGCGAAGTGTCATGTATACCTCGTATTCACTTCAAAAGAATGTAAATGCGACTCTTCCATGCTAGCAAGTAGCGTTTGCAGATGTCTCCGTATCGTAGCAATAGAGATCTAGTGCTTCTCAAAACGCGATATAGCACCTCATTCCTATGTTTCATGATAAGATATAATATTCATTGCGAAGTGTCATGTATATCTCGTATTCACTTCAAACGAATGTAAATGCGACACTTCCATGCTAGGAAATAGCGTTTGCAGATGTCTACGTATCGTAGCAATAGAGTTTTAATGATTCTTAAAATGCCATATCGCATCACACTTCTATGTTTCATGATAGGATATAATATTCATTGCGAAGTGTCATGTATACCTCGTATTCACTTCAAAAGGATGTAAACGCGACACTTCCTTGCTAGGAAATAGCGTTTCCAGATGACTACGTGTCGAAACAATAGAGTTCTAATGGTTCTTAAAATGCCATATCGCATCTCACTGCTATGTTTCATGAGAAGATATAATATTCATTGCGAAGTGTCATGTATACCTCGTATTCACTTCAAAATGATGTAAATGCGACACTTCCATGCTAGGAAATAGCGTTTGCCGATGTCTACGTATCGCAGCGATAGAGTTCCAATGCTTCCTAAAACGCGATATCGCATCACTCTTCTATGTTTCATGATAAGGTATAATATTCATTGCGAAGTGTTATGTATACCTCGTACTCACTTCAAACGAATGTAAATGCGACACTTCCATGCTAGGAAATAGCGTTTCCAGATGTCTACGTATCGTAGCAATAGAGTTCTAATGCTTCTCAAAACGCGATATAGCACCTCATTCCTATGTTTCATTATAAGATATAATATTCATTGCGAAGTGTCATGTACATCTCGTATTCACTTCAAAAGAATGTAGATGCGACACTTCCATGCTAGGAAATAGCGTTTGCAGATGTCTACGTATCGTAGCAGTAGAGTTCTAATGCTTCTTAAAACGCGATATCGCATCTCACTGCTATGTTTCATGATGAGACATAATATTCATTATGGAGTGTTATGTATACCTCGTACTCACTTCAAAAGAATGTAAATGCGACCCTTCCATGCTAGGAAGTAGCCTTTGCAGATGTCTACGTATCGTAGCAATAGAGTTCTAATGCTTCTTAGAACGCGATATCGCATCTAACTTCCATGTTTCATGATAAGATATAATATTCATTGCGAAGTGTCATGTATACCTCGTATTCACTTCAAAAGGATGTAAATGCGACACTTCCTTGCTAGGAAATAGCGTTTCCAGATGACTACGTGTCGAAACAATAGAGTTCTAATGATTCTTAAAATGTCATATCGCATCTCACTTCTATGTTTCACGATAAGATATAATATTCATTGCGAAGTGTCATGTACATCTCGTTTTCACTTCAAAAGAATGTAGATGCGACACTTCCATGCTAGGAAATAGCGTTTGCAGATGTCTACGTATCGTAGCAATAGAGTTCTAATGCTTCTTAAAACGCGATATCGCATCTCACTGCTATGTTTCATGATAAGATATAATATTCATTATGGAGTGTTATGTATACCTCGTACTCACTTCAAAAGAATGTAAATGGGACCCTTCCATGCTAGAAAGTAGCCTTTGCAGATGTCTACGTATCGTAGCAATAGAGTTCTAATGCTTCTTAGAACGCGATATCGCATCTAACTTCCATGTTTCATGATAAGATATAATATTCATTGCGAAGTGTCATGTATACCTTGTATTCACTTCAAAAGAATGTATATGCGACACTTCCATGCTAGGAAATAGCGTTTGCAGATGTCTACGTATCGTAGCAATAGAGTTCTAATGATTCTTAAAATGCCATATCGCATCTAACTTCTATGTTTCATGATAGGATATAATATTCATTGCGAAGTGTCATGTATACCTCGATTTCACTTCACAAGAATGTAAATGCGACACTTCCTTGCTAGGAAATATTGTTTGCAGATGTCTACGTATCACAGCAATAGAGTACTAATGCTTCTTAAAACGAGATGTCGTATTTCATATCTATGTTTCGTAATAAGATATAATATTCATTGTGTAATGTTATGTATACCTCGTATTCACTTCAGTGGAATGTAAGTGCGAAATTTCCTTGCTAGGAAATAGAGTTTGCAGATGTCTACGTATATAGGCAATAGAGTTCTAATGCTTCTCAAAACGCGATATAGCACCTCATTCCTATGTTTCATGATAAGATATAATATTCATTGCGAAGTGTCATGTATATCTCGTATTCACTTCAAACTAATGTAAATGCGACACTTCCATGCTAGGAAATAGCGTTTGCAGATGTCTACGTATCGTAGCAATAGAGTTCTAATCCTTCTCAAAACGCGATATAGCACCTCATTCCTATGTTTCATGATAAGATATAATATTCATTGCGAAGTGTCATGTATATCTCGTATTCACTTCAAACTAATGTAAATGCGACACTTCCTTGCTAGGAAATATTGTTTGCAGATGTCTACGTATCACAGCAATAGAGTACTAATGCTTCTTAAAACGAGATGTCGTATTTCATATCTATGTTTCGTAATAAGATATAATATTCATTGTGTAATGTTATGTATACCTCGTATTCACTTCAGTGGAATGTAAGTGCGAAATTTCCTTGCTAGGAAATAGAGTTTGCAGATGTCTACGTATATAGGCAATAGAGTTCTAATGCTTCTCAAAACGCGATATAGCACCTCATTCCTATGTTTCATGATAAGATATAATATTCATTGCGAAGTGTCATGTATATCTCGTATTCACTTCAAACTAATGTAAATGCGACACTTCCATGCTAGGAAATAGCGTTTGCAGATGTCTACGTATCGTAGCAATAGAGTTCTAATCCTTCTCAAAACGCGATATAGCACCTCATTCCTATGTTTCATGATAAGATATAATATTCATTGCGAAGTGTCATGTATATCTCGTATTCACTTCAAACTAATGTAAATGCGACACTTCCATGCTAGGAAGTAGCGTTTGCAGATGTCTACGTATCGTAGCAATAGAGTTCTAATCCTTCTCAAAACGCGATATAGCACCTCATTCCTATGTTTCATGATAAGATATAATATTCATTGCGAAGTGTCATGTATATCTCGTATTCGCTTCAAAAGAATATAGATGCGACACTTCCATGCTAGGAAATAGAGTTTGCAGATGTCTACGTATCGTAGCAATAAAGTTCTAATGCTTCTCAAAACGCGATATAGCACCTCATTCCTATGTTTCATGATAAGATATAATATTCATTGCGAAGTGTCATGTATATCTCGTATTCGCTTCAAAAGAATATAGATGCGACACTTCCATGCTAGGAAATAGAGTTTGCAGATGTCTACGTATCGTAGCAATAAAGTTCTAATGCTTCTCAAAACGCGATATAGCACCTCATTCCTATGTTTCATGATAAGATATAATATTCATTGCGAAGTGTCATGTATATCTCGTATTCACTTCAAAAGAATGTAAATGCGACTCTTCCATGCTAGCAAGTAGCGTTTGCAGATGTCTCCGTATCGTAGCAATAGAGATCTAGTGCTTCTCAAAACGCGATATAGCACCTCATTCCTATGTTTCATGATAAGATATAATATTCATTGCGAAGTGTCATGTATATCTCGTATTCACTTCAAACGAATGTAAATGCGACACTTCCATGCTAGGAAATAGCGTTTGCAGATGTCTACGTATCGTAGCAATAGAGCTCTAATGCTTCTGAAAACGCGATATCGCATCTCACTGCTATGTTTCATGATAAGATATAATATTCATTATGGAGTGTTATGTATACCTCGCACTCACCTCAAAAGAATGTAAATGCGACCCTTCCATGCTAGGAAATAGACTTTGCAGATGTCTACGTATCGTAGCAATAGAGTTCTAATGCTTCTTAGAACGCGATATCGCATCTCACTTCTATGTTTCATGATAAGATATAATATTCATTGCGAATTGTCATGTATATCTCGTATTCACATCAAAAGAATGTAAATGCCACACTTGCATGCTAGGAAATAGCGATTGCAGATGTCTACGTATCACAGCAATAGAGTACTAATGCTTCTTAAAACGAGATGTCGTATTTCACTTCTATGTTTCGTAATAAGATATAATATTCATTGTGTAATGTTATGTATACCTCGTGCGCACTTCAGTGGAATGTAAGTGCGAAATTTCCTTGCTAGGAAATAGAGTTTGCAGATGTCTACGTATAATAGCAATATAGTTCTACTGCTTCTCAAAACGCGAAATAGCACCTCATTCCTATGTTTCATGATAAGCTATAATATTCATTGCGAAGTGTCATGTATATCTCGTATTCACTTCAAATGAATGTAAATGCGACCCTTCCATGCTAGGAAATAGCCTTTGCAGATGTCTACGTATCGTAGCAATAGAGTTCTAATGCTTCTTGGAACGCAATATCGCATCTAACTTCCATGTTTCATGATAAGATATAATATTCATTGCGAAGTGTCATGTATACCTCGTATTCACTTCAAAAGAATGTATATGCGACACTTCCATGCTAGGAAATAGCGTTTGCAGATGTCTAAGTATCGTAGCAATAGAGTTCTAATGCTTCTTAAAACGCGATATCGCATCTCACAGCTATGTTTCATGAGAAGATATAATATTCATTGCGAAGTGTCATGTGTATCTCGTATTCACATCAAAAGAATGTAATTGCGACACATCCATGCTAGGAAATAGCGTTTGCAGATGTCTACGTATCGTAGCAATAGAGTTCTAATGCTTCTTATAACGAGATGCCTCATTTCATTTCTATGTTCCGTGATAAGATATAATATTCATTGTGGAGTGTCATGTATACCTCGCATTCACTTCAAATGAATGTAAATGCGACACTTTCATGCTAGGAAGTAGCGGTTGCAGATGTCTACGTATCGTAGCAATAGAGTTCTAATGCTTCTTATAACGAGATGCCTCATTTCATTTCTATGTTCCGTGATAAGATATAATATTCATTGTGGAGTGTCATGTATACCTCGATTTCTCTTCACAAGAATGTAAATGCGACACTTCCTTGCTAGGAAATAGCGTTTGCAGATGTCTACGTATCGTAGCAATAGAGTTCTAATGCTTCTTAAAACGCGATATCGCATCTCACTGCTATGTTTCATGATAAGATATAATATTCATTATGGAGTGATATGTATACATCGTACTCACCGCAAAAGAATGTAAATGCGACCCTTCCATGCTAGGGAATAGCCTTTGCAGATGTCTACGTATCGTAGCAATAGAGTTCTAATGCTTCTCAAAACGCGATATAGCACCTTCTTCCTATGTTTCATGAAAAGATATAATATTCATTGCGAAGTGTCATGTATATCTCGTATTCACATCAAAAGAATGTAAATGCGACACTTCCATGCTAGGAAATAGCGTTTGCAGATGTCTACGTATCGTAGCAATAGAGTTCTAATGCTTCTCAAAACGCGATATGGCACCTCATTCCTATGTTTCATGATAAGATATAATATTTATTGCGAAGTGTCATGTATATCTCGTATTAACTTCAAACGAATGTAAATGCGACACTTCCATGCTAGGAAATAGCGTTTGAAGATGTCTACGTATCACAGCAATAGAGTACTAATGATTCTTAAAACGAGATGTCGTATTTCACTTCTATGTTTCGTAATAAGATATAATATTCATTGTGTAATGTTATGTATACCTCGTATTCACTTCAGTGGAATGTAAGTTCGAAATTTCCTTGCTAGGAAATAGAGTTTGCAGATGTCTACGTATAATAGCAATATAGTTCTAATGCTTCTCAAAACGCGATATAGCACCTCATTCCTATGTTTCATGATAAGCTATAATATTCATTGCGAAGTGTCATGTATATCTCGTATTCACTTCAAATGAATGTAAATGCGACCCTTCCATGCTAGGAAATAGCCTTTGCAGATGTCTACGTATCGTAGCAATAGAGTTCTAATGCTTCTTAGAACGCGATATCGCATCTCACTTCTATGTTCCATGATAAGATATAATATTCATTGCGAAGTGTCATGTATGCCTCGTATTCACTTCAAACGAATGTAAATGCGACACTTCCATGCTAGGAAATAGCGTTTGCAGATGTCTACGTATCGTAGCAATAGAGTTCTAATGCTTCTTAAAACGCGATATCGCATCTCACTGCTATGTTTCATGAGAAGATATAATATTCATTATGGAGTGTTATGTATACCTCGTACTCACTTCGAAAGAATGTAAATGCGACCCTTCCATCCTGGGAAATAGCGTTTGCAGATGTCTACGTATCGCAGCAATAGAGTTCCAATGCTTCCTAAAACGCGATATCGCATCTCCCTTCTATGTTTCATGATAAGGTATAATATTCATTGCGAAGTGTCATGTATACCTCGTATTCACTTCAAATGAATGTAAATGCGACACTTCCATGCTAGGAAATAGCGTTTGCAGATGTCTACGTATCGTAGCAATAGAGTTCTAATGTTTCTTAAAACGCGATATCGCATCTCACTGCTATGTTTCATGAGAAGATATAATATTCATTGCGAAGTGTCATGTATATCTCGTATTCACATCAAAAGAATGTAAATGCGACACTTCCATGCTAGGAAATAGCGTTTGCAGATGTCTACGTATCGTAGCAATAGAGTTCTAATGCTTCTCAAAACGCGATATGGCACCTCATTCCTATGTTTCATGATAAGATATAATATTTATTGCGAAGTGTCATGTATATCTCGTATTAACTTCAAACGAATGTAAATGCGACACTTCCATGCTAGGAAATAGCGTTTGAAGATGTCTACGTATCACAGCAATAGAGTACTAATGATTCTTAAAACGAGATGTCGTATTTCACTTCTATGTTTCGTAATAAGATATAATATTCATTGTGTAATGTTATGTATACCTCGTATTCACTTCAGTGGAATGTAAGTTCGAAATTTCCTTGCTAGGAAATAGAGTTTGCAGATGTCTACGTATAATAGCAATATAGTTCTAATGCTTCTCAAAACGCGATATAGCACCTCATTCCTATGTTTCATGATAAGCTATAATATTCATTGCGAAGTGTCATGTATATCTCGTATTCACTTCAAATGAATGTAAATGCGACCCTTCCATGCTAGGAAATAGCCTTTGCAGATGTCTACGTATCGTAGCAATAGAGTTCTAATGCTTCTTAGAACGCGATATCGCATCTCACTTCTATGTTCCATGATAAGATATAATATTCATTGCGAAGTGTCATGTATGCCTCGTATTCACTTCACAAGATTGTAAATGCGACACTTCCTTGCTAGGAAATATTGTTTGCAGATGTCTACGTATCACAGCAATAGAGTACTAATGATTCTTAAAACGAGATGTCGTATTTCATTTCTATGTTTCGTAATAAGATATAATATTCATTGTGTAATGTTATGTATACCTCGTATTCACTTCAGTGGAATGTAAGTGCGAAATTTCCTTGCTAGGAAATAGGGTTTGCAGATATCTACGTATATTAGCAATAGAGTTCTAATACTTCTCAAAACGCGATATAGCACCTCATTCATATGTTTCATGATAAGATATAATATTCATTACGAAGTGTCATGTATATCTCGTACTCACTTCAAAAGAATGTAAATGCGACACATACATGCTTGGAAATAGCGTTTGCAGATGTCTACGTATCGTAGCAATAGAGTTCTAATGTTTCTTAAAACGCGATATCGCATCTCACTGCTATGTTTCATGAGAAGATATAATATTCATTGCGAAGTGTCATGTATATCTCGTATTCACATCAAAAGAATGTAAATGCGACACTGCCATGCTAGGAAATAGCGTTTGCAGATGTCTACGTATCGTAGCAATAGAGTTCTAATGCTTCTCAAAACGCGATATGGCACCTCATTCCTATGTTTCATGATAAGATATAATATTTATTGCGAAGTGTCATGTATATCTCGTATTAACTTCAAACGAATGTAAATGCGACACTTCCATGCTAGGAAATAGCGTTTGAAGATGTCTACGTAAAGTAGCAATAGAGTTCTAATGCTTCTTAAAACGCGATATCGCATCTCACTGCTATGTTTCATGAGAAGACATAATATTCATTATGGAGTGTTATGTATACCTCGTACTCACTTCAAAAGAATGTAAATGCGACACTTCCATCCTAGGAAATAGCCTTTGCAGATGTCTACGTATCGTAGCAATAGAGTTCTAATGCTTCTTAAAACGCGGTATCGCATCTCACTGCTAAGTTTCATGAGAAGACAAAATATTCATTATGGAGTGTTATGTATACCTCGTACTCACTTCAAAAGAATGTAAATGCGACCCTTCCATCCTAGGAAATAGCCTTTGCAGATGTCTACGTATCGTAGCAATAGAGTTCTAATGCTTCTTAAAACGCGGTATCGCATCTCACTGCTATGTTTCATGAGAAGACAAAATACTCATTATGGTGTGTTATGTATACCTCGTACTCACTTCAAAAGAATGTAAATGCGACCCTTCCATCCAAGGAAATAGCATTTGCAGATGTCTACGTATCGTAGCACTAGATTTCTAATGCTTCTTAGAACGCGATATCGCATCTCACTTCTATGTTTCATGATAAGATATAATATTCATTGCGAAGTGTCATGTATACCTCGTATTCACTTCAAAAGAACGTAAATAAGACACTTCCATGCTAGGAAATAGCGTTTGCAGATGTCTACGTATCGTAGCAATAGAGTTCTAGTGCTTCTTAGAAGGCGATATCGCATCTCACTTATATGATTCATGATAAGATATAATATTCATTGCGAAGTGTCATGTATACCTCGTATTCACTTCAAAAGAATGTAATTGCGACACATCCATGCTAGGAAATAGCGTTTGCAGATGTCTACGTATCGTAGCAATAGAGTTCTAATGCTTCTTATAACGAGATGCCTCATTTCATTTCAATGTTCCGTGATAAGATATAATATTCATTGTGGAGTGTCATGTATACCACGCATTCACTTCAAATGAATGTAAATGCGACACTTTCATGCTAGGAAGTAGCGGTTGCAGATGTCTACGTATCGTAGCAATAGAGTTCTAATGCTTCTTATAACGAGATGCCTCATTTCATTTCTATGTTCCGTGATAAGATATAATATTCATTGTGGAGTGTCATGTATACCTCGATTTCTCTTCACAAGAATGTAAATGCGACACTTCCTTGCTAGGAAATAGCGTTTGCAGATGTCTACGTATCGTAGCAATAGAGTTCTAATGCTTCTTAAAACGCGATATCGCATCTCACTGCTATGTTTCATGATAAGATATAATATTCATTATGGAGTGATATGTATACATCGTACTCACTTCAAAAGAATGTAAATGCGACCCTTCCATGCTAGGGAATAGCCTTTGCAGATGTCTACGTATCGTAGCAATAGAGTTCTAATGCTTCTCAAAACGCGATATAGCACATTCTTCCTATGTTTCATGAAAAGATTTAATATTCATTGCGAAGTGTCATGTATATCTCGTATTCACATCAAAAGAATTTAAATGCGACACTTCCATGCTAGGTAATAGCGTTTGCAGATGTCTACGTATCGTAGCAATAGAGCTCTAATGCTTCTTAAAACGCGATATCGCATCTCACTTCTATGTTTCATGATAAGATATAATATTCATTGCGAAGTGTCATGTATACCTCGTATTCACTTCAAAAGAACGTAAATAAGACACTTCCATGCTAGGAAATAGCGTTTGCAGATGTCTACGTATCGTAGCAATAGAGTTCTAATGCTTCTTATAACGAGATGCCTCATTTCATTTCTATGTTCCGTGATAAGATATAATATTCATTGCGAAGTGTCATGTATATCTCGTATTCACATCAAAAGAATTTAAATGCGACACTTCCATGCTAGGAAATAGCGTTTGCAGATGTCTACGTATCGTAGCAATGGAGTTCTAATGCTTCTTAAAACGCGATATCGCATCTCGTTCCTATGTTTCATGATAAGATATAATATTCATTGCGAAGTGTCATGTATATCTCGTATTCACTTCAAACGAATGTAAATGCGACACTTCCATGCTAGGAAATAGCGTTTGCAGATGTCTACGTATCGTAGCAATAGAGTTCTAATGCTTCTTAAAACGCGATATCGCATCTCACTGCTATGTTTCATGATAAGATATAATATTCATTGCGAAGTGTCATGTATGCCTCGTATTCACTTCACAAGATTGTAAATGCGACACTTCCTTGCTAGGAAATATTGTTTGCAGATGTCTACGTATCACAGCAATAGAGTACTAATGATACTTAAAACGAGATGTCGTATTTCATTTCTATGTCTCGTAATAAGATATAATATTCATTGTGTAATGTTATGTATACCTCGTATTCACTTCAGTGGAATGTAAGTGCGAAATTTCCTTGCTAGGAAATAGGGTTTGCAGATATCTACGTATATTAGCAATAGAGTTCTAATACTTCTCAAAACGCGATATAGCACCTCATTCCTATGTTTCATGATAAGATATAATATTCATTACGAAGTGTCATGTATATCTCGTACTCACTTCAAAAGAATGTAAATGCGACACATACATGCTAGGAAATAGCGTTTGCAGATGTCTACGTATCGTAGCAATAGTGTTCTAATGTTTCTTAAAACGCGATATCGCATCTCACTGCTATGTTTCATGAGAAGATATAATATTCATTGCGAAGTGTCATGTATATCTCGTATTCACATCAAAAGAATGTAAATGCGACACTTCCATGCTAGGAAATAGCGTTTGCAGATGTCTACGTATCGTAGCAATAGAGTTCTAATGCTTCTCAAAACGCGATATGGCACCTCATTCCTATGTTTCATGATAAGATATAATATTTATTGCGAAGTGTCATGTATATCTCGTATTAACTTCAAACGAATGTAAATGCGACACTTCCATGCTAGGAAATAGCGTTTGAAGATGTCTACGTATCGTAGCAATAGAGTTCTAATGCTTCTTAAAACGCGATATCGCATCTCACTGCTATGTTTCATGAGAAGACATAATATTCATTATGGAGTGTTATGTATACCTCGTACTCACTTCAAAAGAATGTAAATGCGACACTTCCATCCTAGGAAATAGCCTTTGCAGATGTCTACGTATCGTAGCAATAGAGTTCTAATGCTTCTTAAAACGCGGTATCGCATCTCACTGCTAAGTTTCATGAGAAGACAAAATATTCATTATGGAGTGTTATGTATACCTCGTACTCACTTCAAAAGAATGTAAATGCGACCCTTCCATCCTAGGAAATAGCCTTTGCAGATGTCTACGTATCGTAGCAATAGAGTTCTAATGCTTCTTAAAACGCGGTATCGCATCTCACTGCTATGTTTCATGAGAAGACAAAATACTCATTATGGTGTGTTATGTATACCTCGTACTCACTTCAAAAGAATGTAAATGCGACCCTTCCATCCTAGGAAATAGCATTTGCAGATGTCTACGTATCGTAGCACTAGATTTCTAATGCTTCTTAGAACGCGATATCGCATCTCATTTCTATGTTTCATGATAAGATATAATATTCATTGCGAAGTGTCATGTATACCTCGTATTCACTTCAAAAGAACGTAAATAAGACACTTCCATGCTAGGAAATAGCGTTTCCAGATGTCTACGTATCGTAGCAATAGAGTTCTAGTGCTTCTTAGAAGGCGATATCGCATCTCACTTCTATGATTCATGATAAGATATAATATTCATTGCGAAGTGTCATGTATACCTCGTATTCACTTCAAAAGAAAGTAAATGCGACCCTTCCATGCTAGGAAATAGACTTTGCAGATGTCTACGTATCACAGCAATAGAGTACTAATGATTCTTAAAACGAGATGTCGTATTTCATTTCTATGTTTCGTAATAAGATATAATATTCATTGTGTAATGTTATGTATACCTCGTATTCACTTCAGTGGAATGTAAGTTCGAAATTTCCTTGCTAGGAAATAGAGTTTGCAGATGTCTACGTATAATAGCAATATAGTTCTAATGCTTCTCAAAACGCGATATAGCACCTCATTCCTATGTTTCATGATAAGCTATAATATTCATTGCGAAGTGTCATGTATATCTCGTATTCACTTCAAATGAATGTAAATGCGACCCTTCCATGCTAGGAAATAGCCTTTGCAGATGTCTACGTATCGTAGCAATAGAGTTCTAATGCTTCTTAGAACGCGATAACGCATCTCACTTCTATGTTCCATGATAAGATATAATATTCATTGCGAAGTGTCATGTATGCCTCGTATTCACTTCACAAGATTGTAAATGCGACACTTCCTTGCTAGGAAATATTGTTTGCAGATGTCTACGTATCACAGCAATAGAGTACTAAAGATACATATAACGAGATGTCGTATTTCATTTCTATGTTTCGTAATAAGATATAATATTCATTGTGTAATGTTATGTATACCTCGTATTCACTTCAGTGGAATGTAAGTGCGAAATTTCCTTGCTAGGAAATAGAGTATGCAGATGTCTGCGTGTATTAGCAATAGATTTCTAGTGCTTCTTAAAACGAGATGACGCATCTCATTTCTATGTCTCATGATCAGATATAATAATCATTGCGAAGTGTCATGTATACCTCGTATTCACTTCAAAAGAATGTAAATGCGACACTTCCATGCTAGGAAGTAGCGTTTGCAGATGTCTACGTATCGTAGCAATAGAGTTCTTATGCTTCTTAGAACGCGATATCGCATCTCACTTCTATGTTTCATGATAAGATATAATATTCATTGCGAAGTGTCATGTATACCTCGTATTCACTTCAAAAGAATGTAAATGCGACACTTCCATGCTAGGAAGTAGCGTTTGCAGATGTCTACGTATCGTAGCAATAGAGTTCTTATGCTTCTTAGAACGCGATATCGCATCTCACTTCTATGTTTCATGATAAGATATAATATTCATTACGAAGTGTCATGTATATCTCGTACTCACTTCAAAAGAATGTAAATGCGACACATACATGCTAGGAAATAGCGTTTGCAGATGTCTACGTATCGTAGCAATAGAGTTCTAATGCTTCTTAAAACGCGATATAGCACATCATTCCTATGTTTCATGATAAGATATAATATTCATTACGAAGTGTCATGTATATCTCGTACTCACTTCAAAAGAATGTAAATGCGACACATCCATGCTAGGAAATAGCGTTTGCAGATGTCTACGTATCGTAGCAATAGAGTTCTAATGCTTCTTAAAACGCGATATAGCACCTCATTCCTATGTTTCATGATAAGCTATAATATTCATTGCGAAGTGTCATGTATATCTCGTATTCACTTCAAATGAATGTATATGCGACCCTTCCATGCTAGGAAATAGCCTTTGCAGATGTCTACGTATCGTAGCAATAGAGTTCTAATGCTTCTTAGAACGCGATATCGCATCTCACTTCTATGTTCCATGATAAGATATAATATTCATTGCGAAGTGTCATGTATACCTCGTATTCACTTCACAAGATTGTAAATGCGACACATCCTTGCTAGGAAATATTGTTTGCAGATGTCTACGTATCACACCAATAGAGTACTAATGATACTTAAAACGAGATGTCGTATTTCATTTCTATGTTTCGTAATAAGATATAATATTCATTGTGTAATGTTACGTATACCTCGTATTCACTTCAGTGGAATGTAAGCGCGAAATTTCCTTGCTACGGAATAGGGTTTGCAGATATCTACGTATATTAGCAATAGAGTTCTAATACTTCTCAAAACGCGATATAGCACCTCATTCCTATGTTTCATGATAAGATATAATATTCATTACGAAGTGTCATGTATATCTCGTACTCACTTCAAAAGAATGTAAATGCGACACTTCCATGCTAGGAAATAGCGATTGCAGATGTCTACGTATCGTAGCAATAGAGTTCTAATGCTTCTTAAAACGCGATATCGCATCTCACTGCTATGTTTCATGACAAGATATAATATTCATATGGAGTGTTACGTATACCTCGCACTCACTACAAAAGAATGTAAATGCGACCCTTCCATGCTAGGTAATAGCCTTTGCAGATGTCTACGTATCGTAGCAATAGAGTTCTAATGCTTCTTAGAACGCGATATCGCATCTCACTTCTATGTTTCATGATAAGATATAATATTCATTGCGAAGTGTCATGTATACCTCGTATTCACTTCAAAAGAATGTAAATGCGACACTTCCATGCTAGGAAGTAGCGTTTGCAGATGTCTACGTATCGTAGCAATAGAGTCCTAATGCTTCTTAGAACGCGATATAGCATCTCACTTCTATGTTCCATGATAAGATATAATATTCATTGCGAAGTGTCATGTATACCTCGTATTCACTTCACAAGATTGTAAATGCGACACTTCCATGCTAGGAAGTAGCGTTTGCAGATGTCTACGTATCACAGCAATAGAGTACTAACGATTCTTAAAACGAGATGTCGTATTTCATTTCTATGTTTCGTAATAAGATATAATATTCATTGTGTAATGTTACGTATACCTCGTATTCACTTCAGTGGAATGTAAGTGCGAAATTTCCTTGCTAGGAAATAGAGTTTGCAGATGTCTACGTATAATAGCAGTAGAGTTCTAATGCTTCTCAAAACGCCATATAGCACCTCATTTCTATGTTTCATGATAAGCTATAATATTCATTGCGAAGTGTCAGGTATATCTCGTATTCACTTCAAAAGAATGTAAATGCGACACTTCCATGCTAGGAAATAGCGTTTGCAGATGTCTACGTATCGTAGCAATAGAGTTCTAATGCTTCTTAAAACGCGATATCGCATCTCACTGCTATGTTTCATGATAAGATATAATATTCATTATGGAGTGTTATGTATACCTGGTGCTCACTTCAAAAGAATGTAAATGCGACCCTTCCATGCTAGGAAATATCCTTTGCAGATGTCTACGTATCATAGCAATGGAGTTCTAATGCTTCTTAGAACGCGATATCGCATCTCACTGCTATGTTTCATGATAAGATATAATATTCATTATGGAGTGTTATGTATACCTGGTACTCACTTCAAAAGAATGTAAATGCGACACTTCCATGCTAGGAAGTAGCGTTTGCAGATGTCTACGTATCGTAGCAATAGAGTTCTACTGCTTCTTAGAACGCGATATCGCATCTCACTTCTGTGTTTCATGATAAGATATAATATTCATTTCGAAGCGTCATGTATACCTCGTATTCACTTCAAGAGAATGTAAATGCGACACTTCCATGCTAGGAAGTAGCGTTTGCAGATGTCTACGTATCACAGCAATAGAGTACTAACGATTCTTAAAACGAGATGTCGTATTTCATTTCTATGTTTCGTAATAAGATATAATATTCATTGTGTAATGTTATGTATACCTCGTATTCATTTCAGTGGAATGTAAGTGCGAAATTTCCTTGCTAGGAAATAGAGTTTGCAGATGTCTACGTATAATAGCAGTAGAGTTCTAATGCTTCTCAATACGCGATATAGCACCTCATTTCTATGTTTCATGATAAGCTATAATATTCATTGCGAAGTGTCAAGTATATCTCGTATTCACTTCAAAAGAATGTAAATGCGACACTTCCATGCTAGGAAATAGCGTTTGCAGATGTCTACGTATCGTAGCAATAGAGTTCTAATGCTTCTTAAAACGCGATATCGCATCTCACTGCTATGTTTCATGATAAGATATAATATTCATTTTGGAGTGTTATGTATACCTGGTACTCACTTCAAAAGAATGTAAATGCGACCCTTCCATGCTAGGAAATATCCTTTGCAGATGTCTACGTATCATAGCAATGGAGTTCTAATGCTTCTTAGAACGCGATATCGCATCTCACTGCTATGTTTCATGATAAGATATAATATTCATTATGGAGTGTTATGTATACCTGGTACTCACTTCAAAAGAATGTAAATGCGACCCTTCCATGCTAGGAAATATCCTTTGCAGATGTCTACGTATCATAGCAATGGAGTTCTAATGCTTCTTAGAACGCGATATCGCATCTCACTGCTATGTTTCATGATAAGATATAATATTCATTATGGAGTGTTATGTATACCTGGTACTCACTTCAAAAGAATGTAAATGCGACACTTCCATGCTAGGAAGTAGCGTTTGCAGATGTCTACGTATCGTAGCAATAGAGTTCTACTGCTTCTTAGAACGCGATATCGCATCTCACTTCTGTGTTTCATGATAAGATATAATATTCATTTCGAAGCGTCATGTATACCTCGTATTCACTTCACAAGATTGTAAATGCGACACTTCCTTGCTAGGAAATATTGTTTGCAGATGTCTACGTATCACACCAATAGAGTACTAATGATACTTAAAACGAGATGTCGTATTTCATTTCTATGTTTCGTAATAAGATATAATATTCATTGTGTAATGTTATGTATACCTCGTATTCATTTCAGTGGAATGTAAGTGCGAAATTTCCTTGCTAGGAAATAGAGTTTGCAGATGTCTACGTATAATAGCAGTAGAGTTCTAATGCTTCTCAAAACGCGATATAGCACCTCATTTCTATGTTTCATGATAAGCTATAATATTCATTGCGAAGTGTCAAGTATATCTCGTATTCACTTCAAAAGAATGTAAATGCGACACTTCCATGCTAGGAAATAGCGTTTGCAGATGTCTACGTATCGTAGCAATAGAGTTCTAATGCTTCTTAAAACGCGATATCGCATCTCACTGCTATGTTTCATGATAAGATATAATATTCATTATGGAGTGTTATGTATACCTGGTACTCACTTCAAAAGAATGTAAATGCGACCCTTCCATGCTAGGAAATATCCTTTGCAGATGTCTACGTATCATAGCAATGGAGTTCTAATGCTTCTTAGAACGCGATATCGCATCTCACTGCTATGTTTCATTATAAGATATAATATTCATTATGGAGTGTTATGTATACCTGGTACTCACTTCAAAAGAATGTAAATGCGACCCCTCCATGCTAGGAAATATCCTTTGCAGATGTCTACGTATCATAGCAATGGAGTTCTAATGCTTCTTAGAACGCGATATCGCATCTCACTGCTATGTTTCATGATAAGATATAATATTCATTATGGAGTGTTATGTATACCTGGTACTCACTTCAAAAGAATGTAAATGCGACACTTCCATGCTAGGAAGTAGCGTTTGCAGATGTCTACGTATCGTAGCAATAGAGTTCTACTGCTTCTTAGAACGCGATATCGCATCTCACTTCTGTGTTTCATGATAAGATATAATATTCATTTCGAAGCGTCATGTATACCTCGTATTCACTTCAAAAGAATGTAAATGCGACACTTCCTTGCTAGGATGTAGCGCTTGCAGATATCTACGTATCGAAGCAATAGGGATCTAATGCTTTTTAAATCGCCATATCGCTTCTCATTTCTAAGTTTCATGGCAATATATAATATTCACTGCGAAGTGTCATGTATACCTCGCATACACTTAAAATGTATGTAAATGTGACACTTCCCTGCTAGGAAATAGCGTTTGCAGATGTCTACGTATCGAAGCAATAGATTTCTAATGCTTCTTAAATCGCGATATCGCATCTCATCTCTATGTTTCATGATAAGATATAATATTCATTGTGCAGTGTTATGTATATCCTGCCAATACTTCAAATGGATGTAAATGCTACAATTTCTTGCTAGGAAATAGCGTTTGCAGATGTCTACGTATCGAAGTAATAGACATCAAATGCTTCATAAATCGCCAAATCCCATCTCATTTCTATGTTTCATGATAAGATATAATATTCATTGTTCAGTGTTATGTATATCTCGTCTATACTTCAAATGGATGTAAATGCGACACTTCCTTGCTAGGAAATAGCGTTTGCAGATGTCTACGTATCGTGGCATTAGAATTTTAATGCTTCTCAAAACGCGATATCGCATCTCATTTCTATGTTTCATGATAAGATATAATATTCATTGTGGAATGTTATGTATACCTCGTATTCGTTTCAAAAGAATGTAAATGCGACACTTTCTTGCTAGGAAGTAGCGTTTGCAGATGTCTACGTATCCAAGCAATAGATTTCTAATGCTTCTTAAATCGTCATTTCGCATCTCATTTCTATGTTTCATGATAAGATATAATATTCATTGCGAAGTGTCACGTATACCTCGTATTCCTTTCAAAAGAATGTAAATGCGACACTTCCTTGCTAGGAAGTAGCGTTTGCAGATGTCTACGTATCGAAGCAATAGTGTTCTAATTCTTCTTAAATCGCGATATCGCATCTCATTTCTATGTTTCATGATAAGATATAATATTCATTGTGCAGTGTCATGTATACCTCGTATTCACTTCGAAAGAATGTAAATGCGACACTTCCTTTCTAGGAAGTAGCGTCTCGAGATGTCTTCTTATCGCAGGATTGCAGGAAGGGTCATGTGTACCTCGCATTCATTTCAGATGAATGTGAACGCGACACTTCCTTGCTAGGAAATAGCGTTGGCAGAAGTCTACGTATCGAAGCAATAGTGCTCTAACGCTTCTTAAATCGCCATATCGCTTCTCATTTCTAAGTTTCATGACAATATATAATATTCACTGCGAAGTGTCATGTATACCTCGCATACCCTTCAAATGAATGTAAATGCGACACTTCCTTGCTAGGAAACAGCGATTGCAGATGTCTCCGTATCGAAGCAATAGATTTCTGAAGCTTGCTAATACGCGAAGTCGCATCTCATATATATGTTTCATGATAATATATAATATTCATTGCGTAGTGTCATGTATACCTCGCATACACTTCAAATGGATGTGAATGCGACAGTTCCTTGCTAGGAAATAGTGTTTGCAGATATCCACGTATCGAAGCAATAGAGTTCTAATGCTTCTTATATCGCGATATCGCATCTCATTTCTATGTTTCATGATAAGATATAATATTCATTGCGCAGTGTTATGACTACCTCGTATTCACTTCAAAAGAATGTAAATGCGACACTTCCTTGCTTGGAAATAGCGTTTGCAGATGTCTACTTATCGAAGCAATAGTTTTCTAATGCTTCTTAAATCGTCATATCGCATCTTATTTCTATGTTTCATGATAAGATATAATATTCACTGCGAAGTGTCATGTATACCTCGCATACACTTCAAATGAATGTAAATGCGACACTTCCTTGCTAGGAAGTAGCGTTTGCAGATGTCTACGTATCGAAGCAATACGGATCTAATGCTTCATAAATCGCCATATCGCATCTCAATTCTATGTTTCATGATAAGATATAATATTCATTGTGAAGTGCCACGTATACTTCGTATTCCTTTCAAAAGAATGTAAATGCGACACTCCCTTGTTAGGAAGTAGCGTTTGCAGATGTCTACCTATCGAAGCAATAGTGTTCTAATGCTTCTTAAATCGCCACATTACATCACATTTCTATGTTTCGTGATAAGATATAATATTCATTGTGGAGTGTTATGTATACCTCGTATTCACTTTAAAAGAATGTAAATGCGACACTTCCCTGCTGGGAAATAGCGTTTGCAGATGTCTAAGTATCGTAGCATTAGAGTTCTAATTCTTCTTAAATCGCCATATCGCATCTCATTTCTATGTTTCATGATAAGATATAGTATTCATTGTGGAGTCTTATGTATAGCTCGTATTCGTTTCAAAAGGATGTAAATGCGACACGTCCTTGCTAGGAAGTAGCGTTTGCAGATGCCTACGTATCGAAGCAATAGTGTTCTAATGATTCTTAAATCGCGATATCGCATCTCATTTCTATGTTTCATGACAATATATAATATTCATTGCGAAGGGTCATGTATACCTCGCATACACTTAAAATGAATGTAAATGCGACACTTCCTTCCTAGGAAATAGCGTTTGCAGATGTATACGTGTCGAACCAATAGTGTTCTAATGCTTCTTAAATCGCGATATCGCATCTCATTTCTATGTTTCATGACAATATATAATATTCATTGCGATGGGTCATGTATACCTCGCATACACTTAAAATGTATGTAAATGTGACACTTCCTTGCTAGGAAATAGCGTTTGCAGATGTCTACGTATCGAAGCAATAGATTTCTAATGCTTCTTAAATCGCGATATCGCATCTCATCTCTATGTTTCATGATAAGATATAATATTCATTGTGCAGTGTTATGTATATCTCGCCTATACTTCAAATGGATGTAAATGCTACAATTTCTTGCTAGGAAATAGCGTTTGCAGATGTCTACGTATCGAAGTAATAGACATCAAATGCTTCATAAATCGCCATATCGCATCTCATCTCTATGTTTCATGATAAGATATAATATTCATTGTGGAGTGTTATGTATACCTCGTATTCACTTTAGAAGAATGTAAATGCGACACTTCCCTGCTGGGAAATAGCGTTTGCCGATGTCTACGTATCGAAGCAGTAGAGTTCTAATGCTTCTTAAATCGCCATATCGAACCTCATTTCTATGCTTCATGATAAGACATAATATTCATTGTGCAGTGTTATGTATATCTCGTCTATACTTCAAATGGATGTAAATGCGACACCTCCTTGCTAGGAAATAGCGTTTGCAGATGTCTACGTATCGAAGCAATAGAGTTGTAAAACCTTCTAATTCGCGATATCGCATCTCATTTCTATGTATCGTGATAAGATATAATATTCATTGCGAAGTGTCATGTATACCTTGTATTCCTTTCAAAAGAATGTAAATGCGACACTTCCTTGCTAGGAAGTAGCGTCTGCAGATGTCTACGTATCGAAGAAATAGTGTTCTAATGCTTCTTAAATCGCCATATTACATCACATTTCTATGTTTCATGATAAGATATAATATTCATTGTGGAGTGTTATGTATACCTCGTATTCACTTCAAAAGAATGTAAATGCGACACTTCCTTGCTAGTAAATGGCGTTTGCAGATGTCTACGTATCGAAGCAGTAGAGTTCTAGTGCTTCTTAAATCGCCATATCGCATCTCATTTCAATGTTTCATGATAAGATATAATATTCATTTTGCCGTGTTATGTATATCTCGTCTATACTTCAAATGGATGTAAATGCGACACTTCCTTGCTAGGAAATAGCGTTTTCAGATATCTGCGTATCGAAGCAATAGAGTTCTAATGCTTCTTAAATAGCCATATCGCATCTCATTTCTATGTTTCATGATAAGATATAATATTCATTGTGGAATGTTATGTATACCTCGTATTCGTTTCAAAAGAATGTAAATGCGACAATTCCTTGCTAGGAAGTAGCGTTTGCACATGTCTACGTATCGAAGCAATAATGTTCTAATTCTTCTTAAATCGCGATATCGCATCTCATTTCTATGTTTCATGATAAGATATAATATTCATTGTGGAATGTTATGTATACCTCGTATTCGTTTCAAAAGAATGTAAATGCGACACTTTCTTGCTAGGAAGTAGCGTTTGCAGATGTCTACGTATCGAAGCAATAGATTTCTAATGCTTCTTAAATCGTCATATCGCATCTCATTTCTATGTTTCATGATAGGATATAATATACATTGCGAAGTGTCACGTATACCTCGTATTCCCTTCAAAAGAATGTAAATGCGACACTTCCTTGCTAGGAAGCAGCGTTTGCAGATGTCTACGTATCGAAGCAATAGTGTTCTAATTCTTCTTAAATCGCGATATCGCATCTCATCTCTATGTTTCATGATAAGATATAATATTCATTGTGCAGTGTTATGTATATCTCGTCTATACTTCAAATGGATGTAAATGCTTCAATTTCTTGCTAGGAAATAGCGTTTGCAGATGTCTACGTATCGAAGTAATAGACATCAAATGCTTCATAATTCGCCATATCGCATCTCATTTCTATGTTTCATGATAAGATATAATATTCATTGCGAAGTGTCATGTATACCTTGTATTCCTTTCGAAAGAATGTAAATGCGACACTTCCTTGCTAGGAAGTAGCGTTTGCAGATGTGTACGTATCGAAGAAATAGTGTTCTAATGCTTCTTAAATCGCCATATTACATCAGATTTCTATGTTTCATGATAAGAAATAATATTCATTGTGGAGTGTTATGTATACCTCGTATTCACTTCAAAAGAATGTAAATGCGACACTTTCTTGCTAGTAAATGGCGTTTGCAGATGTCTACGTATCGAAGCAGTAGAGTTCTAGTGCTTCTTAAATCGCCATATCGCATCTCATTTCAATGTTTGATGATAAGATGTAATATTCATTGTGCAGTGTTATGTATATCTCGTCTATACTTCAAATGGATGTAAATGCGACACTTCCTTGCTAGGAAATAGCGTTTTCAGATATCTGCGTATCGAAGCAATAGAGTTCTAATGCTTCTTAAATAGCCATATCGCATCTCATTTATATGTTTCATGATAAGATATAATATTCATTGTGCAGTGTTATGTATATCTCGTCTATACTTCAAATGGATGTAAATGCTTCAATTTCTTGCTAGGAAATAGCGTTTGCAGATGTCTACGTATCGAAGTAATAGACATCAAATGCTTCATAATTCGCCATATCGCATCTCATTTCTATGTTTCATGATAAGATATAATATTCATTGCGAAGTGTCATGTATACCTTGTATTCCTTTCAAAAGAATGTAAATGCGACACTTCCTTGCTAGGAAGTAGCGTTTGCAGATGTCTACGTATCGAAGAAATAGTGTTCTAATGCTTCTTAAATCGCCATATTATATCAGATTTCTATGTTTCATGATAAGATATAATATTCATTGTGGAGTGTTATGTATACCTCGTATTCACTTCAAAAGAATGTAAATGCGACACTTTCTTGCTAGTAAATGGCGTTTGCAGATGTCTACGTATCGAAGCAGTAGAGTTCTAGTGCTTCTTAAATCGCCATATCGCATCTCATTTCAAAGTTTGATGATAAGATGTAATATTCATTGTGCAGTGTTATGTATATCTCGTCTATACTTCAAATGGATGTAAATGCGACACTTCCTTGCTAGGAAATAGCGTTTTCAGATATCTGCGTATCGAAGCAATAGAGTTCTAATGCTTCTTAAATAGCCATATCGCATCTCATTTATATGTTTCATGATAAGATATAATATTCATTGTCCAGTGTTATGTATATCTCGTCTATACTTCAAATGGATGTAAATGCGACACTTCCTTGCTAGGAAATAGCGTTTGCAGATGTCTTCGTATCGAAGCAATAGAGTTCTAAAACCTTCTAATTCGCGATATCGCATCTCATTTCTATGTTTCATGATAAGATATAATATTCATTGTGGAGTCTTATGTATACCTCGTATTCGTTTCAAAAGAATGTAAATGCGACACGTCCTTGCTAGGAAGTAGCGTTTGCAGATGCCTACGTATCGAAGCAATAGTGTTCTAATTATTCTTAAATCGCGATATCGCATCTCATTTCTATGTTTCATGACAATATATAATATTCATTGCGAAGGGTCATGTATACCTCGCATACACTTAAAATGAATGTAAATGCGACACTTCCTTGCTAGGAAATAGCGTTTGCAGGTGTCTACGTATCGAAGCAATAGATTTCTAAAGCTTTCTAATTCGCGATATCGCATCTCATATCTATGTTTCATGATAATATATAATATTCATTGCGAAGTTTCATGTATACCTCGCATACAATTCAAACGAATGTGAATGCGACAGTTCCTTGCTAGGAAATAGTGTTTGCAGATGTCTACGTGTCGAAGCAATAGTGTTCTAATGCTTCTTAAATCGTCATATCGCATCTCAATTTTATGTTTCATGATAAGATATAATATTCATTGTGAAGTGTCATGTATACCTCGTATTCCTTTCAAAAGAATGTAAATGCGACACTCCCTTGTTAGGAAGTAGCGTTTGCAGATGTCTACGTATCGAACCAATAGAGCTCTAATGCCTCTTAAATCGCGATAACGCATCTCATTACTATGTTTCATGACAATATATAATATTCATTGCGATGGGTCATGTATACCTCGCATACACTTAAAATGTATGTAAATGCGACACTTCCTTGCTAGGAAATAGCGTTTGCAGATGTCTACGTATCGAAGCAATAGATTCCTAATGCTTCTTATATCGCCATATCGCATCTCATTTCTATGTTTCGTGATAAGATATAATATTCATTGCGAAGTGTCATGTATACCTTGTATTCCTTTCAAAAGAATGTAAATGCGACTCTTCCTTGCCAGGAAGTAGCGTTTGCAGATGTCTACGTATCGAAGAAATAGTGTTCTAATGCTTCTAAAATCGCCATATTACATCACATTTCTATGTTTCATGATAAGAAATAATACTCATTGTGCAGTGTTATGTATATCTCGTCTATACTTCAAATGGATGTAAATGCGACACTTCCTTGCTAGGAAATAGCGTTTGCAGATGTCTACGTATCGAAGCAATAGATTCCTAATGCTTCTTAAATCGCCATATCGCATCTCATTTCTATGTTTCGTGATAAGATATAATATTCATTGCGAAGTTTCATGTATACCTCGTATTCACTTCAAAAGAATGTAAATGCGACACTTCCTTGCTAGTAAATGGCGTTTGCAGATGTCTACGTATCGAAGCAATAGAGTTCTAAAACCTTCTAATTCGCGATATCGCATCTCATTTCTATGTTTCGTGATAAGATATAATATTCATTGCGAAGTGTCATGTATACCTTGTATTCCTTTCAAAAGAATGTAAATGCGACACTACCTTGCTAGGAAGTAGCGTTTACAGATGTCTACGTATCGAAGAAATAGTGTTCTAATGCTTCTTAAATCGCCATATTACATCACATTTCTATGTTTCATGATAAGATATAATATTCATTGTGGAGTGTTACGTATACCTCGTATTCACTTCAAAAGAATGTAAATGCGACACTTCCTTGCTAGTAAATGGCGTTTGCAGATGTCTACGTATCGAAGCAGTAGAGTTCTAGTGCTTCTTAAATCGCCATATCGCATCTCATTTCAATGTTTCATGATAAGATATAATATTCATTGTGCCGTGTTATGTATATCTCGTCTATACTTCAAATGGATGTAAATGCGACACTTCATTGCTAGGAAATAGCGTTTGCAGATGTCTGCGTATCGTGTCATTAGGGTTCTAATGCTTCCCAAAACGCGATATCGCATCACATTTCTATGTTTCATGATAAGATATAATATTCATTGTGGAGTGTTATGTATACCTCGTATTCACTTCAGAAGAATGTAAATGCGACACTTCCCTGCTGGGAAATAGCGTTTGCCGATGTCTACGTATCGAAGCAGTAGAGTTCTAATGCTTCTTAAATCGCCATATCGCATCTCATTTCTATGTTTCATGATAAGATGTAATATTCATTGTGCAGTGTTATGTATATCTCGTCTATACTTCAAATGGATGTAAATGCGACACCTCCTTGCTAGGAAATAGCGTTTGCAGATGTCTACGTATCGAAGCAATAGAGATCTAAAACCTTCTAATTCGCGATATCGCATCTCATTTCTATGTTTCGTGATAAGATATAATATTCATTGCGAAGTGTCATGTATACCTTGTATTCCTTTCAAAAGAATGTAAATTCGACACTTCCTTGCTAGGAAGTAGCGTTTGCAGATGTCTACGTATCGAAGAAATAGTGTTCTAATGCTTCTTAAATCGCCATATTGCATCACATTTCTATGTTTCATGATAAGATATAATATTCATTGTGGAGTGTTATGTATACCTCGTATTCACTTCAAAAGAATGTAAATGCGACACTTCCTTGCTAGTAAATGGCGTTTGCAGATGTCTACGTATCGAAGCAGTAGAGATCTAGTGCTTCTTAAATCGCCATATCGCATCACATTTCAATGTTTCATGATAAGATATAATATACATTGTGCCGTGTTATGTATATCTCGTCTATACTTCAAATGGATGTAAATGCGACACTTCCTTGCTAGGAAATAGCGTTTTCAGATATCTGCGTATCGAAGCAATAGAGTTCTAATGCTTCTTAAATAGCCATATCGCATATCATTTCTATGTTTCATGATAAGGTATAATACTCATTGTGCAGTGTTATGTATATCTCGTCTATACTTCAAATGGATGTAAATGCGACACTTCCTTGCTAGGAAATAGCGTTTGCAGATGTCTACGTATCGTGTCATTAGGGTTCTAATGCTTCCCAAAACGCGATATCGCATCACATTTCTATGTTTCATGATAAGATATAATATTCATTGTGGAGTGTTATGTATACCTCGTATTCACTTCAGAAGAATGTAAATGCGACACTTCCTTACTAGTAAATGGCGTTTGCAGATGTCTACGTATCGAAGCAGTAGAGTTCTAGTGCTTCTTAAATCGCCATATCGCATCTCATTTCAATGTTTCATGATAAGATATAATTTTCATTGTGCCGTGTTATGTATATCTCGTCTATACTTCAAATGGATGTAAATGCGACACTTCCTTGCCAGGAAGTAGCGTTTGCAGATGTCTACGTATCGAAGAAATAGTGTTCTAATGCTTCTTAAATCGTCATATCGCATCTCATTTCTATGTTTCATGATAAGATATAATATACATTGCGAAGTGTCACGTATACCTCGTATTCCCTTCAAAGAATGTAAATGCGACACTTCCTTGCTAGGAAGTAGCGTTTGCAGATGTCTACGTATCGAAGAAATAGTGTTCTAATGCTTCTTAAATCGCCATATCGCATCTCATTTATATGTTTCATGATAAGATATAATATTCATTGTGCAGTGTTATGTATATCTCGTCTATACTTCAAATGGATGTAAAAGCTTCAATTTCTTGCTAGGAAATAGCGTTTGCAGATGTCTACGTATTGAAGTAATAGACATCAAATGCTTCATAATTCGCCATATCGCATCTCATTTCTATGTTTCATGATAAGATATAATATTCATTGTGGAGTGTTATGTATACCTCGTATTCACTTTAGAAGAATGTAAATGCGACACTTCCCTGCTGGGAAATAGCGTTTGCCGATGTCTACGTATCGAAGCAGTAGAGTTCTAATGCTTCTTAAATCGCCATATCGAACCTCATTCTATGCTTCATGATAAGACATAATATTCATTGTGCAGTGTTATGTATATCTCGTCTATACTTCAAATGGATGTAAATGCGACACCTCCTTGCTAGGAAATAGCGTTTGCAGATGTCTACGTATCGAAGCAATAGAGTTGTAAAACCTTCTAATTCGCGATATCGCATCTCATTTCTATGTATCGTGATAAGATATAATATTCATTGCGAAGTGTCATGTATACCTTGTATTCCTTTCAAAAGAATGTAAATGCGACACTTCCTTGCTAGGAAGTAGCGTCTGCAGATGTCTACGTATCGAAGAAATAGTGTTCTAATGCTTCTTAAATCGCCATATTACATCACATTTCTATGTTTCATGATAAGATATAATATTCATTGTGGAGTGTTATGTATACCTCGTATTCACTTCAAAAGAATGTAAATGCGACACTTCCTTGCTAGTAAATGGCGTTTGCAGATGTCTACGTATCGAAGCAGTAGAGTTCTAGTGCTTCTTAAATCGCCATATCGCATCTCATTTCAATGTTTCATGATAAGATATAATATTCATTTTGCCGTGTTATGTATATCTCGTCTATACTTCAAATGGATGTAAATGCGACACTTCCTTGCTAGGAAATAGCGTTTTCAGATATCTGCGTATCGAAGCAATAGAGTTCTAATGCTTCTTAAATAGCCATATCGCATCTCATTTCTATGTTTCATGATAAGATATAATATTCATTGTGGAATGTTATGTATACCTCGTATTCGTTTCAAAAGAATGTAAATGCGACAATTCCTTGCTAGGAAGTAGCGTTTGCACATGTCTACGTATCGAAGCAATAATGTTCTAATTCTTCTTAAATCGCGATATCGCATCTCATTTCTATGTTTCATGATAAGATATAATATTCATTGTGGAATGTTATGTATACCTCGTATTCGTTTCAAAAGAATGTAAATGCGACACTTTCTTGCTAGGAAGTAGCGTTTGCAGATGTCTACGTATCGAAGCAATAGATTTCTAATGCTTCTTAAATCGTCATATCGCATCTCATTTCTATGTTTCATGATAGGATATAATATACATTGCGAAGTGTCACGTATACCTCGTATTCCCTTCAAAAGAATGTAAATGCGACACTTCCTTGCTAGGAAGCAGCGTTTGCAGATGTCTACGTATCGAAGCAATAGTGTTCTAATTCTTCTTAAATCGCGATATCGCATCTCATCTCTATGTTTCATGATAAGATATAATATTCATTGTGCAGTGTTATGTATATCTCGTCTATACTTCAAATGGATGTAAATGCTTCAATTTCTTGCTAGGAAATAGCGTTTGCAGATGTCTACGTATCGAAGTAATAGACATCAAATGCTTCATAATTCGCCATATCGCATCTCATTTCTATGTTTCATGATAAGATATAATATTCATTGCGAAGTGTCATGTATACCTTGTATTCCTTTCGAAAGAATGTAAATGCGACACTTCCTTGCTAGGAAGTAGCGTTTGCAGATGTGTACGTATCGAAGAAATAGTGTTCTAATGCTTCTTAAATCGCCATATTACATCAGATTTCTATGTTTCATGATAAGAAATAATATTCATTGTGGAGTGTTATGTATACCTCGTATTCACTTCAAAAGAATGTAAATGCGACACTTTCTTGCTAGTAAATGGCGTTTGCAGATGTCTACGTATCGAAGCAGTAGAGTTCTAGTGCTTCTTAAATCGCCATATCGCATCTCATTTCAATGTTTGATGATAAGATGTAATATTCATTGTGCAGTGTTATGTATATCTCGTCTATACTTCAAATGGATGTAAATGCGACACTTCCTTGCTAGGAAATAGCGTTTTCAGATATCTGCGTATCGAAGCAATAGAGTTCTAATGCTTCTTAAATAGCCATATCGCATCTCATTTATATGTTTCATGATAAGATATAATATTCATTGTGCAGTGTTATGTATATCTCGTCTATACTTCAAATGGATGTAAATGCTTCAATTTCTTGCTAGGAAATAGCGTTTGCAGATGTCTACGTATCGAAGTAATAGACATCAAATGCTTCATAATTCGCCATATCGCATCTCATTTCTATGTTTCATGATAAGATATAATATTCATTGCGAAGTGTCATGTATACCTTGTATTCCTTTCAAAAGAATGTAAATGCGACACTTCCTTGCTAGGAAGTAGCGTTTGCAGATGTCTACGTATCGAAGAAATAGTGTTCTAATGCTTCTTAAATCGCCATATTATATCAGATTTCTATGTTTCATGATAAGATATAATATTCATTGTGGAGTGTTATGTATACCTCGTATTCACTTCAAAAGAATGTAAATGCGACACTTTCTTGCTAGTAAATGGCGTTTGCAGATGTCTACGTATCGAAGCAGTAGAGTTCTAGTGCTTCTTAAATCGCCATATCGCATCTCATTTCAAAGTTTGATGATAAGATGTAATATTCATTGTGCAGTGTTATGTATATCTCGTCTATACTTCAAATGGATGTAAATGCGACACTTCCTTGCTAGGAAATAGCGTTTTCAGATATCTGCGTATCGAAGCAATAGAGTTCTAATGCTTCTTAAATAGCCATATCGCATCTCATTTATATGTTTCATGATAAGATATAATATTCATTGTCCAGTGTTATGTATATCTCGTCTATACTTCAAATGGATGTAAATGCGACACTTCCTTGCTAGGAAATAGCGTTTGCAGATGTCTTCGTATCGAAGCAATAGAGTTCTAAAACCTTCTAATTCGCGATATCGCATCTCATTTCTATGTTTCATGATAAGATATAATATTCATTGTGGAGTCTTATGTATACCTCGTATTCGTTTCAAAAGAATGTAAATGCGACACGTCCTTGCTAGGAAGTAGCGTTTGCAGATGCCTACGTATCGAAGCAATAGTGTTCTAATTATTCTTAAATCGCGATATCGCATCTCATTTCTATGTTTCATGACAATATATAATATTCATTGCGAAGGGTCATGTATACCTCGCATACACTTAAAATGAATGTAAATGCGACACTTCCTTGCTAGGAAATAGCGTTTGCAGGTGTCTACGTATCGAAGCAATAGATTTCTAAAGCTTTCTAATTCGCGATATCGCATCTCATATCTATGTTTCATGATAATATATAATATTCATTGCGAAGTTTCATGTATACCTCGCATACAATTCAAACGAATGTGAATGCGACAGTTCCTTGCTAGGAAATAGTGTTTGCAGATGTCTACGTGTCGAAGCAATAGTGTTCTAATGCTTCTTAAATCGTCATATCGCATCTCAATTTTATGTTTCATGATAAGATATAATATTCATTGTGAAGTGTCATGTATACCTCGTATTCCTTTCAAAAGAATGTAAATGCGACACTCCCTTGTTAGGAAGTAGCGTTTGCAGATGTCTACGTATCGAACCAATAGAGCTCTAATGCCTCTTAAATCGCGATAACGCATCTCATTACTATGTTTCATGACAATATATAATATTCATTGCGATGGGTCATGTATACCTCGCATACACTTAAAATGTATGTAAATGCGACACTTCCTTGCTAGGAAATAGCGTTTGCAGATGTCTACGTATCGAAGCAATAGATTCCTAATGCTTCTTATATCGCCATATCGCATCTCATTTCTATGTTTCGTGATAAGATATAATATTCATTGCGAAGTGTCATGTATACCTTGTATTCCTTTCAAAAGAATGTAAATGCGACTCTTCCTTGCCAGGAAGTAGCGTTTGCAGATGTCTACGTATCGAAGAAATAGTGTTCTAATGCTTCTAAAATCGCCATATTACATCACATTTCTATGTTTCATGATAAGAAATAATACTCATTGTGCAGTGTTATGTATATCTCGTCTATACTTCAAATGGATGTAAATGCGACACTTCCTTGCTAGGAAATAGCGTTTGCAGATGTCTACGTATCGAAGCAATAGATTCCTAATGCTTCTTAAATCGCCATATCGCATCTCATTTCTATGTTTCGTGATAAGATATAATATTCATTGCGAAGTTTCATGTATACCTCGTATTCACTTCAAAAGAATGTAAATGCGACACTTCCTTGCTAGTAAATGGCGTTTGCAGATGTCTACGTATCGAAGCAATAGAGTTCTAAAACCTTCTAATTCGCGATATCGCATCTCATTTCTATGTTTCGTGATAAGATATAATATTCATTGCGAAGTGTCATGTATACCTTGTATTCCTTTCAAAAGAATGTAAATGCGACACTACCTTGCTAGGAAGTAGCGTTTACAGATGTCTACGTATCGAAGAAATAGTGTTCTAATGCTTCTTAAATCGCCATATTACATCACATTTCTATGTTTCATGATAAGATATAATATTCATTGTGGAGTGTTACGTATACCTCGTATTCACTTCAAAAGAATGTAAATGCGACACTTCCTTGCTAGTAAATGGCGTTTGCAGATGTCTACGTATCGAAGCAGTAGAGTTCTAGTGCTTCTTAAATCGCCATATCGCATCTCATTTCAATGTTTCATGATAAGATATAATATTCATTGTGCCGTGTTACGTATATCTCGTCTATACTTCAAATGGATGTAAATGCGACACTTCCTTGCTAGGAAATAGCGTTTGCAGATGTCTGCGTATCGTGTCATTAGGGTTCTAATGCTTCCCAAAACGCGATATCGCATCACATTTCTATGTTTCATGATAAGATATAATATTCATTGTGGAGTGTTATGTATACCTCGTATTCACTTCAGAAGAATGTAAATGCGACACTTCCCTGCTGGGAAATAGCGTTTGCCGATGTCTACGTATCGAAGCAGTAGAGTTCTAATGCTTCTTAAATCGCCATATCGCATCTCATTTCTATGTTTCATGATAAGATGTAATATTCATTGTGCAGTGTTATGTATATCTCGTCTATACTTCAAATGGATGTAAATGCGACACCTCCTTGCTAGGAAATAGCGTTTGCAGATGTCTACGTATCGAAGCAATAGAGATCTAAAACCTTCTAATTCGCGATATCGCATCTCATTTCTATGTTTCGTGATAAGATATAATATTCATTGCGAAGTGTCATGTATACCTTGTATTCCTTTCAAAAGAATGTAAATTCGACACTTCCTTGCTAGGAAGTAGCGTTTGCAGATGTCTACGTATCGAAGAAATAGTGTTCTAATGCTTCTTAAATCGCCATATTGCATCACATTTCTATGTTTCATGATAAGATATAATATTCATTGTGGAGTGTTATGTATACCTCGTATTCACTTCAAAAGAATGTAAATGCGACACTTCCTTGCTAGTAAATGGCGTTTGCAGATGTCTACGTATCGAAGCAGTAGAGATCTAGTGCTTCTTAAATCGCCATATCGCATCACATTTCAATGTTTCATGATAAGATATAATATACATTGTGCCGTGTTATGTATATCTCGTCTATACTTCAAATGGATGTAAATGCGACACTTCCTTGCTAGGAAATAGCGTTTTCAGATATCTGCGTATCGAAGCAATAGAGTTCTAATGCTTCTTAAATAGCCATATCGCATATCATTTCTATGTTTCATGATAAGGTATAATACTCATTGTGCAGTGTTATGTATATCTCGTCTATACTTCAAATGGATGTAAATGCGACACTTCCTTGCTAGGAAATAGCGTTTGCAGATGTCTACGTATCGTGTCATTAGGGTTCTAATGCTTCCCAAAACGCGATATCGCATCACATTTCTATGTTTCATGATAAGATATAATATTCATTGTGGAGTGTTATGTATACCTCGTATTCACTTCAGAAGAATGTAAATGCGACACTTCCTTACTAGTAAATGGCGTTTGCAGATGTCTACGTATCGAAGCAGTAGAGTTCTAGTGCTTCTTAAATCGCCATATCGCATCTCATTTCAATGTTTCATGATAAGATATAATTTTCATTGTGCCGTGTTATGTATATCTCGTCTATACTTCAAATGGATGTAAATGCGACACTTCCTTGCCAGGAAGTAGCGTTTGCAGATGTCTACGTATCGAAGAAATAGTGTTCTAATGCTTCTTAAATCGTCATATCGCATCTCATTTCTATGTTTCATGATAAGATATAATATACATTGCGAAGTGTCACGTATACCTCGTATTCCCTTCAAAAGAATGTAAATGCGACACTTCCTTGCTAGGAAGTAGCGTTTGCAGATGTCTACGTATCGAAGAAATAGTGTTCTAATGCTTCTTAAATCGCCATATCGCATCTCATTTATATGTTTCATGATAAGATATAATATTCATTGTGCAGTGTTATGTATATCTCGTCTATACTTCAAATGGATGTAAAAGCTTCAATTTCTTGCTAGGAAATAGCGTTTGCAGATGTCTACGTATTGAAGTAATAGACATCAAATGCTTCATAATTCGCCATATCGCATCTCATTTCTATGTTTCATGATAAGATATAATATTCATTGCGAAGTGTCATGTATACCTTGTATTCCTTTCAAAAGAATGTAAATGCGACACTTCCTTGCTAGGAAGTAGCGTTTGCAGATGTCTACGTATCGAAGAAATAGTGTTCTAATGCTTCTTAAATCGCCATATTATATCAGATTTCTATGTTTCATGATAAGATATAATATTCATTGTGGAGTGTTATGTATACCTCGTATTCACTTCAAAAGAATGTAAATGCGACACTTTCTTGCTAGTAAATGGCGTTTGCAGATGTCTACGTATCGAAGCAGTAGAGTTCTAGTGCTTCTTAAATCGCCATATCGCATCTCATTTCAAAGTTTGATGATAAGATGTAATATTCATTGTGCAGTGTTATGTATATCTCGTCTATACTTCAAATGGATGTAAATGCGACACTTCCTTGCTAGGAAATAGCGTTTGCAGATGTCTACGTATCGAAGCAATAGATTCCTAATGCTTCTTAAATCGCCATATCGCATCTCATTTCTATGTTTCGTGATAAGATATAATATTCATTGCGAAGTTTCATGTATACCTCGTATTCACTTCAAAAGAATGTAAATGCGACACTTCCTTGCTAGTAAATGGCGTTTGCAGATGTCTACGTATCGAAGCAATAGAGTTCTAAAACCTTCTAATTCGCGATATCGCATCTCATTTCTATGTTTCGTGATAAGATATAATATTCATTGCGAAGTGTCATGTATACCTTGTATTCCTTTCAAAAGAATGTAAATGCGACACTACCTTGCTAGGAAGTAGCGTTTACAGATGTCTACGTATCGAAGAAATAGTGTTCTAATGCTTCTTAAATCGCCATATTACATCACATTTCTATGTTTCATGATAAGATATAATATTCATTGTGGAGTGTTACGTATACCTCGTATTCACTTCAAAAGAATGTAAATGCGACACTTCCTTGCTAGTAAATGGCGTTTGCAGATGTCTACGTATCGAAGCAGTAGAGTTCTAGTGCTTCTTAAATCGCCATATCGCATCTCATTTCAATGTTTCATGATAAGATATAATATTCATTGTGCCGTGTTATGTATATCTCGTCTATACTTCAAATGGATGTAAATGCGACACTTCCTTGCTAGGAAATAGCGTTTGCAGATGTCTGCGTATCGTGTCATTAGGGTTCTAATGCTTCCCAAAACGCGATATCGCATCACATTTCTATGTTTCATGATAAGATATAATATTCATTGTGGAGTGTTATGTATACCTCGTATTCACTTCAGAAGAATGTAAATGCGACACTTCCCTGCTGGGAAATAGCGTTTGCCGATGTCTACGTATCGAAGCAGTAGAGTTCTAATGCTTCTTAAATCGCCATATCGCATCTCATTTCTATGTTTCATGATAAGATGTAATATTCATTGTGCAGTGTTATGTATATCTCGTCTATACTTCAAATGGATGTAAATGCGACACCTCCTTGCTAGGAAATAGCGTTTGCAGACGTCTACGTATCGAAGCAATAGAGATCTAAAACCTTCTAATTCGCGATATCGCATCTCATTTCTATGTTTCGTGATAAGATATAATATTCATTGCGAAGTGTCATGTATACCTTGTATTCCTTTCAAAAGAATGTAAATTCGACACTTCCTTGCTAGGAAGTAGCGTTTGCAGATGTCTACGTATCGAAGAAATAGTGTTCTAATGCTTCTTAAATCGCCATATTGCATCACATTTCTATGTTTCATGATAAGATATAATATTCATTGTGGAGTGTTATGTATACCTCGTATTCACTTCAAAAGAATGTAAATGCGACACTTCCTTGCTAGTAAATGGCGTTTGCAGATGTCTACGTATCGAAGCAGTAGAGATCTAGTGCTTCTTAAATCGCCATATCGCATCACATTTCAATGTTTCATGATAAGATATAATATACATTGTGCCGTGTTATGTATATCTCGTCTATACTTCAAATGGATGTAAATGCGACACTTCCTTGCTAGGAAATAGCGTTTTCAGATATCTGCGTATCGAAGCAATAGAGTTCTAATGCTTCTTAAATAGCCATATCGCATATCATTTCTATGTTTCATGATAAGGTATAATACTCATTGTGCAGTGTTATGTATATCTCGTCTATACTTCAAATGGATGTAAATGCGACACTTCCTTGCTAGGAAATAGCGTTTGCAGATGTCTACGTATCGTGTCATTAGGGTTCTAATGCTTCCCAAAACGCGATATCGCATCACATTTCTATGTTTCATGATAAGATATAATATTCATTGTGGAGTGTTATGTATACCTCGTATTCACTTCAGAAGAATGTAAATGCGACACTTCCTTACTAGTAAATGGCGTTTGCAGATGTCTACGTATCGAAGCAGTAGAGTTCTAGTGCTTCTTAAATCGCCATATCGCATCTCATTTCAATGTTTCATGATAAGATATAATTTTCATTGTGCCGTGTTATGTATATCTCGTCTATACTTCAAATGGATGTAAATGCGACACTTCCTTGCCAGGAAGTAGCGTTTGCAGATGTCTACGTATCGAAGAAATAGTGTTCTAATGCTTCTTAAATCGTCATATCGCATCTCATTTCTATGTTTCATGATAAGATATAATATACATTGCGAAGTGTCACGTATACCTCGTATTCCCTTCAAAAGAATGTAAATGCGACACTTCCTTGCTAGGAAGTAGCGTTTGCAGATGTCTACGTATCGAAGAAATAGTGTTCTAATGCTTCTTAAATCGCCATATTACATCACGTTTCTATGTTTCATGATAAGATATAATATTCATTGTGCCGTGTTATGTATATCTCGTCTATACTTCAAATGGATGTAAATGCGACACTTCCTTGCTAGGAAATAGCGTTTTCAGATATCTGCGTATCGAAGCAATAGAGTTCTAATGCTTCTTAAATAGCCATATCGCATATCATTTCTATGTTTCATGATAAGGTATAATACTCATTGTGCAGTGCTATGTATATCTCGTCTATACTTCAAATGGATGTAAATGCTACAATTTCTTGCTAGGAAATAGCGTTTGCAGATGTCTACGTATGGAAGTAATAGACATCAAATGCTTCATAAATCGCCATATCGCATCTCATCTCTATGTTTCATGATAAGATATAATATTCATTGTGGAGTGCTATGTATACCTCGTATTCACTTTAGAAGAATGTAAATGCGACACTTCCCTGCTGGGAAATAGCGTTTGCCGATGTCTACGTATCGAAGCAGTAGAGTTCTAGTGCTTCTTAAATCGCCATATCGCATCTCATTTCTATGTTTCATGACAATATATAATATTCATTGCGAAGGGTCATGTATACCTCGCATACACTTAAAATGAATGTAAATGCGACACTTCCTTGCTAGGAAATAGCGTTTGCAGGTGTCTACGTATCGAAGCAATAGATTTCTAAAGCTTTCTAATTCGCGATATCGCATCTCATATCTATGTTTCATGATAATATATAATATTCATTGCGAAGTTTCATGTATACCTCGCATACAATTCAAACGAATGTGAATGCGACAGTTCCTTGCTAGGAGATAGTGTTTGCAGATGTCTACGTGTCGAAGCAATAGTGTTCTAATGCTTCTTAAATCGTCATATCGCATCTCAATTTTATGTTTCATGATAAGATATAATATTCATTGTGAAGTGTCATGTATACCTCGTATTCCTTTCAAAAGAATGTAAATGCGACACTCCCTTGTTAGGAAGTAGCGTTTGCAGATGTCTACGTATCGAACCAATAGAGTTCTAATGCCTCTTAAATCGCGATATCGCATCTCATTTCTATGTTTCATGACAAAATATAATATTCATTGCGATGGGTCATGTATACCTCGCATACACTTAAAATGTATGTAAATGCGACACTTCCTTGCTAGGAAATAGCGTTTGCAGATGTCTACGTATCGAAGCAATAGATTCCTAATGCTTCTTAAATCGCCATATCGCATCTCATTTATATGTTTCGTGATAAGATATAATATTCATTGCGAAGTGTCATGTATACCTTGTATTCCTTTCAAAAGAATGTAAATGCGACTCCTCCTTGCCAGGAAGTAGCGTTTGCAGATGTCTACGTATCGAAGAAATAGTGTTCTAATGCTTCTAAAGTCGCCATATTACATCACATTTCTATGTTTCATGATAAGATATAATACTCATTGTGCAGTGTTATGTATATCTCGTCTATACTTCAAATGGATGTAAATGCGACACTTCCTTGCTAGGAAATAGCGTTTTCAGATATCTTCGTATCGAAGCAATAGAGATCTAATGCTTCTTAAATAGCCATATCGCATATCATTTCTATGTTTCATGATAAGGTATAATACTCATTGTGCAGTGTTGTGTATATATCGTCTATACTTCAAATGGATGTAAATGCGACACTTCCTTGCTAGGAAATAGCGTTTGCAGATGTCTACGTATCGTGTCATTAGGGTTCTAATGCTTCTCAAAACGCGATATCGCATCACATTTCTATGTTTCATGATAAGATATAATATTCATTGTGGAGTGTTATGTATAGCTCGTATTCACTTCAAAAGAATGTAAATGCGACACTTCCTTGCTAGTAAATGGCGTTTGCAGATGTCTACGTATCGAAGCAGTAGAGTTCTAGTGCTCCTTAAATCGCCATATCGCATCTCATTTCAGTGTTTCATGATAAGATATAATATTCATTGTGCCGTGTTATGTATATCTCGTCTATACTTCAAATGGATGTAAATGCGACACTTCCTTGCTAGGAAATAGCGTTTTCAGATATCTGCGTATCGAAGCAATAGATTTCTAAAGCTTTCTAATTCGCGATATCGCATCTCATATCTATGTTTCATGATAATATATAATATTCATTGCGAAGTTTCATGTATACCTCGCATACAATTCAAACGAATGTGAATGCGACAGTTCCTTGCTAGGAAATAGTGTTTGCAGATGTCTACGTGTCGAAGCAATAGTGTTCTAATGCTTCTTAAATCGTCATATCGCATCTCAATTTTATGTTTCATGATAAGATATAATATTCATTGTGAAGTGTCATGTATACCTCGTATTCCTTTCAAAAGAATGTAAACGCGACACTCCCTTGTTAGGAAGTAGCGTTTGCAGATGTCTACGTATCGAACCAATAGAGCTCTAATGCCTCTTAAATCGCGATAACGCATCTCATTACTATGTTTCATGACAATATATAATATTCATTGCGATGGGTCATGTATACCTCGCATACACTTAAAATGTATGTAAATGCGACACTTCCTTGCTAGGAAATAGCGTTTGCAGATGTCTACGTATCGAAGCAATAGATTCCTAATGCTTCTTATATCGCCATATCGCATCTCATTTCTATGTTTCGTGATAAGATATAATATTCATTGCGAAGTGTCATGTATACCTTGTATTCCTTTCAAAAGAATGTAAATGCGACTCTTCCTTGCCAGGAAGTAGCGTTTGCAGATGTCTACGTATCGAAGAAATAGTGTTCTAATGCCTCTTAAATCGCGATATCGCATCTCATTTCTATGTTTCATGACAAAATATAATATTCATTGCGATGGGTCATGTATACCTCGCATACACTTAAAATGTATGTAAATGCGACACTTCCTTGCTAGGAAATAGCGTTTGCAGATGTCTACGTATCGAAGCAATAGATTCCTAATGCTTCTTAAATCGCCATATCGCATCTCATTTATATGTTTCGTGATAAGATATAATATTCATTGCGAAGTGTCATGTATACCTTGTATTCCTTTCAAAAGAATGTAAATGCGACTCCTCCTTGCCAGGAAGTAGCGTTTGCAGATGTCTACGTATCGAAGAAATAGTGTTCTAATGCTTCTAAAGTCGCCATATTACATCACATTTCTATGTTTCATGATAAGATATAATACTCATTGTGCAGTGTTATGTATATCTCGTCTATACTTCAAATGGATGTAAATGCGACACTTCCTTGCTAGGAAATAGCGTTTTCAGATATCTTCGTATCGAAGCAATAGAGATCTAATGCTTCTTAAATAGCCATATCGCATATCATTTCTATGTTTCATGATAAGGTATAATACTCATTGTGCAGTGTTGTGTATATATCGTCTATACTTCAAATGGATGTAAATGCGACACTTCCTTGCTAGGAAATAGCGTTTGCAGATGTCTACGTATCGTGTCATTAGGGTTCTAATGCTTCTCAAAACGCGATATCGCATCACATTTCTATGTTTCATGATAAGATATAATATTCATTGTGGAGTGTTATGTATAGCTCGTATTCACTTCAAAAGAATGTAAATGCGACACTTCCTTGCTAGTAAATGGCGTTTGCAGATGTCTACGTATCGAAGCAGTAGAGTTCTAGTGCTCCTTAAATCGCCATATCGCATCTCATTTCAGTGTTTCATGATAAGATATAATATTCATTGTGCCGTGTTATGTATATCTCGTCTATACTTCAAATGGATGTAAATGCGACACTTCCTTGCTAGGAAATAGCGTTTTCAGATATCTGCGTATCGAAGCAATAGATTTCTAAAGCTTTCTAATTCGCGATATCGCATCTCATATCTATGTTTCATGATAATATATAATATTCATTGCGAAGTTTCATGTATACCTCGCATACAATTCAAACGAATGTGAATGCGACAGTTCCTTGCTAGGAAATAGTGTTTGCAGATGTCTACGTGTCGAAGCAATAGTGTTCTAATGCTTCTTAAATCGTCATATCGCATCTCAATTTTATGTTTCATGATAAGATATAATATTCATTGTGAAGTGTCATGTATACCTCGTATTCCTTTCAAAAGAATGTAAACGCGACACTCCCTTGTTAGGAAGTAGCGTTTGCAGATGTCTACGTATCGAACCAATAGAGCTCTAATGCCTCTTAAATCGCGATAACGCATCTCATTACTATGTTTCATGACAATATATAATATTCATTGCGATGGGTCATGTATACCTCGCATACACTTAAAATGTATGTAAATGCGACACTTCCTTGCTAGGAAATAGCGTTTGCAGATGTCTACGTATCGAAGCAATAGATTCCTAATGCTTCTTATATCGCCATATCGCATCTCATTTCTATGTTTCGTGATAAGATATAATATTCATTGCGAAGTGTCATGTATACCTTGTATTCCTTTCAAAAGAATGTAAATGCGACTCTTCCTTGCCAGGAAGTAGCGTTTGCAGATGTCTACGTATCGAAGAAATAGTGTTCTAATGCTTCTAAAATCGCCATATTACATCACATTTCTATGTTTCATGATAAGAAATAATACTCATTGTGCAGTGTTATGTATATCTCGTCTATACTTCAAATGGATGTAAATGCGACACTTCCTTGCTAGGAAATAGCGTTTGCAGATGTCTACGTATCGAAGCAATAGATTCCTAATGCTTCTTAAATCGCCATATCGCATCTCATTTCTATGTTTCGTGATAAGATATAATATTCATTGCGAAGTTTCATGTATACCTCGTATTCACTTCAAAAGAATGTAAATGCGACACTTCCTTGCTAGTAAATGGCGTTTGCAGATGTCTACGTATCGAAGCAATAGAGTTCTAAAACCTTCTAATTCGCGATATCGCATCTCATTTCTATGTTTCGTGATAAGATATAATATTCATTGCGAAGTGTCATGTATACCTTGTATTCCTTTCAAAAGAATGTAAATGCGACACTACCTTGCTAGGAAGTAGCGTTTACAGATGTCTACGTATCGAAGAAATAGTGTTCTAATGCTTCTTAAATCGCCATATTACATCACATTTCTATGTTTCATGATAAGATATAATATTCATTGTGGAGTGTTACGTATACCTCGTATTCACTTCAAAAGAATGTAAATGCGACACTTCCTTGCTAGTAAATGGCGTTTGCAGATGTCTACGTATCGAAGCAGTAGAGTTCTAGTGCTTCTTAAATCGCCATATCGCATCTCATTTCAATGTTTCATGATAAGATATAATATTCATTGTGCCGTGTTATGTATATCTCGTCTATACTTCAAATGGATGTAAATGCGACACTTCCTTGCTAGGAAATAGCGTTTGCAGATGTCTACGTATCGTGTCATTAGGGTTCTAATGCTTCCCAAAACGCGATATCGCATCACATTTCTATGTTTCATGATAAGATATAATATTCATTGTGGAGTGTTATGTATACCTCGTATTCACTTCAGAAGAATGTAAATGCGACACTTCCCTGCTGGGAAATAGCGTTTGCCGATGTCTACGTATCGAAGCAGTAGAGTTCTAATGCTTCTTAAATCGCCATATCGCATCTCATTTCTATGTTTCATGATAAGATGTAATATTCATTGTGCAGTGTTATGTATATCTCGTCTATACTTCAAATGGATGTAAATGCGACACTTCCTTGCTAGGAAATAGCGTTTGCAGATGTCTACGAATCATGGCATTAGAGTTCTAATGCTTCTTAAATCGCCATATCGCATCTCATTTCTATGCTTCATGATAAGATATAATATTCATTGTGCAGTGTTATGTATATCTCGACTATACTTCAAATGGATGTAAATGCGACACCTCCTTGCTAGGAAATAGCGTTTGCAGATGTCTACGTATCGAAGCAATAGAGATCTAAAACCTTCTAATTCGCGATATCGCATCTCATTTCTATGTTTCGTGATAAGATATAATATTCATTGCGAAGTGTCATGTATACCTTGTATTCCTTTCAAAAGAATGTAAATTCGACACTTCCTTGCTAGGAAGTAGCGTTTGCAGATGTCTACGTATCGAAGAAATAGTGTTCTAATGCTTCTTAAATCGCCATATTGCATCACATTTCTATGTTTCATGATAAGATATAATATTCATTGTGGAGTGTTATGTATACCTCGTATTCACTTCAAAAGAATGTAAATGCGACACTTCCTTGCTAGTAAATGGCGTTTGCAGATGTCTACGTATCGAAGCAGTAGAGATCTAGTGCTTCTTAAATCGCCATATCGCATCACATTTCAATGTTTCATGATAAGATATAATATACATTGTGCCGTGTTATGTATATCTCGTCTATACTTCAAATGGATGTAAATGCGACACTTCCTTGCTAGGAAATAGCGTTTGCAGATGTCTACGTATCGTGTCATTAGGGTTCTAATGCTTCCCAAAACGCGATATCGCATCACATTTCTATGTTTCATGATAAGATATAATATACATTGCGAAGTGTCACGTATACCTCGTATTCCCTTCAAAAGAATGTAAATGCGACACTTCCTTGCTAGGAAGTAGCGTTTGCAGATGTCTACGTATCGAAGAAATAGTGTTCTAATGCTTCTTAAATCGCCATATTACATCACGTTTCTATGTTTCATGATAAGATATAATATTCATTGTGCCGTGTTATGTATATCTCGTCTATACTTCAAATGGATGTAAATGCGACACTTCCTTGCTAGGAAATAGCGTTTTCAGATATCTGCGTATCGAAGCAATAGAGTTCTAATGCTTCTTAAATAGCCATATCGCATATCATTTCTATGTTTCATGATAAGGTATAATACTCATTGTGCAGTGCTATGTATATCTCGTCTATACTTCAAATGGATGTAAATGCTACAATTTCTTGCTAGGAAATAGCGTTTGCAGATGTCTACGTATGGAAGTAATAGACATCAAATGCTTCATAAATCGCCATATCGCATCTCATCTCTATGTTTCATGATAAGATATAATATTCATTGTGGAGTGTTATGTATACCTCGTATTCACTTTAGAAGAATGTAAATGCGACACTTCCCTGCTGGGAAATAGCGTTTGCCGATGTCTACGTATCGAAGCAGTAGAGTTCTAGTGCTTCTTAAATCGCCATATCGCATCTCATTTCTATGTTTCATGACAATATATAATATTCATTGCGAAGGGTCATGTATACCTCGCATACACTTAAAATGAATGTAAATGCGACACTTCCTTGCTAGGAAATAGCGTTTGCAGGTGTCTACGTATCGAAGCAATAGATTTCTAAAGCTTTCTAATTCGCGATATCGCATCTCATATCTATGTTTCATGATAATATATAATATTCATTACGAAGTTTCATGTATACCTCGCATACAATTCAAACGAATGTGAATGCGACAGTTCCTTGCTAGGAGATAGTGTTTGCAGATGTCTACGTGTCGAAGCAATAGTGTTCTAATGCTTCTTAAATCGTCATATCGCATCTCAATTTTATGTTTCATGATAAGATATAATATTCATTGTGAAGTGTCATGTATACCTCGTATTCCTTTCAAAAGAATGTAAATGCGACACTCCCTTGTTAGGAAGTAGCGTTTGCAGATGTCTACGTATCGAACCAATAGAGTTCTAATGCCTCTTAAATCGCGATATCGCATCTCATTTCTATGTTTCATGACAAAATATAATATTCATTGCGATGGGTCATGTATACCTCGCATACACTTAAAATGTATGTAAATGCGACACTTCCTTGCTAGGAAATAGCGTTTGCAGATGTCTACGTATCGAAGCAATAGATTCCTAATGCTTCTTAAATCGCCATATCGCATCTCATTTATATGTTTCGTGATAAGATATAATATTCATTGCGAAGTGTCATGTATACCTTGTATTCCTTTCAAAAGAATGTAAATGCGACTCCTCCTTGCCAGGAAGTAGCGTTTGCAGATGTCTACGTATCGAAGAAATAGTGTTCTAATGCTTCTAAAGTCGCCATATTACATCACATTTCTATGTTTCATGATAAGATATAATACTCATTGTGCAGTGTTATGTATATCTCGTCTATACTTCAAATGGATGTAAATGCGACACTTCCTTGCTAGGAAATAGCGTTTTCAGATATCTTCGTATCGAAGCAATAGAGATCTAATGCTTCTTAAATAGCCATATCGCATATCATTTCTATGTTTCATGATAAGGTATAATACTCATTGTGCAGTGTTGTGTATATATCGTCTATACTTCAAATGGATGTAAATGCGACACTTCCTTGCTAGGAAATAGCGTTTGCAGATGTCTACGTATCGTGTCATTAGGGTTCTAATGCTTCTCAAAACGCGATATCGCATCACATTTCTATGTTTCATGATAAGATATAATATTCATTGTGGAGTGTTATGTATAGCTCGTATTCACTTCAAAAGAATGTAAATGCGACACTTCCTTGCTAGTAAATGGCGTTTGCAGATGTCTACGTATCGAAGCAGTAGAGTTCTAGTGCTCCTTAAATCGCCATATCGCATCTCATTTCAGTGTTTCATGATAAGATATAATATTCATTGTGCCGTGTTATGTATATCTCGTCTATACTTCAAATGGATGTAAATGCGACACTTCCTTGCTAGGAAATAGCGTTTTCAGATATCTGCGTATCGAAGCAATAGATTTCTAAAGCTTTCTAATTCGCGATATCGCATCTCATATCTATGTTTCATGATAATATATAATATTCATTGCGAAGTTTCATGTATACCTCGCATACAATTCAAACGAATGTGAATGCGACAGTTCCTTGCTAGGAAATAGTGTTTGCAGATGTCTACGTGTCGAAGCAATAGTGTTCTAATGCTTCTTAAATCGTCATATCGCATCTCAATTTTATGTTTCATGATAAGATATAATATTCATTGTGAAGTGTCATGTATACCTCGTATTCCTTTCAAAAGAATGTAAATGCGACACTCCCTTGTTAGGAAGTAGCGTTTGCAGATGTCTACGTATCGAACCAATAGAGCTCTAATGCCTCTTAAATCGCGATAACGCATCTCATTACTATGTTTCATGACAATATATAATATTCATTGCGATGGGTCATGTATACCTCGCATACACTTAAAATGTATGTAAATGCGACACTTCCTTGCTAGGAAATAGCGTTTGCAGATGTCTACGTATCGAAGCAATAGATTCCTAATGCTTCTTATATCGCCATATCGCATCTCATTTCTATGTTTCGTGATAAGATATAATATTCATTGCGAAGTGTCATGTATACCTTGTATTCCTTTCAAAAGAATGTAAATGCGACTCTTCCTTGCCAGGAAGTAGCGTTTGCAGATGTCTACGTATCGAAGAAATAGTGTTCTAATGCTTCTAAAATCGCCATATTACATCACATTTCTATGTTTCATGATAAGAAATAATACTCATTGTGCAGTGTTATGTATATCTCGTCTATACTTCAAATGGATGTAAATGCGACACTTCCTTGCTAGGAAATAGCGTTTGCAGATGTCTACGTATCGAAGCAATAGATTCCTAATGCTTCTTAAATCGCCATATCGCATCTCATTTCTATGTTTCGTGATAAGATATAATATTCATTGCGAAGTTTCATGTATACCTCGTATTCACTTCAAAAGAATGTAAATGCGACACTTCCTTGCTAGTAAATGGCGTTTGCAGATGTCTACGTATCGAAGCAATAGAGTTCTAAAACCTTCTAATTCGCGATATCGCATCTCATTTCTATGTTTCGTGATAAGATATAATATTCATTGCGAAGTGTCATGTATACCTTGTATTCCTTTCAAAAGAATGTAAATGCGACACTACCTTGCTAGGAAGTAGCGTTTACAGATGTCTACGTATCGAAGAAATAGTGTTCTAATGCTTCTTAAATCGCCATATTACATCACATTTCTATGTTTCATGATAAGATATAATATTCATTGTGGAGTGTTACGTATACCTCGTATTCACTTCAAAAGAATGTAAATGCGACACTTCCTTGCTAGTAAATGGCGTTTGCAGATGTCTACGTATCGAAGCAGTAGAGTTCTAGTGCTTCTTAAATCGCCATATCGCATCTCATTTCAATGTTTCATGATAAGATATAATATTCATTGTGCCGTGTTATGTATATCTCGTCTATACTTCAAATGGATGTAAATGCGACACTTCCTTGCTAGAAAATAGCGTTTGCAGATGTCTACGTATCGTGTCATTAGGGTTCTAATGCTTCCCAAAACGCGATATCGCATCACATTTCTATGTTTCATGATAAGATATAATATTCATTGTGGAGTGTTATGTATACCTCGTATTCACTTCAGAAGAATGTAAATGCGACACTTCCCTGCTGGGAAATAGCGTTTGCCGATGTCTACGTATCGAAGCAGTAGAGTTCTAATGCTTCTTAAATCGCCATATCGCATCTCATTTCTATGTTTCATGATAAGATGTAATATTCATTGTGCAGTGTTATGTATATCTCGTCTATACTTCAAATGGATGTAAATGCGACACTTCCTTGCTAGGAAATAGCGTTTGCAGATGTCTACGAATCATGGCATTAGAGTTCTAATGCTTCTTAAATCGCCATATCGCACCTCATTTCTATGCTTCATGATAAGATATAATATTCATTGTGCAGTGTTATGTATATCTCGTCTATACTTCAAATGGATGTAAATGCGACACCTCCTTGCTAGGAAATAGCGTTTGCAGATGTCTACGTATCGAAGCAATAGAGATCTAAAACCTTCTAATTCGCGATATCGCATCTCATTTCTATGTTTCGTGATAAGATATAATATTCATTGCGAAGTGTCATGTATACCTTGTATTCCTTTCAAAAGAATGTAAATTCGACACTTCCTTGCTAGGAAGTAGCGTTTGCAGATGTCTACGTATCGAAGAAATAGTGTTCTAATGCTTCTTAAATCGCCATATTGCATCACATTTCTATGTTTCATGATAAGATATAATATTCATTGTGGAGTGTTATGTATACCTCGTATTCACTTCAAAAGAATGTAAATGCGACACTTCCCTGCTGGGAAATAGCGTTTGCCGATGTCTACGTATCGAAGCAGTAGAGTTCTAGTGCTTCTTAAATCGCCATATCGCATCTCATTTCTATGTTTCATGACAAAATATAATATTCATTGCGATGGGTCATGTATACCTCGCATACACTTAAAATGTATGTAAATGCGACACTTCCTTGCTAGGAAATAGCGTTTGCAGATGTCTACGTATCGAAGCAATAGATTCCTAATGCTTCTTAAATCGCCATATCGCATCTCATTTATATGTTTCGTGATAAGATATAATATTCATTGCGAAGTGTCATGTATACCTTGTATTCCTTTCAAAAGAATGTAAATGCGACTCCTCCTTGCCAGGAAGTAGCGTTTGCAGATGTCTACGTATCGAAGAAATAGTGTTCTAATGCTTCTAAAGTCGCCATATTACATCACATTTCTATGTTTCATGATAAGATATAATACTCATTGTGCAGTGTTATGTATATCTCGTCTATACTTCAAATGGATGTAAATGCGACACTTCCTTGCTAGGAAATAGCGTTTTCAGATATCTTCGTATCGAAGCAATAGAGATCTAATGCTTCTTAAATAGCCATATCGCATATCATTTCTATGTTTCATGATAAGGTATAATACTCATTGTGCAGTGTTGTGTATATATCGTCTATACTTCAAATGGATGTAAATGCGACACTTCCTTGCTAGGAAATAGCGTTTGCAGATGTCTACGTATCGTGTCATTAGGGTTCTAATGCTTCTCAAAACGCGATATCGCATCTCATTTCTATGTTTCATGATAAGATATAATATTCATTGTGGATTGTTATGTATACATCGTATTCGTTTCAGAAGAATGTAAATGCGACGCTTTCTTGCTAGGAAGTAGCGTTTGCAGATGTCTACGTATCGAAGCAATAGATTTCTAATGCTTCTTAAACCGTCATATCGCATCTCATTTCTATGTTTCATGATAAGATATAATTTACATTGCGAAGTGTCACGCATACCTCGTATTCCTTTCAAATGAATGTAAATGCAACAATTCCTTGCTAGGAAGTAGCGTTTTCAGATATCTGCGTATCGAAGCAATAGAGTTCTAATGCTTCTTAAATAGCCATATCGCATATCATTTCTATGTTTCATGATAAGGTATAATACTCATTGTGCAGTGTTATGTATGTCTCGTCTATACTTCAAATGGATGTAAATGCGACACTTCCTTGCTAGGAAATAGCGTTTGCAGATGTCTACGTATCGTGTCATTAGGGTTCTAATGCTTCTCAAAACGCGTTATCGCATCACATTTCTATGTTTCATGATAAGATATAATATTCATTGTGGAGTGTTATGTATAGCTCGTATTCACTTCAAAAGAATGTAAATGCGACACTTCCTTGCTAGTAAATGGCGTTTGCAGATGTCTACGTATCGAAGCAGTAGAGTTCTAGTGCTCCTTAAATCGCCATATCGCATCTCATTTCAGTGTTTCATGATAAGATATAATATTCATTGTGCCGTGTTATGTATATCTCGTCTATACTTCAAATGGATGTAAATGCGACACTTTCTTGCTAGTAAATGGCGTTTGCAGATGTCTACGTATCGAAGCAGCAGAGTTCTAGTGCTTCTTAAATCGCCATATCGCATCTCATTTCAATGTTTCATGATAAGATGTAATATTCATTGTGCAGTGTTATGTATATCTCGTCTATACTTCAAATGGATGTAAATGCGACACTTCCTTGCTAGGAAATAGCGTTTTCAAATATCTGCGTATCGAAGCAATAGAGTTCTAATGCTTCTTAAATAGCCATTTCGCATCTCATTTATATGTTTCATGATAAGATATAATATTCATTGTCCAGTGTTATGTATATCTCGTCTATACTTCAAATGGATGTAAATGCGACACTTCCTTGCTAGGAAATAGCGTTTGCAGATGTTGTACGTATCGTGGCATTAGATTTCTAATGCTTCTCAAAACACGATATCGCTACTTATTACTATGCTTCATGATAAGATATAATATTCATTGTGCAGTGTTATGTATATCTCGTCTATACTTCAAATGGATGTAAATGCGACACTTCCTTGCTAGGAAATAGCGTTTGCGGATGTCTACGTCTCGAAGCAATAGAGTTCTAAAACCTTCTAATTCGCGATATCGCATCTCATTTCTATGTTTCATGATAAGATATAATATTCATTGTGGAGTCTTATGTATACCTCGTATTCGTTTCAAAAGAATGTAAATGCGACACGTCCTTGCTAGGAAGTAGCGTTTGCAGATGCCTACGTATCGAAGCAATAGTGTTCTAATGATTCTTAAATCGCGATATCGCATCTCATTTCTATGTTTCATGACAATATATAATAATCATTGCGAAGGGTCATGTATACCTCGCATACACTTAAAATGAATGTAAATGCGACACTTCCTTGCTAGGAAATAGCGTTTGCAGGTGTCTACGTATCGAAGCAATAGATTTCTAAAGCTTTCTAATTCGCGATATCGCATCTCATATCTATGTTTCATGATAATATATAATATTCATTGCGAAGTTTCATGTATACCTCGCATACAATTCAAACGAATGTGAATGCGACAGTTCCTTGCTAGGAAATAGTGTTTGCAGATGTCTACGTGTCGAAGCAATAGTGTTCTAATGCTTCTTAAATCGTCATATCGCATCTCAATTTTATGTTTCATGATAAGATATAATATTCATTGTGAAGTGTCATGTATACCTCGTATTCCTTTCAAAAGAATGTAAATGCGACACTCCCTTGTTAGGAAGTAGCGTTTGCAGATGTCTACGTATCGAACCAATAGAGCTCTAATGCCTCTTAAATCGCGATAACGCATCTCATTACTATGTTTCATGACAATATATAATATTCATTGCGATGGGTCATGTATACCTCGCATACACTTAAAATGTATGTAAATGCGACACTTCCTTGCTAGGAAATAGCGTTTGCGGATGTCTACGTATCGTGTCATTAGGGTTCTAATGCTTCTCAAAACGCGATATCGCATCTCATTTCTATGTTTCATGATAAGATATAATATTCATTGTGGAATGTAATGTATACCTCGTATTCGTTTCAAAAGAATGTAAATGCGACACTTTCTTGCTAGGAAGTAGCGTTTGCAGATGTCTACGTATCGAAGCAATAGATTTCTAATGCTTCTTAAATCGTCATATCGCATCTCATTTCTATGTTTCATGATAAGATATAATTTACATTGCGAAGTGTCACGTATACCTTGTATTCCTTTCAAAAGAATGTAAATGCGACAATTCCTTCCTAGGAAGTAGCGTTTGCAGATGTCTACGTATCGAAGCAGTAGAGTTCTAATGCTTCTTAAATCGCCATATCGCATCTCATTTCAATGTTTCATGATAAGATATAATATTCATTGTGCCGTGTTATGTATATCTCGTCTATACTTCAAATGGATGTAAATGCGACACTTCCTTGCTAGGAAATAGCGTTTTCAGATATCTTCGTATCGAAGCAATAGAGTTCTAATGCTTCTTAAATAGCCATATCGCATATCATTCCTATGTTTCATGATAAGGTATAATACTCATTGTGCAGTGTTATGTATATCTCGTCTATACTTCAAATGGATGTAAATGCGACACTTCCTTGCTAGGAAATAGCGTTTGCAGATGTCTACGTATCGTGTCATTAGGGTTCTAATGCTTCTCAAAACGCGATATCGCATCTCATTTCTATGTTTCATGATAAGATATAATATTCATTGTGGAGTGTTATGTATACCTCGTATTCACTTCAAAAGAATGTAAATGCGACACTTTCTTGCTAGTAAATGGCGTTTGCAGATGTCTACGTATCGAAGCAATAGAGTTCTAATGCTTCTTAAATAGCCATATCGCATCTCATTTATATGTTTCATGATAAGATATAATATTCATTGTCCAGTGTTATGTATATCTCGTCTATACTTCAAATGGATGTAAATGCGACACTTCCTTGCTAGGAAATAGCGTTTGCAGATGTTGTACGTATCGTGGCATTAGAGTTCTAATGCTTCTCAAAACACGATATCGCTACTTATTACTATGCTTCATGATAAGATATAATATTCATTGTGCAGTGTTATGTATATCTCGTCTATACTTCAAATGGATGTAAATGCGACACTTTCTTGCTAGGAAATAGCGTTTGCGGATGTCTACGTATCGAAGCAATAGAGTTCTAAAACCTTCTAATTCGCGATATCGCATCTCATTTCTATGTTTCATGATATGGTATAATACTCATTGTGCAGTGTTATGTATATCTCGTCTATACTTCAAGTGGATGTAAATGCGACACTTCCTTGCTAGGAAATAGCGTTTTCAGATATCTGCGTATCGAAGCAATAGAGTTCTAATGCTTCTTAAATAGCCATATCGCATATCATTTCTATGTTTCATGATAAGGTATAATACTCATTGTGCAGTGTTATGTATATCTAGTCTATACTTCAAATGGATGTAAATGCGACACTTCCTTGCTAGGAAATAGCGTTTGCAGATGTCTACGTATCGAAGTAATAGACATCAAATGCTTCATAAATCGCCATATCGCATCTCATTATTATGTTTCATGATAAGATATAATATTCATTGCGAAGTGTCATGTATACCTTGTATTCCTTTCAAAAGAATATAAATGCGACAATTCCTTCCTAGGAAGTAGCGTTTGCAGATGTCTACGTATCGAAGCAGTAGAGTTCTAATGCTTCTTAAATCGCCATATCGCATCTCATTTCAATGTTTCATGATAAGATATAATATTCATTGTGCAGTGTTATGTATATCTCGTCTATACTTCAAATGGATGTAAATGCAACACTTGCTTGCTAGGAAATAGCGTTTGCAGATGTTGTACGTATCGTGGCATTAGAGTTCTAATGCTTCTCAAAACACGATATCGCTGCTTATTACTATGCTTCATGGTAATATATAATATTCATTGTGGAGTGTTATGTATACCTCGTATTCACTTCAAAAGAATATGAATGCCACACTTCCTTGCTAGGAAATAGCGTTTGCAGATGTCTACGTATCGAAGCAATAGGGTTCTAAAACCTTCTAATTCGCGATATCGCATCTCATTTCTATGTTTCATGATAAGATATAATATTCATTGTGGAGTCTTATGTATACCTCGTATTCCTTTCAAAAGAATGTAAATGCGACAATTCCTTGCTAGGAAGTAGCGTTTTCAGATATCTGCGTATCGAAGCAATAGATTTCTAATGCTTCTTAAATAGCCATATCGCATATCATTTCTATGTTTCATGATATGGTATAATACTCATTGTGCAGTGTTATGTATATCTCGTCTATACTTCAAATGGATGTAAATGCGACACTTCCTTGCTAGGAAATAGCGTTTTCAGATATCTGCGTATCGAAGCAATAGAGTTCTAATGCTTCTTAAATAGCCATATCGCATATCATTTCTATGTTTCATGATAAGGTATAATACTCATTGTGCAGTGTTATGTATATCTAGTCTATACTTCAAATGGATGTAAATGCGACACTTCCTTGCTAGGAAATAGCGTTTGCAGATGTCTACGTATCGAAGTAATAGACATCAAATGCTTCATAAATCGCCATATCGCATCTCATTTCTATGTTTCATGATAAGATATAATATTCATTGCGAAGTGTCATGTATACCTTGTATTCCTTTCAAAAGAATGTAAATGCGACACTTCCTTGCCAGGCAGTAGCGTTTGCAGATGTCTACGTATCGAAGAAATAGTGTTCTAATGCTTCTAAAATCGCCATATTACATCACATTCCTATGTTCATGATAAGATATAATACTCATTGTGCAGTGTTATGTATATCTCGTCTATACTTCAAATGGATGTAAATGCGGCTCTTCCTTGCTAGGAAATAGCGTTTGCAGATGTCTACGTATCGTGTCATTAGGGTTCTAATGCTTCTCAAAACGCGATATCGCATCTCATTTCTATGTTTCATGATAAGATATAATATTCATTGTGGAATGTTATGTATACCTCGTATTCGTTTCAAAAGAATGTAAATGCGACACTTTCTTGCTAGGAAGTAGCGTTTGCAGATGTCTACGTATCGAACCAATAGTGTTCTAGTGCTTCTTAAATCGCGATATCGCATCTCATCTCTATGTTTCATGATAAGATATAATATTCATTGTACAGTGTTATGTATATCTCGTCTATACTTCAAATGGATGTAAAATGCGACACTTCCTTGCTAGGAAATAGCGTTTTGAGATATCTGCGTATCGAAGCAATAGAGTTCTAATGCTTCTTAAATAGCCATATCGCATCTCATTTATATGTTTCATGATAAGATATAATATTCATTGTCCAGTGTTATGTATATCTCGTCTATACTTCAAATGGATGTAAATGCGACACTTGCTTGCTAGGAAATAGCGTTTGCAGATGTCTACGTATCGAAGCAATAGAGTTCTAAAACCTTCTAATTCGCGATATCGCATCTCATTTCTATGTTTCATGATAAGATATAATATTCATTGTGGAGTCTCATGTATACCTCGTATTCGTTTCAAAAGAATGTAAATGCGACACTTCCTTGCTAGGAAATAGCGTTTGCAGATGTCTACGTACCGAAGCAATAGAGTTCTAATGCTTCTTAAATCGCGATATCGCATCTCATTTCTATGTTTCATGACAATATATAATATTCATTGCAATGGGTCATGTATACCTCGCATACACTTAAAATGTATGTAAATGCGACACTTCCTTGCTAGGACATAGCGTTTGCAGATGTCTACGTATCACAGCAATAGAGTACTAATGCTTTTTAAAACGAGAAGTCGTATTTCATTTCTATATTTCGTAATAAGATATAATATTCATTGTGTAATGTTATGTATACCTCGTATTCACTTCAGTGGAATGTAAGTGCGACATGTCCATGCTAGGAAATGGCGTTTGCAGATGTCTACGTATCGTAGCAATAGGGTTCTAATGCTTCTCAGAACGCGATATCGCATCTCACTCCTATGTTCCATGATAAGATATAATATTCATTGCGAAGTGTCATGTATACCTCGATTTCACTTAAAATGAATGTAAATGCGACACTTTCCCTGCTAGGAAGTAGCGTTTGCAGATGTCTACGTATCGAACCAATAGAGTTCTAATGCTTCTTAGATCGCCATATCGCATCTCATTTCTATGTTTCATGATAAGATATAATATTAATTGCTAAGTGTCATGTATACCTCGTATTCCTTTCAAAAGAATGTGAATGCGACAGTTCCTTGCTAGGAAATAGTGTTTGCAGATATCTACGTATCGAAGCAATAGAGTTCCAAAGCTTCCTAAATCGCGATATCGCATCTCATTTTTATGTTTCACGATATGATATAATAATCATTGTGCAGTGTTATGAATATTTCGTATTCACTTCAATAGAATGTAAATGCGACACTTCCTTGCTAGGAAATAGCGTTTGCAGATGTCTACGTATCGTAGCAGTAGATTCCTAATGCTTCTTAGAACGCGATATCGCATCTCACTTCTATGTTTCATGATAAGATATAATATTCATTGTGGAGTCTTATGTATACCTCGTATTCGTTTCAAAAGAATGTAAATGCGACACGTCCTTGCTAGGAAGTAGCGTTTGCAGATGCCTACGTATCGAAGCAATAGTGTTCTAATGCTTCTTAAATCGCGATATCGCATCTCATCTCTATGTTTCATGATAAGATATAATATTCATTGTGCAGTGTTATGTATATCTCGTCTATACTTCAAATGGATGTAAATGCGACACTTTCTTGCTAGGAAATAGCGTTTGCGGATGTCTACGTATCGAAGCAATAGAGTTCTAAAACCTTCTAATTCGCGATATCGCATCTCATTTCTATGTTTCATGATATGGTATAATACTCATTGTGCAGTGTTATGTATATCTCGTCTATACTTCAAGTGGATGTACATGCGACACTTCCTTGCTAGGAAATAGCGTTTTCAGATATCTGCGTATCGAAGCAATAGAGTTCTAATGCTTCTTAAATAGCCATATCGCATATCATTTCTATGTTTCATGATAAGGTATAATACTCATTCTGCAGTGTTATGTATATCTAGTCTATACTTCAAATGGATGTAAATGCGACACTTCCTTGCTAGGAAATAGCGTTTGCAGATGTCTACGTATCGAAGTAATAGACATCAAATGCTTCATAAATCGCCATATCGCATCTCATTTCTATGTTTCATGATAAGATATAATATTCATTGCGAAGTGTCATGTATACCTTGTATTCCTTTCAAAAGAATGTAAATGCGACAATTCCTTCCTAGGAAGTAGCGTTTGCAGATGTCTACGTATCGAAGCAGTAGAGTTCTAATGCTTCTTAAATCGCCATATCGCATCTCATTTCAATGTTTCATGATAAGATATAATATTCATTGTGCCGTGTTATGTATATCTCGTCTATACTTCAAATGGATGTAAATGCGACACTTCCTTGCTAGGAAATAGCGTTTTCAGATATCTTCGTATCGAAGCAATAGAGTTCTAATGCTTCTTAAATAGCCATATCGCATATCATTTCTATGTTTCATGATAGGTATAATACTCATTGTGCAGTGTTATGTATATCTCGTCTATACTTCAAATGGATGTAAATGCGACACTTCCTTGCTAGGAAATAGCGTTTGCAGATGTCTACGTATCGTGTCATTAGGGTTCTAATGCTTCTCAAAACGCGATATCGCATCTCATTTCTATGTTTCATGAAAGATATAATATTCATTGTGGAGTGTTATGTATACCTCGTATTCACTTCAAAAGAATGTAAATGCGACACTTTCTTGCTAGTAAATGGCGTTTGCAGATGTCTACGTATCGAAGCAGCAGAGTTCTAAGTGCTTCTTAAATCGCCATATCGCATCTCATTTCAATGTTTCATGATAAGATGTAATATTCATTGTGCAGTGTTATGTATATCTCGTCTATACTTCAAATGGATGTAAATGCGACACTTCCTTGCTAGGAAATAGCGTTTTCAAATATCTGCGTATCGAAGCAATAGAGTTCTAATGCTTCTTAAATAGCCATATCGCATCTCATTTATATGTTGCATGATAAGATATAATATTCATTGTCCAGTGTTATGTATATCTCGTCTATACTTCAAATGGATGTAAATGCGACACTTCCTTGCTAGGAAATAGCGTTTGCAGATGTTGTACGTATCGTGGCATTAGAGTTCTAATGCTTCTCAAAACACGATATCGCTACTTATTACTATGCTTCATGATAAGATATAATATTCATTGTGCAGTGTTATGTATATCTCGTCTATACTTCAAATGGATGTAAATGCGACACTTTCTTGCTAGGAAATAGCGTTTGCGGATGTCTACGTATCGAAGCAATAGAGTTCTAAAACCTTCTAATTCGCGATATCGCATCTCATTTCTATGTTTCATGATATGGTATAATACTCATTGTGCAGTGTTATGTATATCTCGTCTATACTTCAAGTGGATGTAAATGCGACACTTCCTTGCTAGGAAATAGCGTTTTCAGATATCTGCGTATCGAAGCAATAGAGTTCTAATGCTTCTTAAATAGCCATATCGCATATCATTTCTATGTTTCATGATAAGGTATAATACTCATTGTGCAGTGTTATGTATATCTAGTCTATACTTCAAATGGATGTAAATGCGACACTTCCTTGCTAGGAAATAGCGTTTGCAGATGTCTACGTATCGAAGTAATAGACATCAAATGCTTCATAAATCGCCATATCGCATCTCATTTCTATGTTTCATGATAAGATATAATATTCATTGCGAAGTGTCATGTATACCTTGTATTCCTTTCAAAAGAATATAAATGCGACAATTCCTTCCTAGGAAGTAGCGTTTGCAGATGTCTACGTATCGAAGCAGTAGAATTCTAATGCTTCTTAAATCGCCATATCGCATCTCATTTCAATGTCTCATGATAAGATATAATATTCATTGTGCAGTGTTATGTATATCTCGTCTATACTTCAAATGGATGTAAATGCGACACTTCCTTGCTAGGAAGTAGCGTTTGCAGATGTCTACGTATCGTGTCATTAGGGTTCTAATGCTTCTCAAAACGCGATATCGCATCACATTTCTATGTTTCATGATAAGATATAATATTCATTGTGGAGTGTTATGTATACCTCGTATTCACTTCAACAGAATGTAAATGCGACACTTCCTTGCTAGTAAATGGCGTTTGCAGATGTCTACGTATCGAAGCAGTAGAGTTCTAGTGCTTCTTAAATCGCCATATCGCATCTCATTTCAATGTTTCATGATAAGATATAATATTCATTGTGCCGTGTTATGTATATCTCGTCTATACTTCAAATGGATGTAAATGCGACACTTCCTTGCTAGGAAATAGCGTTTTCAGATATCTGCGTATCGAAGCAATAGATTTCTAAAGCTTTCTAATTCGCGATATCGCATCTCATATCTATGTTTCATGATAATGTATAATATTCATTGTCCAGTGTTATGTATATCTCGTCTATACTTCAAATGGATGTAAATGCAACACTTGCTTGCTAGGAAATAGCGTTTGCAGATGTTGTACGTATCGTGGCATTAGAGTTCTAATGCTTCTCAAAACACGATATCGCTACTTATTACTATGCTTCATGGTAATATATAATATTCATTGTGGAGTGTTATGTATACCTCGTATTCACTTCAAAAGAATATGAATGCCACACTTCCTTGCTAGGAAATAGCGTTTGCAGATGTCTACGTATCGAAGCAATAGAGTTCTAAAACCTTCTAATTCGCGATATCGCATCTCATTTCTATGTTTCATGATAAGATATAATATTCATTGTGGAGTCTTATGTATACCTCGTATTCCTTTCAAAAGAATGTAAATGCGACAATTCCTTGCTAGGAAGTAGCGTTTTCAGATATCTGCGTATCGAAGCAATAGATTTCTAATGCTTCTTAAATAGCCATATCGCATATCATTTCTATGTTTCATGATATGGTATAATACTCATTGTGCAGTGTTATGTATATCTCGTCTATACTTCAAATGGATGTAAATGCGACACTTCCTTGCTAGGAAATAGCGTTTTCAGATATCTGCGTATCGAAGCAATAGAGTTCTAATGCTTCTTAAATAGCCATATCGCATATCATTTCTATGTTTCATGATAAGGTATAATACTCATTGTGCAGTGTTATGTATATCTAGTCTATACTTCAAATGGATGTAAATGCGACACTTCCTTGCTAGGAAATAGCGTTTGCAGATGTCTACGTATCGAAGTAATAGACATCAAATGCTTCATAAATCGCCATATCGCATCTCATTTCTATGTTTCATGATAAGATATAATATTCATTGCGAAGTGTCATGTATACCTTGTATTCCTTTCAAAAGAATGTAAATGCGACACTTCCTTGCCAGGCAGTAGCGTTTGCAGATGTCTACGTATCGAAGAAATAGTGTTCTAATGCTTCTAAAATCGCCATATTACATCACATTCCTATGTTTCATGATAAGATATAATACTCATTGTGCAGTGTTATGTATATCTCGTCTATACTTCAAATGGATGTAAATGCGGCTCTTCCTTGCTAGGAAATAGCGTTTGCAGATGTCTACGTATCGTGTCATTAGGGTTCTAATGCTTCTCAAAACGCGATATCGCATCTCATTTCTATGTTTCATGATAAGATATAATATTCATTGTGGAATGTTATGTATACCTCGTATTCGTTTCAAAAGAATGTAAATGCGACACTTTCTTGCTAGGAAGTAGCGTTTGCAGATGTCTACGTATCGAACCAATAGTGTTCTAGTGCTTCTTAAATCGCGATATCGCATCTCATCTCTATGTTTCATGATAAGATATAATATTCATTGTACAGTGTTATGTATATCTCGTCTATACTTCAAATGGATGTAAATGCGACACTTCCTTGCTAGGAAATAGCGTTTTGAGATATCTGCGTATCGAAGCAATAGAGTTCTAATGCTTCTTAAATAGCCATATCGCATCTCATTTATATGTTTCATGATAAGATATAATATTCATTGTCCAGTGTTATGTATATCTCGTCTATACTTCAAATGGATGTAAATGCGACACTTGCTTGCTAGGAAATAGCGTTTGCAGATGTCTACGTATCGAAGCAATAGAGTTCTAAAACCTTCTAATTCGCGATATCGCATCTCATTTCTATGTTTCATGATAAGATATAATATTCATTGTGGAGTCTCATGTATACCTCGTATTCGTTTCAAAAGAATGTAAATGCGACACTTCCTTGCTAGGAAATAGCGTTTGCAGATGTCTACGTACCGAAGCAATAGAGTTCTAATGCTTCTTAAATCGCGATATCGCATCTCATTTCTATGTTTCATGACAATATATAATATTCATTGCAATGGGTCATGTATACCTCGCATACACTTAAAATGTATGTAAATGCGACACTTCCTTGCTAGGACATAGCGTTTGCAGATGTCTACGTATCACAGCAATAGAGTACTAATGCTTTTTAAAACGAGAAGTCGTATTTCATTTCTATATTTCGTAATAAGATATAATATTCATTGTGTAATGTTATGTATACCTCGTATTCACTTCAGTGGAATGTAAGTGCGACATGTCCATGCTAGGAAATGGCGTTTGCAGATGTCTACGTATCGTAGCAATAGGGTTCTAATGCTTCTCAGAACGCGATATCGCATCTCACTCCTATGTTCCATGATAAGATATAATATTCATTGCGAAGTGTCATGTATACCTCGATTTCACTTAAAATGAATGTAAATGCGACACTTCCCTGCTAGGAAGTAGCGTTTGCAGATGTCTACGTATCGAACCAATAGAGTTCTAATGCTTCTTAGATCGCCATATCGCATCTCATTTCTATGTTTCATGATAAGATATAATATTAATTGCTAAGTGTCATGTATACCTCGTATTCCTTTCAAAAGAATGTGAATGCGACAGTTCCTTGCTAGGAAATAGTGTTTGCAGATATCTACGTATCGAAGCAATAGAGTTCCAAAGCTTCCTAAATCGCGATATCGCATCTCATTTTTATGTTTCACGATATGATATAATAATCATTGTGCAGTGTTATGAATATTTCGTATTCACTTCAATAGAATGTAAATGCGACACTTCCTTGCTAGGAAATAGCGTTTGCAGATGTCTACGTATCGTAGCAGTAGATTCCTAATGCTTCTTAGAACGCGATATCGCATCTCACTTCTATGTTTCATGATAAGATATAATATTCATTGTGGAGTCTTATGTATACCTCGTATTCGTTTCAAAAGAATGTAAATGCGACACGTCCTTGCTAGGAAGTAGCGTTTGCAGATGCCTACGTATCGAAGCAATAGTGTTCTAATGCTTCTTAAATCGCGATATCGCATCTCATCTCTATGTTTCATGATAAGATATAATATTCATTGTGCAGTGTTATGTATATCTCGTCTATACTTCAAATGGATGTAAATGCGACACTTTCTTGCTAGGAAATAGCGTTTGCGGATGTCTACGTATCGAAGCAATAGAGTTCTAAAACCTTCTAATTCGCGATATCGCATCTCATTTCTATGTTTCATGATATGGTATAATACTCATTGTGCAGTGTTATGTATATCTCGTCTATACTTCAAGTGGATGTAAATGCGACACTTCCTTGCTAGGAAATAGCGTTTTCAGATATCTGCGTATCGAAGCAATAGAGTTCTAATGCTTCTTAAATAGCCATATCGCATATCATTTCTATGTTTCATGATAAGGTATAATACTCATTCTGCAGTGTTATGTATATCTAGTCTATACTTCAAATGGATGTAAATGCGACACTTCCTTGCTAGGAAATAGCGTTTGCAGATGTCTACGTATCGAAGTAATAGACATCAAATGCTTCATAAATCGCCATATCGCATCTCATTTCTATGTTTCATGATAAGATATAATATTCATTGCGAAGTGTCATGTATACCTTGTATTCCTTTCAAAAGAATGTAAATGCGACAATTCCTTCCTAGGAAGTAGCGTTTGCAGATGTCTACGTATCGAAGCAGTAGAGTTCTAATGCTTCTTAAATCGCCATATCGCATCTCATTTCAATGTTTCATGATAAGATATAATATTCATTGTGCCGTGTTATGTATATCTCGTCTATACTTCAAATGGATGTAAATGCGACACTTCCTTGCTAGGAAATAGCGTTTTCAGATATCTTCGTATCGAAGCAATAGAGTTCTAATGCTTCTTAAATAGCCATATCGCATATCATTTCTATGTTTCATGATAAGGTATAATACTCATTGTGCAGTGTTATGTATATCTCGTCTATACTTCAAATGGATGTAAATGCGACACTTCCTTGCTAGGAAATAGCGTTTGCAGATGTCTACGTATCGTGTCATTAGGGTTCTAATGCTTCTCAAAACGCGATATCGCATCTCATTTCTATGTTTCATGATAAGATATAATATTCATTGTGGAGTGTTATGTATACCTCGTATTCACTTCAAAAGAATGTAAATGCGACACTTTCTTGCTAGTAAATGGCGTTTGCAGATGTCTACGTATCGAAGCAGCAGAGTTCTAGTGCTTCTTAAATCGCCATATCGCATCTCATTTCAATGTTTCATGATAAGATGTAATATTCATTGTGCAGTGTTATGTATATCTCGTCTATACTTCAAATGGATGTAAATGCGACACTTCCTTGCTAGGAAATAGCGTTTTCAAATATCTGCGTATCGAAGCAATAGAGTTCTAATGCTTCTTAAATAGCCATATCGCATCTCATTTATATGTTGCATGATAAGATATAATATTCATTGTCCAGTGTTATGTATATCTCGTCTATACTTCAAATGGATGTAAATGCGACACTTCCTTGCTAGGAAATAGCGTTTGCAGATGTTGTACGTATCGTGGCATTAGAGTTCTAATGCTTCTCAAAACACGATATCGCTACTTATTACTATGCTTCATGATAAGATATAATATTCATTGTGCAGTGTTATGTATATCTCGTCTATACTTCAAATGGATGTAAATGCGACACTTTCTTGCTAGGAAATAGCGTTTGCGGATGTCTACGTATCGAAGCAATAGAGTTCTAAAACCTTCTAATTCGCGATATCGCATCTCATTTCTATGTTTCATGATATGGTATAATACTCATTGTGCAGTGTTATGTATATCTCGTCTATACTTCAAGTGGATGTAAATGCGACACTTCCTTGCTAGGAAATAGCGTTTTCAGATATCTGCGTATCGAAGCAATAGAGTTCTAATGCTTCTTAAATAGCCATATCGCATATCATTTCTATGTTTCATGATAAGGTATAATACTCATTGTGCAGTGTTATGTATATCTAGTCTATACTTCAAATGGATGTAAATGCGACACTTCCTTGCTAGGAAATAGCGTTTGCAGATGTCTACGTATCGAAGTAATAGACATCAAATGCTTCATAAATCGCCATATCGCATCTCATTTCTATGTTTCATGATAAGATATAATATTCATTGCGAAGTGTCATGTATACCTTGTATTCCTTTCAAAAGAATATAAATGCGACAATTCCTTCCTAGGAAGTAGCGTTTGCAGATGTCTACGTATCGAAGCAGTAGAATTCTAATGCTTCTTAAATCGCCATATCGCATCTCATTTCAATGTCTCATGATAAGATATAATATTCATTGTGCAGTGTTATGTATATCTCGTCTATACTTCAAATGGATGTAAATGCGACACTTCCTTGCTAGGAAGTAGCGTTTGCAGATGTCTACGTATCGTGTCATTAGGGTTCTAATGCTTCTCAAAACGCGATATCGCATCACATTTCTATGTTTCATGATAAGATATAATATTCATTGTGGAGTGTTATGTATACCTCGTATTCACTTCAACAGAATGTAAATGCGACACTTCCTTGCTAGTAAATGGCGTTTGCAGATGTCTACGTATCGAAGCAGTAGAGTTCTAGTGCTTCTTAAATCGCCATATCGCATCTCATTTCAATGTTTCATGATAAGATATAATATTCATTGTGCCGTGTTATGTATATCTCGTCTATACTTCAAATGGATGTAAATGCGACACTTCCTTGCTAGGAAATAGCGTTTTCAGATATCTGCGTATCGAAGCAATAGATTTCTAAAGCTTTCTAATTCGCGATATCGCATCTCATATCTATGTTTCATGATAATGTATAATATTCATTGTCCAGTGTTATGTATATCTCGTCTATACTTCAAATGGATGTAAATGCAACACTTGCTTGCTAGGAAATAGCGTTTGCAGATGTTGTACGTATCGTGGCATTAGAGTTCTAATGCTTCTCAAAACACGATATCGCTACTTATTACTATGCTTCATGGTAATATATAATATTCATTGTGGAGTGTTATGTATACCTCGTATTCACTTCAAAAGAATATGAATGCCACACTTCCTTGCTAGGAAATAGCGTTTGCAGATGTCTACGTATCGAAGCAATAGAGTTCTAAAACCTTCTAATTCGCGATATCGCATCTCATTTCTATGTTTCATGATAAGATATAATATTCATTGTGGAGTCTTATGTATACCTCGTATTCCTTTCAAAAGAATGTAAATGCGACAATTCCTTGCTAGGAAGTAGCGTTTTCAGATATCTGCGTATCGAAGCAATAGATTTCTAATGCTTCTTAAATAGCCATATCGCATATCATTTCTATGTTTCATGATATGGTATAATACTCATTGTGCAGTGTTATGTATATCTCGTCTATACTTCAAATGGATGTAAATGCGACACTTCCTTGCTAGGAAATAGCGTTTTCAGATATCTGCGTATCGAAGCAATAGAGTTCTAATGCTTCTTAAATAGCCATATCGCATATCATTTCTATGTTTCATGATAAGGTATAATACTCATTGTGCAGTGTTATGTATATCTAGTCTATACTTCAAATGGATGTAAATGCGACACTTCCTTGCTAGGAAATAGCGTTTGCAGATGTCTACGTATCGAAGTAATAGACATCAAATGCTTCATAAATCGCCATATCGCATCTCATTTCTATGTTTCATGATAAGATATAATATTCATTGCGAAGTGTCATGTATACCTTGTATTCCTTTCAAAAGAATGTAAATGCGACACTTCCTTGCCAGGAAGTAGCGTTTGCAGATGTCTACGTATCGAAGAAATAGTGTTCTAATGCTTCTAAAATCGCCATATTACATCACATTTCTATGTTTCATGATAAGATATAATACTCATTGTGCAGTGTTATGTATATCTCGTCTATACTTCAAATGGATGTAAATGCGGCTCTTCCTTGCTAGGAAATAGCGTTTGCAGATGTCTACGTATCGTGTCATTAGGGTTCTAATGCTTCTCAAAACGCGATATCGCATCTCATTTCTATGTTTCATGATAAGATATAATATTCATTGTGGAATGTTATGTATACCTCGTATTCGTTTCAAAAGAATATAAATGCGACACTTTCTTGCTAGGAAGTAGCGTTTGCAGATGTCTACGTATCGAAGCAATAGATTTCTAATGCTACTTAAATCGTCATATCGCATCTCATTTCTATGTTTCATGATAAGATATAATATACATTGCGAAGTGTCACGTATACCTCGTATTCCCTTCAAAAGAATGTAAATGCGACACTTCCTTGCTAGGAAGTAGCGTTTGCAGATGTCTACGTATCGAACCAATAGTTTTCTAGTGCTTCTTAAATCGCGATATCGCATCTCATCTCTATGTTTCATGATAAGATATAATATTCATTGTGCAGTGTTATGTATATCTCGTCTATACTTCAAATGGATGTAAATGCGACACTTCCTTGCTAGGAAATAGCGTTTTGAGATATCTGCGTATCGAAGCAATAGAGTTCTAATGCTTCTTAAATAGCCATATCGCATCTCATTTATATGTTTCATGATAAGATATAATATTCATTGTCCAGTGTTATGTATATCTCGTCTATACTTCAAATGGATGTAAATGCGACACTTGCATGCTAGGAAATAGCGTTTGCAGATGTCTACGTATCGAAGCAATAGAGTTCTAAAACCTTCTAATTCGCGATATCGCATCTCATTTCTATGTTTCATGATAAGATATAATATTCATTGTGGAGTCTCATGTATACCTCGTATTCGTTTCAAAAGAATGTAAATGCGACACTTCCTTGCTAGGAAATAGCGTTTGCAGATGTCTACGTACCGAAGCAATAGAGTTCTAATGCTTCTTAAATCGCGATATCGCATCTCATTTCTATGTTTCATGACAATATATAATATTCATTGCAATGGGTCATGTATACCTCGCATACACTTAAAATGTATGTAAATGCGACACTTCCTTGCTAGGACATAGCGTTTGCAGATGTCTACGTATCACAGCAATAGAGTACTAATGCTTTTTAAAACGAGATGTCGTATTTCATTTCTATATTTCGTAATAAGATATAATATTCATTGTGTAATGTTATGTATACCTCGTATTCACTTCAGTGGAATGTAAGTGCGACATGTCCATGCTAGGAAATGGCGTTTGCAGATGTCTACGTATCGTAGCAATAGGGTTCTAATGCTTCTCAGAACGCGATATCGCATCTCACTCCTATGTTCCATGATAAGATATAATATTCATTGCGAAGTGTCATGTATACCTCGATTTCACTTAAAATGAATGTAAATGCGACACTTCCCTGCTAGGAAGTAGCGTTTGCAGATGTCTACGTATCGAACCAATAGAGTTCTAATGCTTCTTAGATCGCCATATCGCATCTCATTTCTATGTTTCATGATAAGATATAATATTCATTGCGAAGTGTCACGTATACCTCGTATTCCTTTCAAAGGAATGTAAATGCGACAGTTCCTTGCTAGGAAATAGTGTTTGCAGATATCTACGTATCGAAGCAATAGAGTTCCAAAGCTTCTTAAATCGCGATATCGCATCTCATTTTTATGTTTCACGATAAGATATAATAATCATTGTGCAGTGTTATGAATATTTCGTATTCACTTCAAAAGAATGTAAATGCGACACTTCCTTGCTAGGCAACATCATTTGCAGATGTCTACGTATCGAACCAATAGATTTCTAATGCTTCATATATCGCGATATCGCATCTCATTTCTATGTTTCATGATAAGATATAATATTCACAGTGCAGTGTTATGTATACCTCTTATTCACGTCAAAAGAATGTAAATGCGACACTTCCTTGCTAGGAAATAGCGTTTGCAGATGTCTACGTACCGAAGCAATAGAGTTCTAATGCTTCTTAAATCGCGATATCGCATCTCATTTCTATGTTTCATGACAATATATAATATTCATTGCAATGGGTCATGTATACCTCGCATACACTTAAAATGTATGTAAATGCGACACTTCCTTGCTAGGAAGTAGCGTTTGCAGATGTCTACGTATCGAACCAATAGAGTTCTAATGCTTCTTAGATCGCCATATCGCATCTCATTTCTACGTTTCATGATAAGATATAATATTCATTGCGAAGTGTCATGTATACCTCGTATTCCTTTCAAAAGAATGTGAATGCGACAGTTCCTTGCTAGGAAATAGTGTTTGCAGATATCTACGTATTGAAGCAATAGAGTTCCAAAGCTTCTTACATCGCGATATCGCATCTCATTTTTATGTTTCACGATATGATATAATAATCATTGTGCAGTGTTATGAATATTTCGAATTTACTTCAATAGAATGTAAATGCGACACTTCCTTGCTAGGCAATAGCATTTGCAGATGTCTACGTATCGAAGCAATAGAGTTCTAATGCTTCTTATATCGCGATATCGCATATGATTTCTATGTTTCATGATAAAATATAATATTCATTGTGCAGTGTTATGAATACCTCGTATTCACTTCAAAAGAATGTAAACGCGACACTTCCTTGCTTGGAAATAGCGTTTGCAGATGTCTACGTATCGAAGCAATAGTTTTCTAATGCTTCTTAAATCGTCATATCGCATCTCAATTCTATGTTTCATGATAAGACATAAAATTCATTGTGAAGTGTCATGTATACCTCGTATTCCTTTCAAAAGAATGTAAATGCGACACTCCCTTGTTAGGAAGTAGCGTTTGCAGATGTCTATGTATCGAACCAATAGAGTTCTAATGCTTCTTAGATCGCCATATCGCATCTCATTTCTATGTTTCATGATAAGATATAATATTCATCGCAAATTGTCATGCATACCTCGTATTCCTTTCAAAAGAATGTGAATGCGACAGTTCCTTGCTAGGAAATAGTGTTTGCAGATATCTACGTATCGAAGCAATAGAGTTCCAAAGCTTCTTAAATCGCGATATCGCATCTCATTTTTATGTTTCACGATAAGATATAATAATCACTGTGCAGTGTTATGAATATTTCGTATTCACTTCAAAAGAATGTAAATGCGATACTTCCTTGCTAGGCAACATCATTTGCAGATGTCTACGTATCGAACCAATAGATTTCTAATGCTTCATATATCGCGATATCGCATCTCATTTCTATGTTTCATGATAAGATATAATATTCACAGTGCAGTGTTATGTATACCTCTTATTCACGTCAAAAGAATGTAAATGCGACACTTCCTTGCTAGGTAATAGCGTTTGCAGATGTCTACGTACCGAAGCAATAGAGTTCTAATGCTTCTTAAATCGCGATATCGCATCTCATTTCTATGTTTCATGACAATATACAATATTCATTGCAATGGGTCATGTATACCTTCGCATACACTTAAAATGTATGTAAATGCGACACTTCCTTGCTAGGAAGTAGCGTTTGCAGATGTCTACGTACCGAACCAATAGAGTTCTAATGCTTCTTAGATCGCCATATCGCATCTCATTTCTACGTTTCATGATAAGATATAATATTCATTGCGAAGTGTCATGTATACCTCGTATTCCTTTCAAAAGAATGTGAATGCGACAGTTCCTTGCTAGGAAATAGTGTTTGCAGATATCTACGTATTGAAGCAATATAGTTCCAAAGCTTCTTAATTCGCGATATCGCATCTCATTTTTATGTTTCACGATATGATATAATAATCATTGTGCAGTGTTATGTCTATTTCGTATTCACTTCAATAGAATGTAAATGCGACACTTCCTTGCTAGGCAATAGCATTTGCAGATGTCTACGTATCGAAGCAATAGAGTTCTAATGCTTCTTATATCGCGATATCGCATCTCATTTCTATGTTTCATGATAAAATATAATATTCATTGTGCAGTGTTATGAATACCTCGTATTCACTTCAAAAGAATGTAAACGCGACACTTCCTTGCTGGGAAATATTGTTTGCAGATGTCTACGTATCACAGCAATAGAGTACTAATGATTCTTAAAACGGGATGTCGTATTTCATTTCTATGTTTCGTAATAAGATATAATATTCATTGTGTAATGTTATGTATACCTCGTATTCGTTTCAAAAGAATGTAAATGCGACACGTCCTTGCTAGGAAGTAGCGTTTGCAGATGCCTACGTATCGAAGCAATAGAGTTCTAAAACCTTCTAATTCGCGATATCGCATCTCATTTCTATGTTTCATGACAATATATAATATTCATTGCGATGTGTCATATATACCTCGTATTCGTGTCAAAAGAATGTAAATACCTCACATCCTTGCTAGGAAATAGCGTTTGCAGATGTCTACGTATCGAAGCAATAGATTTCTAAAGCTTGCTAATGCGCGACATCGCATCTCATATCTATGTTTCATGATAATATATAATATTCATTGCGAAGTGTCATGTATTCCTCGCATACACTTCAAATGAATGTGAATGCGACAGTTCCATGCTAGGAAATAGCGTTTGCAGATGTCATCGTATCGGAGCAATAGGGATCTAATGCTTCTTAAATCGCCATATCGTTTCGCATTTCTATGTTTCATGATAATATATAATATTCACTGCGAAGTGTCACGTATACCTCGCATACACTTCAATTGAATGTACATGCGATACTTTCTTGCTAGGAAAAAGCGTTTGCAGATGTCCACGTATCGAAGAAGTAGAATTCTAGTGCTTCTTAAATCGCCATATCGCATCTCATTTTTATGTTTCATGATAATATATAATATTTACTGCGAAGTGTCATGTATACCTAAAATACACATCAAATGAATGTAAATGCGACACATACTTGCTAGGAAATAGCGTTTGCAGATGTCTCCGTATCGAAGAAATAGTGTTCTAATGCTTCTTAAATCGCGATATCGCACCTCATTTCTATGTTTCGTGACAAGATATAATATTCATTACGAAATGTCACTTATATCTCGCATACGCTTCAAATGAATGTAATTGCGACACTTCCTTCCTAGGAAATAGCGTTTGCAGGTGTCTATGTGTCATGGCAATAGAGTTCTAACGCTTCTTCAAGCGCGAGATCGCAACTCATTTCTACGTTTCATGATAAGATATAATATTCATTGCGAAGTGTCATGTATACCTCGTATTCACTTCAACAGTATCTAAATGCGACACTTCCTTGTTAGGAATTAGCGTTTGAAGATGTCTCCGTATCGAAGCAATAGTGTTCTAATGCTTCTCAAAACTCGATGTCGCATCTCATTTCTGTGTTTCAAATAGCGTTTGTACGTGTCTGCGTATCATAGCTATAGAGTTCTAACGCTTGTTAAATCGCGATATCGCATCTCATTTCTATGTTTCATGATAAGATATAATATTCATTGTGCAGTGCAATGTATACCTCGTATTCACATCAAAAGAATGTAAATGCGACACTTCCTTGCTAGGAAATAGCGTCTGCAGATGTCTACGTATCGTAGCAATAGAGATCTAATGCTTCTTAGAACGCGATACCGCATCTCATTACTGTGTTTCATGATATGATATAATATTCATTGCGAAGTGTTATGTATTCCTCGTCTACACTTCAAATGGATGTAAATGCAACACTTCCTTGCTAGGATATAGCTGGTCCAGATGTCTACGTATCGAAGCAGTAGAGTTGTAATGCTTCTTAAAATGCGGCATCGCATCTCATTTCAATGTGTCGTGATGAGATATAATATTCAATGTGCAGTGTTATGTATTCGTCGTCAACACTTCAAAAGAATGTAAGTGCGACACTTCCTTGCTAGGAAATAGCTGGTCCAGATGCCGACGTATCGAAACAATAGTGTTCTAATGCTTCATAAAATGAGATATACCGCATCTCATTTCTATGTTTCATGATAAGGTATAAAATTCATTGCGAATTGAGATGTATACCTCGTACTCACTTCAAAAGAATGTAAATGCGACACTTCCTTGCTAGGAAGTAGCGTTTGCAGATGTCCACGTATCGAAGCATTATAGTTCCGGTACATCTTAAATCGCGATATCGCTTCTCACTTCTATGTTTCATGATAAGACAGAATATTCATCGTGGAGTGTTATGTATACCTCGTATTCACTTCAAAAGAATGTAAACGCGACACTTCCATGCTAGGAAATGCCGTTTGCAGATGTCTAAGTATCGTTGCAATAGAGATCTAATGTTTCTTAAATCGCGATGTCGCATGTCATTTCTATGTTTCGCAATAAGATATAATGTTCATTGCGAAGTGTTATGTATACCTCGCATACACTTCAAATGAATGTAAATGCGGCACTTCCTTGCTAGGAAATAGCGATTGCAGGTATCTACGTATCGAAGCAATAGAATTCTAATGCTTCTTAAGACCCGATATCGCATCTCACTTCTATGTTTCATTATAAGACATAATATTCATTGCGAAGTGTCATGTATAGCTCGCAAACTCTTCAAATGAATGTAAAAGCGTCACTTCCTTGCTAGGAAATAGCGTTTGCAGATGTCTACGTATCGATGCAGTCCATTTCTTATTCTTCTTAAAGCAGGATATCGCAACTCATTTCAATGTTTCATGATGAGGTATAATAATCATTGCGATGTGTTATGTATTCCTCGTCTACACTTCAGATGAATGTAAGTGCGACAATTCCTTGCCAGGAAATAGCGTTTGCGGATGTCTACGAATCGAAGCAATAGATTTCTAAAGCTTGCTAATTCGCGAAATCGCATCTCATATCTATGTTTCACGATAATATATAATATACATTGCGAAGTTTCATGTATACCTCGTATTCACTTCAAAAGAATGTAAATGCGACAATTCCTTGCTAGGAAATAGCGTTTGCAGATGCCTACGTATCGTAGCAATAGAGTTCTAATGCTTCTTAGATCGCGATATAGCATCACATTTCTATGTTTCATGATAAGATATAATATTCATTGCGAAGTGTCATGTATTCCTCGCTTACACTTCAAATGAATGTAAATGCAACACTTCCTCTCTAGGAAATTACGTTTCCAGATGTCTACTTATCGAAGCAATAGAGTTCTAATGCTTCTTAGAACGCGATATCGCATCTCATTTCTATTTTTCATGATAAGATATAATATTCATTGCGAAGTGTCATGTATTCTCGTCTACACGTCAAAAGAATGTAAATGCAACACTTCGTTGCTAGGGAACAGCGTTTCTAGATGTCTAGGTATCGAAGCAATGGAGTTCTAATGGGGAGGGGTAGAGGTCCTTCTCACACCCGAGAACCATCCTGTTTGCCTCCATGGACTATGGCAGCGGTCTTATCGTTGCAGAGCTCTGGATCCTATCCTTCGGGCTTCAGGGTCTCTTCTTGCTCACTTCCAGACTCCTCCACCGTCGAGCCCGTCACGCTTCCTCGGCGTACAGCCCTTCCGCGAACCTGCGGTCTTATTATCCGCCGAAGAGGCGTCTTATGGGTCGCTTCTTCCATCAGCTCGCCAGTCTAATCCGTAGAACAGCGAGTGAGAAACGAACGGGGGGCGGGGAGGTTCTACCATCGTGTATTTCACGCTCCTCGCAAATACAGCTATCGCGATGGTCCGTGTCGCGCTTCTCGCATGGGTGGTGATCTGCGAGCTAGTCTAACCGAAGCAGGGCGGGGGGGTGAGCGAGCCTTGTGACTTCACCACGTCACAGTAGATACAAATTTGCGATTAAGTAACTATGTGTTCAAATTCAATTCCGAATAATGCACTAAAAAGCATCCCAGATAACAAACGGCAAGATGGTAGCGACACCATGCCGGCACTATATTGCCACTTCCGAGGAGTGTCAACTGATTCGTAGTCATCTGTGACCGGATACGTTGACTAAAATGCCAGATCGTGTTACCAGCACGTTCTAGACAAGCGAATCGCGCAGAACCAGCACCATGGTGACACGCGTATCATCGCTCCATTCATGAATCTCCTCAGCAATGACGCAGGATCACATTTGGCAATGGGGAACCTGTGCTTTCATACAAATTAGATCCGTTAGATGTCAGTAGATGTTCAGCATATGAGTATTGATAGACATTTTGATGGTCGTTTTCCTATATTTATAGTTATTGAGCGAGTCGTATATATTTCTTTCAATCCATCATAGACTAAAAATATTATTTATAAAAAAAATATTACTTATAAAATAAAAATTCATGCTGTTGCGTCCCTAACTTCGCCTTGTGTAATTTCTGAAATAACATGCTGTCATCGTATATAATGTAACCCTCAATTGCATGAATTTGTAACAATAAATTGAAGAAAATATATATAAAATAAGTGTATATATTTTTATGACAAAGTAATTATCGACTTTATGGAAAAAATCGCCCTATCGAGCTAGTTTATAGAAAATAATAAAATCGAGTTCTTATATCTTTGTTTTGTGCCGGTGTATCTATATTGGAATCAAGATAAATAAATTGCACAGTTTAGTCATTTTTCATATTTGCTTATAATTTTTATAGAAACAGCTTCCCCATTAGTAAATGTCAGCCTACTGCTGAATAGTGCCGTGATACGAATGCCGCCCCAGTACTAACAGTATGCCATTTCGAAAGCTGAGTAGGAGCACTTTGTTAGCACAGTTCTGTCACGGAATTCGTACCATCCGTTGTCATTGGCGTGCCAATCGCTGGCTGTTTGGGATATTGTAGTGCATGAGGCAGACTTGTTCCTTATCATCGTCAAGGAGATGGATTTTCAATCCCCCCTTTTTGAATTTTTTAAATTATTGTTTGGAATTTTTGCCGCTTCTGTATCTCTATGACCGCATTGTGGATTCAACTTATGTACGATCTTTTTGGTCTTCATCTTTTATTACATGTAATATTATATATGTGATGCACGTTTGTTATGTAATGCTCCGATTTGTAAGCCTCAGATACTTTCATTCTTTGGTAAAGCAACTTATGCGATTAATATATATTTATTAGACATAGATATAAACAATTAGAAAAATGTTATTAAAACGCTATTAAATATGTTGTTGCAATTATATATTTAAGGTCTGAAGATGTAGATGCAGTTAATGTCCGATATTTTACGTGATCCAATCGACGTATCAAGTGAGGCTATGAAATTTAAAAATCTTTTACTATTCTTCGACCCCTTTACATGTTACATGAATGATAAGTTCTGCAAGACAAGAAGCCTAAATTAGTGAGATATCTAGGAACATAAGTAATTTGTAAGTAACGCATCTTCTCTCTTTGAAATATTTGCCTTTGCATAGAATAGAACGTATAGATATAATTGCCGGTTTTGTACCCATTTCGGTCCAATTCTATTATAGCCTTTGAGCAGAAGTAATATTGATTATACTTGATTTTTGCAATAGTTCTTTAATTAACAGATTTTATTAACCTAGAATCATCATTTGACGGATGTATCAATCTACTTTGTAGCTCCATCAGTTTCTTTTTCTGCTCGCTACTTTCCATTTTCAGTTCCGTATACTTATCCTTTATCACCATCATATTTTACTATAAGTAAAATAATAAACATCATAATATTAAATTTAACTCTGTTCATCGTTGCCTTGTTGGACACATCCATAACAATATACAGGGTGGGGCAGTAATAATTAGCACCTCAGATATCCACGAAACTATAAGTTTCATAGAAGTTTTTGCTAATATAAAATTGCACAGTACAAAGGGGCCATCCGTTGATGAAAATAGTTTTTTTGTAAGTGGAGTTATGTTGGACATATGAAGGTTACCTTCATTTTTTAAAATGAATTGGTATGTCCATTCTTCCGTAATACGATAGAGCATTTTAAAGCAAGTTTAACGATCTGTAACATGAAGGCATTGAAGGTTACAAAGAGTAAAGAAAGGCGATAATACTCACGGTTTTGATAGTAAATGAAACATACGTATTGTAAACAGTGGTGGAAGGCGTAATACTTACCGTTTACTTCACTGTGAATAAACACTTGCCGAAGGGCATTTCAATAGTTTGCAGCATAAGTTAAACATGATAAGATTAGTATTGAAAAATCGGTTCGAATACGTTTGGTTAGGCTGTTCTTTGTGTCGCTCATTTTATAAGTACAGAGCTGCGGATTCCTGAGGACAGCTCACAAAATTGTTGAACTATGGAAGATTATCATTGTGAATTTGAATCGAAAGGTAATTAAATTCCATTAGATTGTAAACAGATCTCAATGTTTCATTTTAGATAGTAAGATTAAATACTCTTTACAAAACTACAAGAATGGATACATACCTTTCTGTTATTATTACTTCATAAAGAATTATAATTGCAATTATATAGTTCATTACGATAAAAAATATTTCTCAGAAAATTCTAAATATTAAATAAAAAAATCAAGTAAAACATTTTTAATAATTACGAATATGAAAAATACTTGAACATTCCAATAGAAAGATGTCTAAACAGGAGCTAGAAAAGTCAAACATTCAATTTCAATTCCAGAATTCACCTATAAGAGGTAAAATGTTTCGAAAGCTTTAATTACAGTCTTTAATGCAAGCAGTTGGGCAGTATTTCAATTTTTAAGAAAATTGATGAAAGTCAACCATTTTGAAGTGGTCAGAATCTTTGTCGTTTGAGCAATAAGTGAATAACAAATAACTGCATAAATTCCAGGCTTAAAAACTTATGGATTAAATCCTATGCAGACTCGTTTATGAGCGAGTTACTAAATAATAATCCACACTAAGTAATCATTTTAAAACTTAAACGATTACATCTCGCGAACTTTCAAAGATATCAGAAGCGTGAAAAGTATGTGGTTTATCAAAAATTCTTCTAAAAGAACGGACGAAGCCAATAGAAATCTTTGTTGAAGTAAGCAAGTTCTAAAGTTTTAAGCAACGCGATGGCCCTTACCTGCCTATGTCTCATAGCAAGTAAGTTCTGAATTTCTATGAAATCCGATGGAATTTCTCACTACTAACGTTCCAAAGTAAGTTCTCAAATTCTCAGTTCTACGTTTAAAACTATGTGTGTTCTATATATCTATGTAAAGTGATGGTTCCTATTAGTTGTGACGGAAACCTATATATAGTAAGTCAGGGAAGCTCGAAGGGGTTAATTATCTAAATGCTTTAAGGTGTAAAACGTATTTTAATCTAAAGCGATCTATCGTTCCAAGGTATCCGCTCACGTACAACTTTTCTTGGGCGCCACCTGCTCAGAAAGTAGCAAAGGGGATAGACTACACGACCCCGGGAACCCTGGGGAGGAACAACCCTTGAAACTTCGAAATGCTCCTCCTCTCGACTACGCCTAGCCAAGTACACACACTCAGGTCGCGAGATACTGAAGTCACGGCATGTTTATTTATGGTCTCGACGTGGGTTTAACTAACAAGGGCTACGGGAAACTACGCAACACGCCGCAAATTACTGGGTAGTATCTTTGGAAGTGTAGTCGAGGTATACATAATACTTCGCAATGAATATTATAACTTATCTTGAAACCCAGAAATGAGATGCGATATTGCGTTTTAGAAGCACTAGAACTCTAATGCTTCGATACGTAGATATCTGGAAACGCATTTTCCTAGCAAGGAAATAAGTCATTTACATCCTTTTGAAGTGTAGACGAGGTAAACATAATACTTCTCAGTGAATATTACATAATATCATGCAACATAGAAATGAGAAGCGATATAGCGTTTTAAGAAGAATTAGAACTCTATTTCCTCCATACGTAGACATCTCGAGACGCATTTCCTAGCAAGGGTGTGTGGCATTTAGATCCATTTGAAGTGTATACGAGGTATACATAACACTTCGCAATAAATATTATAACTTATAATGAAACATAGAACTGAGATGCGATATCGCGATTTAAGAAGCATTAGAACTCTATTGTTACGATACGTAGACATCTGCAAACGCTACATCCTAGCTAGGAAGTGTCGCATTTACATTCTTTTGAAGTGAATACGAGGTATACATAACACTTCGCAATGAATATTATATCTTATCATGAAACATAGAAGTGAGATGCGACATCGCGTTTTAAAAAGCATTAGAAACCTATTGCTACGATACGTAGATATCTGCAAATGCTATTTCCTAGTATGGAAGCGTCGCATTTACATTCTTTTGAAGTGAATACGAGATATACATGACACTTCGCAATGAATATTATATCTTATCATGAAACATCGGAATGAGGTGCAATATCGCATTTTGAGAAGCACCAGAACTCTATTGCTAATATACGTAGATATCTGCAAACTCTATTTCCTAGAAAGGAAATGTCGCATTTACATTCCATTGAAGTGAATACGAGGTATACATGACACTTCGCAATGAATATTATATCTTATAATGAAACATAGAAGTGAGATGCGATATCGCGTTCTAAGAAGCATTAGAACTCTATTGCTACGATACGTAGACATCTGCAAAGGCTATTTCCTAGCATGGAAGGGTCGTATTTACATTCTTCTGAAGTGAATACGAGGTATACGTAACACTCCATAATGAATATTATATCTTATCATGAAACATAGCAGTGAGATGCGATATTGCGTTTTCAGAAGCATTAGAACTCTATTGCTACGATACGTAGACATCTGCAAACGCTATTTCCTAGCATGGAAATGCCGCATTTACATTCTTCTGAAGTGAATACGAGATATACATGACACTTCACAATGAATATTATATCTTATCATGAAACATAGAAGTGAGATGCGATATCGCGATCTAAGAAGCCTTAGAACTCTATTGCTACGATACGTAGACATCTGCAAAGGCTATTTCCTAGCATGGAAGGGTCGTATTTACATTCTTCTGAAGTGAATACGAGGTATACATAACACTCCATAATGAATATTATATCTTATCATGAAACATAGCAGTGAGATGCGATATTGCGTTTTAAGAAGCATTAGAACCCTATTGCTACGATACGTAGACATCTGCAAACGCTATTTCCTAGTATGGAAGTGTCGCATTTACATTCTTTTGAAGTGAATACGAGATATACATGACACTTCGCAATGAATATTATATCTTATCATAAAACATCGGAATGAGGTGCTATATCGCATTTTGGGAAGCACTAGAACTCTATTGCTAATATACGTAGACATCTGCAAACTCTATTTCCTAGAAAGGAAATGTCGCATTTACATTCCATTGAAGTGAATACGAGGTATACATGACACTTCGCAATGGATACTATACCTTATCGTGAAACATAGAAATGAGATGCGACATCTCGTTTTAAGAAGTATTAGAACTCTATTCTTTCGATACGTGGTCATCTGGAAACGCTATTTCCTAGCAAGGAAGTGTCGCATTTACATTCTTTTGAAGTGAATACGAGCGATTCATAACACTCCACAATGAATATTATATCTTATCACGCAACATAGAAATGAAATGCGACATCTCGCCTTAAGTAGCATTAGAACTCTATTCCCACGATGCGTAGACATCTGCAAATGTTATTTACCAGCAAGGAAGTGTCGCATTTACATTCTTTTGAAGTGAATACGAGATATACATGACACTTCGCAATGAATATTATATCTTATCATGAAACATAGGAATGAGGTGCTATATCGCGTTTTGAGAAGCATTAGAACTTTATTGCTACGATTCGTAGACATCTGCAAACGCTATTTCCTAGCATGCAAGTGTCGCATTTAAATTCTTTTGAAGTGAATACGAGGTATACATGACACTTCGCAATGAATATTACATCTTATTATGAAACATAGAAGTGAGATGCGATATCGCGTTTTAAGAAGCATTAGAACTCTATTGCTACGATACGTAGACATCTGCAAACGCTATTTCCTAGCATGCAAGTGTCGCATTTACATTCTTTAGAAGTGAATACGAGGTATACAAGACACTTCGCAATGAATATTATATCTTATCATGAAACATAGAAGTTAGATGCGACATCGCGTTTTAAGAAGCATTAGAGCTCTATTGCTACGATACGTAGACATCTGCAAACTCTATTTCCTAGAAAGGAAATGTCGCATTTACATTCCATTGAAGTGGATATGAGGTATACATGACACTTCGCAATGGATACTATATCTTATCGTGAAACATAGAAATGAGATGCGACATCTCGTTTTAAGAAGTATTAGAACTCTATTCTTTCTATATGTGGTCATCTGGAAACGCTATTTCCTAGCAAGGAAGTGTCGCATTTACATTCTTTTGAAGTGAATACGAGGTATACATGACACATTGCAATGAATATTATATCTTATCATGAAACATAGATGTGAGATGCGATATCGCGTTTTGCGAATAATTAGAAATCTATTGTTTCGACACGTAGTCATCTGGAAACGCTATTTCCTAGCAAGGAAGTGTCGCATTTACATTCTTTTCAAGTGAATACGAGGCATACATGACACTTCCCAATGAATATTATATCTTATCATGAAACATAGAAATGAGATGCGATATAGCGTTCTAAGAAGCATTAGAACTATATTGCTAGGATACTTAGACATCTGCAAACAATATTTCCTAGCAAGGAAGTGTCGCATTTACATTTAATTGAAGTGAATACGAGGTATACATGACACTTCGCAATGAATATTATATCTTATCATGAAACATAGAAGTGAGATGCGATATCGCGATTTAAGAAGCGCTAGAACTCTATTGCTACGATACGTAGACATCTGCAAAGGCTATTTCCTAGCCTGGAAGTGTAGCATTTACATTCTTTTGAAGTGAATACGAGGTATACATGACACTTCGCAATGAATATTATATCTTGTCATGAAACATAGAAATGAGATGCGACATCGCGTTTTGAGAAGCATTAGAACCCTATTGCTTCGATACGTAGACATCTGCAAACTCTACTTCCTAGCAGGGAAGTGTCGCAATTACATTCTTTTGAAGTGAATACGAAGTATACATGACACTTCATAATGAATATTATATCTTATCATGAAGCATAGAAGTGAGATGCGATATCGCGTTTTAAGAAGCATTAGAACTCTATTGCTACGATACGTAGACATGTGCAAACGCTATTTCCTAGCAAGGAAGTGTCGCATTTACATTCCATTGAAGTGAATACGAGGTATGCATGAAACTTCGCAATCGATATTATATCTTATCATGAAACATAGAAATGAAATGCGACATCTTGTTTTAAGAAGCATTAGAACTCTCTTGCTACGATACGTAGACATCTGCGAACGCTATTTCCTAGCATGCAAGTGTCGCATTTACATTCATTTGAAGTATAGACGAGATATACATAACTCTGCACAATGAATATTATATCTTATCATGAAACATAGGAATGAGGTGCTATATCGCGTTTTGAGAAGCATTAGAACTCTATTGCTACGATACGTAGACATCTGCAAACGCTATTTCCTAGCATGCAAGTGTCGCATTTACATTCTTTAGAAGTGAATACGAGGTATACAAAACACTTCGCAATGAATATTATATCTTATCATGAAACATAGAAGTTAGATGCGATATCGCGTTTTAAGAAGCATTAGAGCTCTATTGCTACGATACGTAGACATCTGCAAACTCTATTTCCTAGAAAGGAAATGTCGCATTTACATTCCATTGAAGTGGATATGAGGTATACATGACACTTCGCAATGGATACTATATCTTATCGTGAAACATAGAAATGAGATGCGACATCTCGTTTTAAGAAGTATTAGAACTCTATTCTTTCTATACGTGGTCATCTGGAAACGCTATTTCCTAGCAAGGAAGTGTCGCATTTACATTCTTTTGAAGTGAATACGAGGTATACATGACACTCCATAATGAATATTATATCCTATCATGAAAAATAGCAGTGAGATGCGATATTGCGTTTTAAGGAGCATTAGAACTCTATTTCTACGATACGTAGACATCTGCAAAGGATGTTTCCTAGCACGGAAGTTTCGTATTGACATTCTTTTGAAGTGAATATGAGGTATACATGACACTCCATAATGAATATTATATCTAATCATGAAACATAGCAGTGAGATACGATATCGCGTTTTAAGATGCATTAGAACTCCATTCTTTCGATACGTTGTCATCTGGAAACGCTATTTCCTAGCAAGGAAGTGTCGCATTTACATTCCATTGAAGTGAATACGATGTATGCATGAAACTTCGCAATCGATATTATATCTTATCATGAAACATAGAAATGAGATGCGACATCTCGTTTTAAGAAGTATTAGAAATCTATTCTTTCGATACGTTGTCATCTGGAAACGCTATTTCCTAGCAAGGAAGTTTCGTATTGACATTCTTTTGAAGTGAATATGAGGTATACATGACACTCCATAATGAATATTATATCTTATCAGGAAACATAGCAGTGAGAGACAATATCGCGTTTTAAGAAGCATTAGAACTCTATTTCTACGATACGTAGACATCTGCAAAGGATATTTCCTAGCATGCAAGTGTCGCATTTACATTCTTTAGAAGTGAATACGAGGTATACAAAACACTTCGCAATGAATATTATATCTTATCATGAAACATAGAAGTTAGATGCGATATCGCGTTTTAAGAAGCATTAGAGCTCTATTGCTACGATACGTAGACATCTGCAAACTCTATTTCCTAGAAAGGAAATGTCGCATTTACATTCCATTGAAGTGGATATGAGGTATACATGACACTTCGCAATGGATACTATATCTTATCGTGAAACATAGAAATGAGATGCGACATCTCGTTTTAAGAAGTATTAGAACTCTATTCTTTCTATACGTGGTCATCTGGAAACGCTATTTCCTAGCAAGGAAGTGTCGCATTTACATTCTTTTGAAGTGAATACGAGGTATACATGACACTCCATAATGAATATTATATCCTATCATGAAAAATAGCAGTGAGAGGCGATATTGCGTTTTAAGGAGCATTAGAACTCTATTTCTACGATACGTAGACATCTGCAAAGGATATTTCCTAGCACGGAAGTTTCGTATTGACATTCTTTTGAAGTGAATATGAGGTATACATGACACTCCATAATGAATATTATATCTTATCAGGAAACATAGCAGTGAGATACGATATCACGTTTTAAGAAGCATTAGAACTCTATTCTTCCGATACGTTGTCATCTGGAAACGCTATTTCCTAGCAAGGAAGTGTCGCATTTACATTCTTTTGAAGTGAATACGAGGTTTACGTAACACTGCACAATGAAAGTTATATCCTATCATGAAACATGGAAATGAGATGCGATATCGCGCTTTGAGAAGCATTAGAACACTATCGCTACGGTACGTAGACATCTGCAAACCGTACTTCCTAGCAAGGAAGTGTCGCATGTACATTCTTTTGAAGTGAATACGAGGTATTCATAAGACTGCACAATGAATATTATATCTCATCATGAAACATTGAAATGAGATGCGATATCGCGATTTATGATGCTTTAGAACTCTATTGCTTCGATACGTAGATATCTGCAAACACTATTTCCTAGCAAGGAACTGTCGCATTCACATTCATTTGAATTGTATGCGAGGTATACATGACACTTCTCAGTGAATATTATATATTATCATGAAACATAGATATGAGAAGCGATATCGCGATTTAAGAAGCATTAGATCCCTATTGCTTCGATACGTAGACATCTGCAAACGCTACTTCCTAGCAAGGAAGTGTCGCATTTACATTCTTTTGTAATACGAGGTATACATGACACTCCAAAATGAATATTATATATTATCATGAAACATAGTAATGAGTAGCGATATCGCGTTTTGAGAAGCATTAGAACTCTAATGCTACGATAGGTAGACATCTGCAAACGTTATTTCCTGGCAAGGAAGTGTAGAGTTTGCATTCCTTTGAAGTGAATACGAGGTATTCATAACACTTCACAATAAATATTATATCTCATCATGAAACATTGAATTGAGATGCGATATCGCGATTTATGATGCTTTAGAACTCTATTGCTTCGATACGTAGATATCTGCAAACACTGTTTCCTAGCAAGGAACTGTCTCATTCACATTCATTTGAAGTGTATGCGAGGTATACATGACACTTCGCAGTGAATATTATATATTATCATGAAACATAGAAATGAGAAGCTATATCGCGATTTGAGAAGCATTAAATCCCTATTGCTTCGATACGTAGACATTTGCAAACGCTACTTCCTAGCAAGGAAGTGTCGCATTTAGATTCATTGCAAGTGTAGACGAGGTATACATGCCACTCTGCAATGAATATTATATCTTATCATGAGACATAGAAATGAGATGCGATATCTCGTTCTGGGAAGCATTAGAACTGTATTGCTACGGTACGTCGACATCTGCAAACGCTATTTCCTGGCAAGGTAGCGTCGCATTTACATTCATTTGATGTGCATCCGAGGTATACGTGACACTTCGCAATGGATACTATATCTTATCATGACACATAGAAATTAGATGCGATATCGCGTTTTAAGAAGCATTAGAACTCTATAGCTTCGATACGTAGACATCTGCAAATGCTACTTCCTAGCAAGGGAGAGTCGCATTTACATTCTTTAAAGTGAATACGAGGTATACATGACACTTCGCAATGAATATTATATCTTATCATGAATCATAGAAATGAGATGCGATATCGCGTTTTAAGAAGCTTTAGAACTCTATTTCTACGATACATAGACGATACATCTACAGACGCTATTTCCTAGCAAGGAAGTGTCGCATTTACATTCATTTGAAGTGAATGCGAGGTATAGATAACACTCAACAATGAATATTATATCTTATCACGAAACATAGAAATGAGATGCGATATGGCGTTTTAAGGGGCATTAGTACTCTATAGCTTCGATACAGAGATATCTGGGAACGTAATTTCCTAGAAAGGAACCACCTCGCACCCCCCAGCATCAACCCCTGGACGCATGCAACCAGCCAAACTCGCCTGCAGAACCAGCAACTGGAAGAGTTCGCGCGCGCATACCTGCACGCGCTCACTCACACCGAGTTCCGCTGCCTCACTCGCACCGCCGAGTATACCTGTTTCGCTCGTACCGGGCACCAGTGTCTCACTCGCACCACCGAGTATACCTGTCTCGCCCGCACCAAGGACGGGCAGCCCTATCTCCCTCGCACCGAGGATTCCGTCTTGCAGGAAGACATAGCCGCAGCCCATCACCTGAATGGGGTCTTTTCCAATTCCGGGAACAGGATCTGCTAGAACCTATATATTACTTCTAAGCTAGGACATACATACCATATCATGACGCATATATAAGAATTCCTAGATCTAAGTTACACTAAGTAAGATGCGTCCGGCCAGCGGCATGCGCCGCTAGCCCCACCACGAGCCGCGAGTCCCCACTCGCTGGACCGCGCGCTCTCCGCCTCGAGACGCGAGTCCCCCACTCGCGAGACCTCGATCTGCCTACCGCGAGCCTCCGCGACCGTAGCGCCCCGCGAACCGAGGAGGTCCAGTTCATGTATACTTTAAACCTAGAATATATTTTATTTTTACTTTTACTATATCCAAGTACAAGTTCTTTTACCAAGTCTACTATTTCCACATCCATTAATTTTATCAAGTGTTAACAATACTAGTTCTACTTTTAACATTACATTTAACTACGAATTCTTCCACGGGTTCTTCCATACAACTGGGGTTGCCCTTCATCAATTTGAGGGTGTATAGAAATCGGCTTTGTGACGTTGAGACCGCCGCTTATCCTTCAGATCTTAGTCGAAAGTACAGAAAAACCTAGTGAATGAATCGTGCTTCCGGTTTGCGAAGAACGCGACGTGCGAGTAGGAAGAATTTCATACGATCACTTGTGCGTGAATATTTGGAGGGTGTTCCGAGAGTCGTCGTATACCAGCGACCTGCCTTCGCACCAGTCCAGAAGCCGCTTTTCGAAGCGACCGTCGACGCCTCCAATCCAGACACCACGACGCATCACGCCGATTCTGCCACATTCAGCATCATCGCTGAATTCCGACCGCCGTCCTCGTCTTCGCTGGCGACTGATCGAGATTTCTGTAGCAGCCAACAGAACGAAATCCGCTACGATCCCAGCGAACGATCCTCCACGCCGTTTCTACGTACAAATCGAGAGAGAAGTCATCGAAAGGTAGGGTCCTTCCCTTATTATCGCAAGTGTTTTCGCTAGTGTCGCGCCAGCCGAAATTGTCGGACCCGGTCTTAACGCGTTCCCGCGGACCGAATTACCGAAAAATAGGCTCGGGTCGTAAAGCCTCCGGAGCAACGGAAAATAGTTCCGCCGGACGTGACACCTCGAATTCACTTCAAAAGAATGTAAATGCGACACTTCCTTGCGAGGAAATAAGGTTTGCAGATATCTACGTATCGAAGAAACAGAGTTCTAATGCTTCTTGAATCGCCATATCGCATCTCATTTCTATGTTTCATCATAAGATATAATATTCATTGCGAAGTGTCATGTATACACCGTATTCCTCTCAAGAGAATGTAGATGCGACACTTCCATGCTAGAAAATAGCATTTGCAGATGTCAACGCATCGTAGCTATAGAGTTCTAATGCTTCTTTAAATGCGATATCGCATCTCGCTTCCATGTTTAGTGATAAGGTATAATATTCATTGCGAAGTGTCATGCATACCTCGTACTCACATCACAAGAATGTAAATGCGACACTTCCATGCTAGGAAATAGCGTTTGCAGATGTCTACGTATCGTAGCAATAGAGTTCTAATGCTTCTTAGAACGCGATATCGCATCTCACTCCTATGTTTCACTATAAGATATAATATTCATTGCGAAGTGTCATGTATACCTCGTATTCGCTTCAAAAGAATGTAAATGCGACACTTCCTTGCTAGGAAATAGCGTTTCCAAATGACCACGTATCGAAAGAATAGAGTTCTAATACTTCTTAAAACGAGATGTCGCATCTCATTTCTATGTTTCATGATAAGATATAATATTCATTGTGGAGTGTCATGTATACCTCGTACTCACATCACAAGAATGTAGATGCGACACTTCCATGCTAGGAAATAGCGTTTGCAGATGTCTACGTATCGTAGCAATAGAGTTCTAATGCTTCTTAAAGGAGATGTCGCATCTCACTGCTATGTTTCATTATAAGATATTATATTCATTATGGAGTGTTATGTGTACCTCGTATTCACTTCATAAGAATGTAAATGCGACCCTTCCATGCTAGGAAATAGCGTTTGCAGATGTCTACGTACCGTAGCAATAGAGTTCTAATACTTCTTAAAATGAGAAGTCGTATTTCATTTCTACGTTTCGTAATAAGATATAATATTCATTGTGTAATGTTATGTATACCTCGTATTCACTTCAATGGAATGTAAGTGCGACATTTCCTTGCTAGGAAATAGAGTTTGCAGGTGTCTACGTATATTAGCAATAGAGCTCTAATGCTTCTCAAAATGCGATATAGCACCTCATTCCTATGTTTCATGATAAGAAGTAATATTCATTGCGAAGTGTCATGTATATCTCGTATTCACTTCAAAGGAATGTAAATGCGACACTTCCATGCTAGGAAGTAGCGTTTGCAGATGTCTACATATCGTAGCAATAGAGTTCTAATGCTGCTTAAAACGAGATGTCGCAATTTCATTTCTATGTTTCGTAATAAGATATAATATTCATTATGGATTGTTATGTATACCTCGTACTCACTTCAAAAGAATGTAAATGCGACACTTCCATGCTAGGAAATAGCGTTTGCAGATGTCTACGTATCCTAGCAATAGAGTTCTAATGCTTCTTAAAACGAGATGTCGCATCTCATTTCTATGTTTCATGTTCAGATATAATATTCATTGCGAAGTGTCATGTATACTTCGTATTCACATGACAGGAATGTAAATGCGACGCTTCCATGCTAGGAAATAGCGTTTGCAGATGTCTACGTATCGTAGCAATAGTGTTCTAATGCTTCTTAAAACGAGATGCCGCATCTCATTTCTATGTTTCAGGATAAGATATAATATTCATTGCGAAGTGTCATGTATACCTCGATTTCACTACACAAGAATGTAAATGCGACACTTCCATGTTAGGAAATATTGTTTGCAGATGTCTACGTACCGTAAAAATAGAGTTCTAATGCTTCTTAAAACGCGATATCGCATCTCACCTCTATGTTTCATGATAAGATATAATATTCATTGCGAAGTGTCATGTATACCTCGTATTCACTTCATAAGAATGTAAATGCGATACTTGCATGCTAGGAAATAGCGCTTGCAGATGTCTACGTATCGTAGCAATAGAGTTCTAATGCTTCTTAAAACGCGATATCGCATCTCACTTCTATGCTTCATGATAAGATATAATATTCATTATGAAGTGTCATGTATACTTCGTATTCACTTCAAAAGAATGTAATTGCGACACTTCCCTGCTAGGAAGTAGAGTTTGCAGATGTCTACGTATCGAAGCAATAGGGTTCTAATGCTTCTCAAAACGCGATGTCGCATCTCATTTCTATGTTTCATGACAAGATATAATATTCATTGCGAAGTGTCATGTATACCTCGTATTCACTTCAAAAGAATGTAAATGCTACACTTCCAGGCTAGGAAATAGCCTTTGCAGATGTCTACGTATCGTAGCAATAGAGTTCTAGCGCTTCTTAAATCGCGATATCGCATCTCACTTCTATGATTCATGATAAGATATAATATTTATTGCAAAGTGTCATGTATACCTCGTATTCACTTCAAGAGAATGTAAATGCGACACTTGCTTGCTAGGAAACAGCGTTTCCAGATATCTAGGTATCGAAGCAATAGAGTTCTAATGCTTGTTAGAACGCTATATCGCATCTCACTTCTATGTTTCATGATAAGATATAATATTCATTGGGAAGTGTCATGTATACCTCGTATTCACTTCAAAAGAATGTAAATGCGACACTTCCTTGCTAGGAAATAGCGTTTCCAGATGACTACGTGTCGAAAAAATAGATTTCTAATTATTCGCAAAACGCGATATCGCATCTCACATCTATGTTTCATGATAAGATATAATATTCATTGCGAAGTGTCATCTATACCTCGTATTCACTTCAAAAGAATGTAAATGCGACACTTCCTTGCTAGGAAATAGCGTTTCCAGATGACAAAGTATCGAAAGAATAGATTTCTGATACTTCTTAAAACGAGATGTCGCATCTCATTTCTATGTTTCATGATAAGATATAATATCGATTGCGAAGTTTCATGCATACATCGTATTCACTTCAATGGAATGTAAATGCGACACTTCCTTGCTAGGAAATAGCGTTTCCAGATGACAACGTATCGAAAGAATAGAGTTCTAATGCTTCTTAAAACGCGATATCGTATCTCACTTCTATGCTTCATGATAAGATATAATATTCATTATGAAGTGTCATGTATACTTCGTATTCACTTCAAAAGAATGTAATTGCGACACTTCCCTGCTAGGAAGTAGAGTTTGCAGATGTCTACGTATCGAAGCAATAGGGTTCTAATGCTTCTCAAAACGCGATGTCGCATCTCATTTCTATGTTTCATGACAAGATATAATATTCATTGCGAAGTGTCATGTATACCTCGTATTCACTTCAAAAGAATGTAAATGCTACACTTCCAGGCTAGGAAATAGCCTTTGCAGATGTCTACGTATCGTAGCAATAAAGTTCTAGCGCTTCTTAAATCGCGATATCGCATCTCACTTCTATGCTTCATGATAAGATATAATATTTATTGCAAAGTGTCATGTATACCTCGTATTCACATCAAGAGAATGTAAATGCGACACTTCCTTGCTAGGAAACAGCGTTTCCAGATATCTAGGTATCGAAGCAATAGAGTTCTAATGCTTGTTAGAACGCTATATCGCATCTCACTTCTATGTTTCATGATAAGATATAATATTCATTGGGAAGTGTCATGTATACCTCGTATTCACTTCAAAAGAATGTAAATGCGACACTTCCTTGCTAGGAAATAGCGTTTCCAGATGACAACGTATCGAAAGAATAGATTTCTAATACTTCTTAAAACGAGATGTCGCATCTCATTTCTATGTTTCATGATAAGATATAATATCGATTGCGAAGTTTCATGCATACATCGTATTCACTTCAATGGAATGTAAATGCGACACTTCCTTGCTAGGAAATAGCGTTTCCAGATGACAACGTATCGAAAGAATAGAGTTCTAATGCTTCTTAAAACGCGATATCGTATCTCACTGCTATGTTTCATGATAAGATATAATATTCATTATGGAGTGTCATGTATACCTCATATTCACTTCAAAAGAATGTCAATACGAAACTTCCGTGCTAGGAAATATCCTTTGCAGATGTCTACGTATCGTAGAAATAGAGTTCTAATGCTCCTTAAAACGCAATATCGCATCTCACTGCTATTTTTCATGATAAGATATAATATTCATTATGGAGTGTCATGTATACCTCGTATTCACTTCAAAAGAATGTAAATGCGACACCTCCTTGCTAGGAAATAGCGTTTCCAGATGACCACGTATAGAAAGAATAGAGTTCTAATACTTCTTAAAACGAGATGTCGCATCTCATTTCTATGTTTCACGATAAGATATAGTATCCATTGCGAAGTGTCATGTATACCTCATATCCACTTCAATGGAATGTAAATGCGACATTTCCTTTCTAGGAAATAGAGTTTTCAGATGTCTACGTATCGTAGCAAAAGAGTTCTAGCGTTTCTTAAATCGCGATATCGCATCTCACTTCTATGTTTCATGATAAGATATAATATTCATTGCGAAGTGTCATGTATACCTCGTATTCACTTCAAGAGAATGTAAATGCGACACTTCCTTGCTAGGAAATAGCGTTTCCAGATATCTAGGTATCGAAGCAATAGAGTTCTAATGCTTCTTAGAACGCTATATCGCATCTCATTTCTATGTTTCATGATAAGATATAATATTCATTGGGAAGTGTCATGTATACCTCGTATTCACTTCAAAAGAATGTAAGTGCGACACTTCCTTGCTAGGAAATAGTGTTTCCAGATGACTACGTGTCGAAACAATAGATCTCTAATTATTCGCAAAACGCAATATCGCATCTCACATCTATGTTTCATGATAAGATATAATATTCATTGCGATGTGTCATGTATACCTCGTATTCACTTCAAAAGAATGTAAATGCCACACTTCCTTGCTAGGAAATAGCGTTTCCAGATGACCACGTATAGAAAGAATAGAGTTCTAATACTTCTTAAAACGAGATGTCGCATCTCATTTCTATGTTTCACGATAAGATATAGTATCCAATGCGAAGTGTCATGTATACCTCATATCCACTTCAATGGAATGTAAATGCGACATTTCCTTTCTAGGAAATAGAGTTTGCAGATGTCTACGTATCGTAGCAATAGAGCTCTAATGCTTCTTAAAACGCGATATCGCATCTAACTTCTATGTTTCATGATAAGTTATAATATTCATTGCGAAGTGTCTTGTATACCTCGTATTCACTTCTAAAGAATGTAAATGCGACACTTGCATGCTAGGAAATAGCGTTTGCAGATGTCTACGTATCGTAGCAATAGAGTTCTAATGCTTCTCAAAACGCGATATAGCACCTCATTCCTATGTTTCATGATAAGAGATAATATTCATTGCGAAGTGTCATGTATACCTCGTATTCACTTCAAAAGAATGTAAATGCGACACTTGCATGCTAGGAAATAGCGTTTGCAGATGACTACGTGTCGAAACAATAGATTTCTAATTATTCGCAAAACGCGATATCGCATCTCACATCTACGTTTCATGATAGGATATAATATTCATTGCGATGTGTCATGTATACCTCGTATTCACTTCAAAAGAATGTAAATGCGACACTTCCTTGCTAGGAAATAGCGTTTCCAGATGACAACGTATCGAAAGAATAGAGTTCTAATGCTTCTTAAAACGCGATATCGTATCTCACTGCTATGTTTCATGATAAGATATAATATTCATTATGGAGTGTCATGTATACCTCATATTCACTTCAAAAGAATGTCAATACGAAACTTCCGTGCTAGGAAATATCCTTTGCAGATGCCTACGTATCGTAGAAATAGAGTTCTAATGCTCCTTAAAACGCAATATCGCATCTCACTGCTATTTTTCATGATAAGATATAATATTCATTATGGAGTGTCATGTATACCTCGTATTCACTTCAAAAGAATGTAAATGCCACACTTCCTTGCTAGGAAATAGCGTTTCCAGATGACCACGTATAGAAAGAATAGAGTTCTAATACTTCTTAAAACGAGATGTCGCATCTCATTTCTATGTTTCACGATAAGATATAGTATCCAATGCGAAGTGTCATGTATACCTCATATCCACTTCAATGGAATGTAAATGCGACATTTCCTTTCTAGGAAATAGAGTTTGCAGATGTCTACGTATCGTAGCAATAGAGTTCTAGCGTTTCTTAAATCGCGATATCGCATCTCACTTCTATGTTTCATGATAAGATATAATATTCATTGCGAAGTGTCATGTATACCTCGTATTCACTTCAAGAGAATGTAAATGCGACACTTCCTTGCTAGGAAATAGCGTTTCCAGATATCTAGGTATCGAAGCAATAGAGTTCTAATGCTTCTTAGAACGCTATATCGCATCTCATTTCTATGTTTCATGATAAGATATAATATTCATTGGGAAGTGTCATGTATACCTCGTATTCACTTCAAAAGAATGTAAATGCGACACTTCCTTGCTAGGAAATAGCGTTTCCAGATTACTACGTGTCGAAACAATAGATCTCTAATTATTCGCAAAACGCGATATCGCATCTCACATCTATGTTTCATGATAAGATATAATATTCATTGCGATGTGTCATGTATACCTCGTATTCACTTCAAAAGAATGTAAATGCGACACTTCCTTGCTAGGAAATAGCGTTTCCAGATGACAACGTATCGAAAGAATAGATTTCTAATACTTCTTAAAACGAGATGTCGCATCTCATTTCTATGTTTCATGATAAGATATAATATCGATTGCGAAGTTTCATGCATACATCGTATTCACTTCAATGGAATGTAAATGCGACACTTCCTTGCTAGGAAATAGCGTTTCCAGATGACAACGTATCGAAAGAATAGAGTTCTAATGCTTCTTAAAACGCGATATCGTATCTCACTGCTATGTTTCATGATAAGATATAATATTCATTATGGAGTGTCATTTATACCTCATATTCACTTCAAAAGAATGTCAATACGTATCTTCCGTGCTAGGAAATATCCTTTGCAGATGTCTACGTATCGTAGAAATAGAGTTCTAATGCTCCTTAAAACGCAATATCGCATCTCACTGCTATTTTTCATGATAAGATATAATATTCATTATGGAGTGTCATGTATACCTCGTATTCACTTCAAAAGAATGTAAATGCGACACTTCCTTGCTAGGAAATAGCGTTTCCAGATGACCACGTATAGAAAGAATAGAGTTCTAATACTTCTTAAAACGAGATGTCGCATCTCATTTCTATGTTTCACGATAAGATATAGTATCCATTGCGAAGTGTCATGTATACCTCATATCCTCTTCTATGGAATGTAAATGCGACATTTCCTTTCTAGGAAATAGAGTTTGCAGATGTCTACGTATCGTAGCAATAGAGCTCGAATGCTTCTTAAAACGCGATATCGCATCTAACTTCTATGTTTCATGATAAGTTATAATATTCATTGCGAAGTGTCTTGTATACCTCGTATTCACTTCTAAAGAATGTAAATGCGACACTTGCATGCTAGGAAATAGCGTTTGCAGATGTCTACGTATCGTAGCAATAGAGTTCTAATGCTTCTCAAAACGCGATATAGCACCTCATTCCTATGTTTCATGATAAGAGATAATATTCATTGCGAAGTGTCATGTATACCTCGTATTCACTTCAAAAGAATGTAAATGCGACACTTGCATGCTAGGAAATAGCGTTTGCAGATGACTACGTGTCGAAACAATAGATTTCTAATTATTCGCAAAACGCGATATCGCATCTCACATCTATGTTTCATGATAAGATATAATATTCATTGCGATGTGTCATGTATACCTCGTATTCATTTCAAAAGAATGTAAATGCGACACTTCCTTGCTAGGAAATAACGTTTCCAGATGACAACGTATCGAAAGAATAGAGTTCTAATGCTTCTTAAAACGCGATATCGTATCTCACTGCTATGTTTCATGATAAGATATAATATTCATTATGGAGTGTCATGTATACCTCATATTCACTTCAAAAGAATGTCAATACGAAACTTCCGTGCTAGGAAATATCCTTTGCAGATGTCTACGTATCGTAGAAATAGAGTTCTAATGCTCCTTAAAACGCAATATCGCATCTCACTGCTATTTTTCATGATAAGATATAATATTCATTATGGAGTGTCATGTATACCTCGTATTCACTTCAAAAGAATGTAAATGCGACACTTCCTTGCTAGGAAATAGCGTTTCCAGATGACCACGTATAGAAAGAATAGAGTTCTAATACTTCTTAAAACGAGATGTCGCATCTCATTTCTATGTTTCACGATAAGATATAGTATCCATTGCGAAGTGTCATGTATACCTCATATCCTCTTCAATGGAATGTAAATGCGACATTTCGTTTCTAGGAAATAGAGTTTGCAGATGTCTACGTATCGTAGCAATAGAGCTCTAATGCTTCTTAAAACGCGATATCGCATCTAACTTCTATGTTTCATGATAAGTTATAATATTCATTGCGAAGTGTCTTGTATACCTCGTATTCACTTCTAAAGAATGTAAATGCGACACTTGCATGCTAGGAAATTGCGTTTGCAGATGTCTACGTATCGTAGCAATAGAGTTCTAATGCTTCTCAAAACGCGATATAGCACGTCATTCCTATGTTTCATGATAAGAGATAATATTCATTGCGAAGTGTCATGTATACCTCGTATTCACTTCAAAAGAATGTAAATGCGACACTTCCTTGCTAGGAAATAGCGTTTCCAGATGACAACGTATCGAAGCAATAGAGTTCTAATGCTTCTTATATCGCGATATCGCATATGATTTCTATGTTTCATGATAAAATATAATATTCATTGTGCAGTGTTATGAATACCTCGTATTCACTTCAAAAGAATGTAAACGCGACACTTCCTTGCTTGGAAATAGCGTTTGCAGATGTCTACGTATCGAAGCAATAGTTTTCTAATGCTTCTTAAATCGTCATATCGCATCTCAATTCTATGTTTCATGATAAGACATAAAATTCATTGTGAAGTGTCATGTATACCTCGTATTCCTTTCAAAAGAATGTAAATGCGACACTCCCTTGTTAGGAAGTAGCGTTTGCAGATGTCTATGTATCGAACCAATAGAGTTCTAATGCTTCTTAGATCGCCATATCGCATCTCATTTCTATGTTTCATGATAAGATATAATATTCATCGCAAATTGTCATGCATACCTCGTATTCCTTTCAAAAGAATGTGAATGCGACAGTTCCTTGCTAGGAAATAGTGTTTGCAGATATCTACGTATCGAAGCAATAGAGTTCCAAAGCTTCTTAAATCGCGATATCGCATCTCATTTTTATGTTTCACGATAAGATATAATAATCACTGTGCAGTGTTATGAATATTTCGTATTCACTTCAAAAGAATGTAAATGCGATACTTCCTTGCTAGGCAACATCATTTGCAGATGTCTACGTATCGAACCAATAGATTTCTAATGCTTCATATATCGCGATATCGCATCTCATTTCTATGTTTCATGATAAGATATAATATTCACAGTGCAGTGTTATGTATACCTCTTATTCACGTCAAAAGAATGTAAATGCGACACTTCCTTGCTAGGTAATAGCGTTTGCAGATGTCTACGTACCGAAGCAATAGAGTTCTAATGCTTCTTAAATCGCGATATCGCATCTCATTTCTATGTTTCATGACAATATACAATATTCATTGCAATGGGTCATGTATACCTTCGCATACACTTAAAATGTATGTAAATGCGACACTTCCTTGCTAGGAAGTAGCGTTTGCAGATGTCTACGTACCGAACCAATAGAGTTCTAATGCTTCTTAGATCGCCATATCGCATCTCATTTCTACGTTTCATGATAAGATATAATATTCATTGCGAAGTGTCATGTATACCTCGTATTCCTTTCAAAAGAATGTGAATGCGACAGTTCCTTGCTAGGAAATAGTGTTTGCAGATATCTACGTATTGAAGCAATATAGTTCCAAAGCTTCTTAATTCGCGATATCGCATCTCATTTTTATGTTTCACGATATGATATAATAATCATTGTGCAGTGTTATGTCTATTTCGTATTCACTTCAATAGAATGTAAATGCGACACTTCCTTGCTAGGCAATAGCATTTGCAGATGTCTACGTATCGAAGCAATAGAGTTCTAATGCTTCTTATATCGCGATATCGCATCTCATTTCTATGTTTCATGATAAAATATAATATTCATTGTGCAGTGTTATGAATACCTCGTATTCACTTCAAAAGAATGTAAACGCGACACTTCCTTGCTGGGAAATATTGTTTGCAGATGTCTACGTATCACAGCAATAGAGTACTAATGATTCTTAAAACGGGATGTCGTATTTCATTTCTATGTTTCGTAATAAGATATAATATTCATTGTGTAATGTTATGTATACCTCGTATTCGTTTCAAAAGAATGTAAATGCGACACGTCCTTGCTAGGAAGTAGCGTTTGCAGATGCCTACGTATCGAAGCAATAGAGTTCTAAAACCTTCTAATTCGCGATATCGCATCTCATTTCTATGTTTCATGACAATATATAATATTCATTGCGATGTGTCATATATACCTCGTATTCGTGTCAAAAGAATGTAAATACCTCACATCCTTGCTAGGAAATAGCGTTTGCAGATGTCTACGTATCGAAGCAATAGATTTCTAAAGCTTGCTAATGCGCGACATCGCATCTCATATCTATGTTTCATGATAATATATAATATTCATTGCGAAGTGTCATGTATTCCTCGCATACACTTCAAATGAATGTGAATGCGACAGTTCCATGCTAGGAAATAGCGTTTGCAGATGTCATCGTATCGGAGCAATAGGGATCTAATGCTTCTTAAATCGCCATATCGTTTCGCATTTCTATGTTTCATGATAATATATAATATTCACTGCGAAGTGTCACGTATACCTCGCATACACTTCAATTGAATGTACATGCGATACTTTCTTGCTAGGAAAAAGCGTTTGCAGATGTCCACGTATCGAAGAAGTAGAATTCTAGTGCTTCTTAAATCGCCATATCGCATCTCATTTTTATGTTTCATGATAATATATAATATTTACTGCGAAGTGTCATGTATACCTAAAATACACATCAAATGAATGTAAATGCGACACATACTTGCTAGGAAATAGCGTTTGCAGATGTCTCCGTATCGAAGAAATAGTGTTCTAATGCTTCTTAAATCGCGATATCGCACCTCATTTCTATGTTTCGTGACAAGATATAATATTCATTACGAAATGTCACTTATATCTCGCATACGCTTCAAATGAATGTAATTGCGACACTTCCTTCCTAGGAAATAGCGTTTGCAGGTGTCTATGTGTCATGGCAATAGAGTTCTAACGCTTCTTCAAGCGCGAGATCGCAACTCATTTCTACGTTTCATGATAAGATATAATATTCATTGCGAAGTGTCATGTATACCTCGTATTCACTTCAACAGTATCTAAATGCGACACTTCCTTGTTAGGAATTAGCGTTTGAAGATGTCTCCGTATCGAAGCAATAGTGTTCTAATGCTTCTCAAAACTCGATGTCGCATCTCATTTCTGTGTTTCAAATAGCGTTTGTACGTGTCTGCGTATCATAGCTATAGAGTTCTAACGCTTGTTAAATCGCGATATCGCATCTCATTTCTATGTTTCATGATAAGATATAATATTCATTGTGCAGTGCAATGTATACCTCGTATTCACATCAAAAGAATGTAAATGCGACACTTCCTTGCTAGGAAATAGCGTCTGCAGATGTCTACGTATCGTAGCAATAGAGATCTAATGCTTCTTAGAACGCGATACCGCATCTCATTACTGTGTTTCATGATATGATATAATATTCATTGCGAAGTGTTATGTATTCCTCGTCTACACTTCAAATGGATGTAAATGCAACACTTCCTTGCTAGGATATAGCTGGTCCAGATGTCTACGTATCGAAGCAGTAGAGTTGTAATGCTTCTTAAAATGCGGCATCGCATCTCATTTCAATGTGTCGTGATGAGATATAATATTCAATGTGCAGTGTTATGTATTCGTCGTCAACACTTCAAAAGAATGTAAGTGCGACACTTCCTTGCTAGGAAATAGCTGGTCCAGATGCCGACGTATCGAAACAATAGTGTTCTAATGCTTCATAAAATGAGATATACCGCATCTCATTTCTATGTTTCATGATAAGGTATAAAATTCATTGCGAATTGAGATGTATACCTCGTACTCACTTCAAAAGAATGTAAATGCGACACTTCCTTGCTAGGAAGTAGCGTTTGCAGATGTCCACGTATCGAAGCATTATAGTTCCGGTACATCTTAAATCGCGATATCGCTTCTCACTTCTATGTTTCATGATAAGACAGAATATTCATCGTGGAGTGTTATGTATACCTCGTATTCACTTCAAAAGAATGTAAACGCGACACTTCCATGCTAGGAAATGCCGTTTGCAGATGTCTAAGTATCGTTGCAATAGAGATCTAATGTTTCTTAAATCGCGATGTCGCATGTCATTTCTATGTTTCGCAATAAGATATAATGTTCATTGCGAAGTGTTATGTATACCTCGCATACACTTCAAATGAATGTAAATGCGGCACTTCCTTGCTAGGAAATAGCGATTGCAGGTATCTACGTATCGAAGCAATAGAATTCTAATGCTTCTTAAGACCCGATATCGCATCTCACTTCTATGTTTCATTATAAGACATAATATTCATTGCGAAGTGTCATGTATAGCTCGCAAACTCTTCAAATGAATGTAAAAGCGTCACTTCCTTGCTAGGAAATAGCGTTTGCAGATGTCTACGTATCGATGCAGTCCATTTCTTATTCTTCTTAAAGCAGGATATCGCAACTCATTTCAATGTTTCATGATAAGGTATAATAATCATTGCGATGTGTTATGTATTCCTCGTCTACACTTCAGATGAATGTAAGTGCGACAATTCCTTGCCAGGAAATAGCGTTTGCGGATGTCTACGAATCGAAGCAATAGATTTCTAAAGCTTGCTAATTCGCGAAATCGCATCTCATATCTATGTTTCACGATAATATATAATATACATTGCGAAGTTTCATGTATACCTCGTATTCACTTCAAAAGAATGTAAATGCGACAATTCCTTGCTAGGAAATAGCGTTTGCAGATGCCTACGTATCGTAGCAATAGAGTTCTAATGCTTCTTAGATCGCGATATAGCATCACATTTCTATGTTTCATGATAAGATATAATATTCATTGCGAAGTGTCATGTATTCCTCGCTTACACTTCAAATGAATGTAAATGCAACACTTCCTCTCTAGGAAATTACGTTTCCAGATGTCTACTTATCGAAGCAATAGAGTTCTAATGCTTCTTAGAACGCGATATCGCATCTCATTTCTATTTTTCATGATAAGATATAATATTCATTGCGAAGTGTCATGTATTCTCGTCTACACGTCAAAAGAATGTAAATGCAACACTTCGTTGCTAGGGAACAGCGTTTCTAGATGTCTAGGTATCGAAGCAATGGAGTTCTAATGGGGAGGGGTAGAGGTCCTTCTCACACCCGAGAACCATCCTGTTTGCCTCCATGGACTATGGCAGCGGTCTTATCGTTGCAGAGCTCTGGATCCTATCCTTCGGGCTTCAGGGTCTCTTCTTGCTCACTTCCAGACTCCTCCACCGTCGAGCCCGTCACGCTTCCTCGGCGTACAGCCCTTCCGCGAACCTGCGGTCTTATTATCCGCCGAAGAGGCGTCTTATGGGTCGCTTCTTCCATCAGCTCGCCAGTCTAATCCGTAGAACAGCGAGTGAGAAACGAACGGGGGGCGGGGAGGTTCTACCATCGTGTATTTCACGCTCCTCGCAAATACAGCTATCGCGATGGTCCGTGTCGCGCTTCTCGCATGGGTGGTGATCTGCGAGCTAGTCTAACCGAAGCAGGGCGGGGGGGTGAGCGAGCCTTGTGACTTCACCACGTCACAGTAGATACAAATTTGCGATTAAGTAACTATGTGTTCAAATTCAATTCCGAATAATGCACTAAAAAGCATCCCAGATAACAAACGGCAAGATGGTAGCGACACCATGCCGGCACTATATTGCCACTTCCGAGGAGTGTTAACTGATTCGTAGTCATCTGTGACCGGATACGTTGACTAAAATGCCAGATCGTGTTACCAGCACGTTCTAGACAAGCGAATCGCGCAGAACCAGCACCATGGTGACACGCGTATCATCGCTCCATTCATGAATCTCCTCAGCAATGACGCAGGATCACATTTGGCAATGGGGAACCTGTGCTTTCATACAAATTAGATCCGTTAGATGTCAGTAGATGTTCAGCATATGAGTATTGATAGACATTTTGATGGTCGTTTTCCTATATTTATAGTTATTGAGCGAGTCGTATATATTTCTTTCAATCCATCATAGACTAAAAATATTATTTATAAAAAAAATATTACTTATAAAATAAAAATTCATGCTGTTGCGTCCCTAACTTCGCCTTGTGTAATTTCTGAAATAACATGCTGTCATCGTATATAATGTAACCCTCAATTGCATGAATTTGTAACAATAAATTGAAGAAAATATATATAAAATAAGTGTATATATTTTTATGACAAAGTAATTATCGACTTTATGGAAAAAATCGCCCTATCGAGCTAGTTTATAGAAAATAATAAAATCGAGTTCTTATATCTTTGTTTTGTGCCGGTGTATCTATATTGGAATCAAGATAAATAAATTGCACAGTTTAGTCATTTTTCATATTTGCTTATAATTTTTATAGAAACAGCTTCCCCATTAGTAAATGTCAGCCTACTGCTGAATAGTGCCGTGATACGAATGCCGCCCCAGTACTAACAGTATGCCATTTCGAAAGCTGAGTAGGAGCACTTTGTTAGCACAGTTCTGTCACGGAATTCGTACCATCCGTTGTCATTGGCGTGCCAATCGCTGGCTGTTTGGGATATTGTAGTGCATGAGGCAGACTTGTTCCTTATCATCGTCAAGGAGATGGATTTTCAATCCCCCCTTTTTGAATTTTTTAAATTATTGTTTGGAATTTTTGCCGCTTCTGTATCTCTATGACCGCATTGTGGATTCAACTTATGTACGATCTTTTTGGTCTTCATCTTTTATTACATGTAATATTATATATGTGATGCACGTTTGTTATGTAATGCTCCGATTTGTAAGCCTCAGATACTTTCATTCTTTGGTAAAGCAACTTATGCGATTAATATATATTTATTAGACATAGATATAAACAATTAGAAAAATGTTATTAAAACGCTATTAAATATGTTGTTGCAATTATATATTTAAGGTCTGAAGATGTAGATGCAGTTAATGTCCGATATTTTACGTGATCCAATCGACGTATCAAGTGAGGCTATGAAATTTAAAAATCTTTTACTATTCTTCGACCCCTTTACATGTTACATGAATGATAAGTTCTGCAAGACAAGAAGCCTAAATTAGTGAGATATCTAGGAACATAAGTAATTTGTAAGTAACGCATCTTCTCTCTTTGAAATATTTGCCTTTGCATAGAATAGAACGTATAGATATAATTGCCGGTTTTGTACCCATTTCGGTCCAATTCTATTATAGCCTTTGAGCAGAAGTAATATTGATTATACTTGATTTTTGCAATAGTTCTTTAATTAACAGATTTTATTAACCTAGAATCATCATTTGACGGATGTATCAATCTACTTTGTAGCTCCATCAGTTTCTTTTTCTGCTCGCTACTTTCCATTTTCAGTTCCGTATACTTATCCTTTATCACCATCATATTTTACTATAAGTAAAATAATAAACATCATAATATTAAATTTAACTCTGTTCATCGTTGCCTTGTTGGACACATCCATAACAATATACAGGGTGGGGCAGTAATAATTAGCACCTCAGATATCCACGAAACTATAAGTTTCATAGAAGTTTTTGCTAATATAAAATTGCACAGTACAAAGGGGCCATCCGTTGATGAAAATAGTTTTTTTGTAAGTGGAGTTATGTTGGACATATGAAGGTTACCTTCATTTTTTAAAATGAATTGGTATGTCCATTCTTCCGTAATACGATAGAGCATTTTAAAGCAAGTTTAACGATCTGTAACATGAAGGCATTGAAGGTTACAAAGAGTAAAGAAAGGCGATAATACTCACGGTTTTGATAGTAAATGAAACATACGTATTGTAAACAGTGGTGGAAGGCGTAATACTTACCGTTTACTTCACTGTGAATAAACACTTGCCGAAGGGCATTTCAATAGTTTGCAGCATAAGTTAAACACGATAAGATTAGTATTGAAAAATCGGTTCGAATACGTTTGGTTAGGCTGTTCTTTGTGTCGCTCATTTTATAAGTACAGAGCTGCGGATTCCTGAGGACAGCTCACAAAATTGTTGAACTATGGAAGATTATCATTGTGAATTTGAATCGAAAGGTAATTAAATTCCATTAGATTGTAAACAGATCTCAATGTTTCATTTTAGATAGTAAGATTAAATACTCTTTACAAAACTACAAGAATGGATACATACCTTTCTGTTATTATTACTTCATAAAGAATTATAATTGCAATTATATAGTTCATTACGATAAAAAATATTTCTCAGAAAATTCTAAATATTAAATAAAAAAATCAAGTAAAACATTTTTAATAATTACGAATATGAAAAATACTTGAACATTCCAATAGAAAGATGTCTAAACAGGAGCTAGAAAAGTCAAACATTCAATTTCAATTCCAGAATTCACCTATAAGAGGTAAAATGTTTCGAAAGCTTTAATTACAGTCTTTAATGCAAGCAGTTGGGCAGTATTTCAATTTTTAAGAAAATTGATGAAAGTCAACCATTTTGAAGTGGTCAGAATCTTTGTCGTTTGAGCAATAAGTGAATAACAAATAACTGCATAAATTCCAGGCTTAAAAACTTATGGATTAAATCCTATGCAGACTCGTTTATGAGCGAGTTACTAAATAATAATCCACACTAAGTAATCATTTTAAAACTTAAACGATTACATCTCGCGAACTTTCAAAGATATCAGAAGCGTGAAAAGTATGTGGTTTATCAAAAATTCTTCTAAAAGAACGGACGAAGCCAATAGAAATCTTTGTTGAAGTAAGCAAGTTCTAAAGTTTTAAGCAACGCGATGGCCCTTACCTGCCTATGTCTCATAGCAAGTAAGTTCTGAATTTCTATGAAATCCGATGGAATTTCTCACTACTAACGTTCCAAAGTAAGTTCTCAAATTCTCAGTTCTACGTTTAAAACTATGTGTGTTCTATATATCTATGTAAAGTGATGGTTCCTATTAGTTGTGACGGAAACCTATATATAGTAAGTCAGGGAAGCTCGAAGGGGTTAATTATCTAAATGCTTTAAGGTGTAAAACGTATTTTAATCTAAAGCGATCTATCGTTCCAAGGTATCCGCTCACGTACAACTTTTCTTGGGCGCCACCTGCTCAGAAAGTAGCAAAGGGGATAGACTACACGACCCCGGGAACCCTGGGGAGGAACAACCCTTGAAACTTCGAAATGCTCCTCCTCTCGACTACGCCTAGCCAAGTACACACACTCAGGTCGCGAGATACTGAAGTCACGGCATGTTTATTTATGGTCTCGACGTGGGTTTAACTAACAAGGGCTACGGGAAACTACGCAACACGCCGCAAATTACTGGGTAGTATCTTTGGAAGTGTAGTCGAGGTATACATAATACTTCGCAATGAATATTATAACTTATCTTGAAACCCAGAAATGAGATGCGATATTGCGTTTTAGAAGCACTAGAACTCTAATGCTTCGATACGTAGATATCTGGAAACGCATTTTCCTAGCAAGGAAATAAGTCATTTACATCCTTTTGAAGTGTAGACGAGGTAAACATAATACTTCTCAGTGAATATTACATAATATCATGCAACATAGAAATGAGAAGCGATATAGCGTTTTAAGAAGAATTAGAACTCTATTTCCTCCATACGTAGACATCTCGAGACGCATTTCCTAGCAAGGGTGTGTGGCATTTAGATCCATTTGAAGTGTATACGAGGTATACATAACACTTCGCAATAAATATTATAACTTATAATGAAACATAGAACTGAGATGCGATATCGCGATTTAAGAAGCATTAGAACTCTATTGTTACGATACGTAGACATCTGCAAACGCTACATCCTAGCTAGGAAGTGTCGCATTTACATTCTTTTGAAGTGAATACGAGGTATACATAACACTTCGCAATGAATATTATATCTTATCATGAAACATAGAAGTGAGATGCGACATCGCGTTTTAAAAAGCATTAGAAACCTATTGCTACGATACGTAGATATCTGCAAATGCTATTTCCTAGTATGGAAGCGTCGCATTTACATTCTTTTGAAGTGAATACGAGATATACATGACACTTCGCAATGAATATTATATCTTATCATGAAACATCGGAATGAGGTGCAATATCGCATTTTGAGAAGCACCAGAACTCTATTGCTAATATACGTAGATATCTGCAAACTCTATTTCCTAGAAAGGAAATGTCGCATTTACATTCCATTGAAGTGAATACGAGGTATACATGACACTTCGCAATGAATATTATATCTTATAATGAAACATAGAAGTGAGATGCGATATCGCGTTCTAAGAAGCATTAGAACTCTATTGCTACGATACGTAGACATCTGCAAAGGCTATTTCCTAGCATGGAAGGGTCGTATTTACATTCTTCTGAAGTGAATACGAGGTATACGTAACACTCCATAATGAATATTATATCTTATCATGAAACATAGCAGTGAGATGCGATATTGCGTTTTCAGATGCATTAGAACTCTATTGCTACGATACGTAGACATCTGCAAACGCTATTTCCTAGCATGGAAATGCCGCATTTACATTCTTCTGAAGTGAATACGAGATATACATGACACATCACAATGAATATTATATCTTATCATGAAACATAGAAGTGAGATGCGATATCGCGATCTAAGAAGCCTTAGAACTCTATTGCTACGATACGTAGACATCTGCAAAGGCTATTTCCTAGCATGGAAGGGTCGTATTTACATTCTTCTGAAGTGAATACGAGGTATACATAACACTCCATAATGAATATTATATCTTATCATGAAACATAGCAGTGAGATGCGATATTGCGTTTTAAGAAGCATTAGAACCCTATTGCTACGATACGTAGACATCTGCAAACGCTATTTCCTAGTATGGAAGTGTCGCATTTACATTCTTTTGAAGTGAATACGAGATATACATGACACTTCGCAATGAATATTATATCTTATCATAAAACATCGGAATGAGGTGCTATATCGCATTTTGGGAAGCACTAGAACTCTATTGCTAATATACGTAGACATCTGCAAACTCTATTTCCTAGAAAGGAAATGTCGCATTTACATTCCATTGAAGTGAATACGAGGTATACATGACACTTCGCAATGGATACTATACCTTATCGTGAAACATAGAAATGAGATGCGACATCTCGTTTTAAGAAGTATTAGAACTCTATTCTTTCGATACGTGGTCATCTGGAAACGCTATTTCCTAGCAAGGAAGTGTCGCATTTACATTCTTTTGAAGTGAATACGAGCGATTCATAACACTCCACAATGAATATTATATCTTATCACGCAACATAGAAATGAAATGCGACATCTCGCCTTAAGTAGCATTAGAACTCTATTCCCACGATGCGTAGACATCTGCAAATGTTATTTACCAGCAAGGAAGTGTCGCATTTACATTCTTTTGAAGTGAATACGAGATATACATGACACTTCGCAATGAATATTATATCTTATCATGAAACATAGGAATGAGGTGCTATATCGCGTTTTGAGAAGCATTAGAACTTTATTGCTACGATTCGTAGACATCTGCAAACGCTATTTCCTAGCATGCAAGTGTCGCATTTAAATTCTTTTGAAGTGAATACGAGGTATACATGACACTTCGCAATGAATATTACATCTTATTATGAAACATAGAAGTGAGATGCGATATCGCGTTTTAAGAAGCATTAGAACTCTATTGCTACGATACGTAGACATCTGCAAACGCTATTTCCTAGCATGCAAGTGTCGCATTTACATTCTTTAGAAGTGAATACGAGGTATACAAGACACTTCGCAATGAATATTATATCTTATCATGAAACATAGAAGTTAGATGCGACATCGCGTTTTAAGAAGCATTAGAGCTCTATTGCTACGATACGTAGACATCTGCAAACTCTATTTCCTAGAAAGGAAATGTCGCATTTACATTCCATTGAAGTGGATATGAGGTATACATGACACTTCGCAATGGATACTATATCTTATCGTGAAACATAGAAATGAGATGCGACATCTCGTTTTAAGAAGTATTAGAACTCTATTCTTTCTATATGTGGTCATCTGGAAACGCTATTTCCTAGCAAGGAAGTGTCGCATTTACATTCTTTTGAAGTGAATACGAGGTATACATGACACATTGCAATGAATATTATATCTTATCATGAAACATAGATGTGAGATGCGATATCGCGTTTTGCGAATAATTAGAAATCTATTGTTTCGACACGTAGTCATCTGGAAACGCTATTTCCTAGCAAGGAAGTGTCGCATTTACATTCTTTTCAAGTGAATACGAGGCATACATGACACTTCCCAATGAATATTATATCTTATCATGAAACATAGAAATGAGATGCGATATAGCGTTCTAAGAAGCATTAGAACTATATTGCTAGGATACTTAGACATCTGCAAACAATATTTCCTAGCAAGGAAGTGTCGCATTTACATTTAATTGAAGTGAATACGAGGTATACATGACACTTCGCAATGAATATTATATCTTATCATGAAACATAGAAGTGAGATGCGATATCGCGATTTAAGAAGCGCTAGAACTCTATTGCTACGATACGTAGACATCTGCAAAGGCTATTTCCTAGCCTGGAAGTGTAGCATTTACATTCTTTTGAAGTGAATACGAGGTATACATGACACTTCGCAATGAATATTATATCTTGTCATGAAACATAGAAATGAGATGCGACATCGCGTTTTGAGAAGCATTAGAACCCTATTGCTTCGATACGTAGACATCTGCAAACTCTACTTCCTAGCAGGGAAGTGTCGCAATTACATTCTTTTGAAGTGAATACGAAGTATACATGACACTTCATAATGAATATTATATCTTATCATGAAGCATAGAAGTGAGATGCGATATCGCGTTTTAAGAAGCATTAGAACTCTATTGCTACGATACGTAGACATGTGCAAACGCTATTTCCTAGCAAGGAAGTGTCGCATTTACATTCCATTGAAGTGAATACGAGGTATGCATGAAACTTCGCAATCGATATTATATCTTATCATGAAACATAGAAATGAAATGCGACATCTTGTTTTAAGAAGCATTAGAACTCTCTTGCTACGATACGTAGACATCTGCGAACGCTATTTCCTAGCATGCAAGTGTCGCATTTACATTCTTTAGAAGTGAATACGAGGTATACAAGACACTTCGCAATGAATATTATATCTTATCATGAAACATAGATGTTAGATGCGATATCACGTTTTAAGAAGCATTAGAGCTCTATTGCTACGATACGTAGACATCTGCAAACTCTATTTCCTAGAAAGGAAATGTCGCATTTACATTCCATTGAAGTGGATATGAGGTATACATGACACTACGCAATGGATACTATATCTTATCGTGAAACATAGAAATGAGATGCGACATCTCGTTTTAAGAAGTATTAGAACTCTATTCTTTCTATACGTGGTCATCTGGAAACGCTATTTCCTAGCAAGGAAGTGTCGCATTTGCATTCTTTTGAAGTGAATACGAGGTATACATGACACTCCATAATGAATATTATATCTTATCATGAAACATAGCAGTGAGATACGATATCGCGTTTTAAGAAGCATTAGAACTCTATTCTTTCGATACGTTGTCATCTGGAAACGCTATTTCCTAGCAAGGAAGTGTCGCATTTACATTCCATTGAAGTGAATACGATGTATGCATGAAACTTCGCAATCGATATTATATCTTATCATGAAACATAGAAATGAAATGCGACATCTCGTTTTAAGAAGTATTAGAAATCTATTCTTTCGATACGTTGTCATCTGGAAACGCTATTTCCTAGCAAGGAAGTGTCGCATTTACATTCTTTTGAAGTGAATACGAGGTATACATGACACTTCGCAATGAATATTATATCTTATCATGAAACATAGATGTGAGATGCGATATCGCGTATTGCGAATAATTAGAAATATATTGTTTCGACACGTAGTCATCTGGAAACGCTATTTCCTAGCAAGGAGGTGTCGCATTTACATTCTTTTGAAGTGAATACGAGGTATACATGACACTTCCCAATGAATATTATATCTTATCATGAAACATAGAAATGAGATGCGATATAGCGTTCTAAGAAGCATTAGAACTATATTGCTAGGATACTTAGAAATCTGCAAACAATATTTCCTAGCAAGGAAATGTCGCATTTACATTCAATTGAAGTGAATACGAGGTATACATGACACTTCGCAATGAATATTATATCTTATCATGAAACATAGAAGTGAGATGCGATATCGCGATTTAAGAAGCGCTAGAACTCTATTGCTACGATACGTAGACGTCTGCAAAGGCTATTTCCTAGCCTGGAAGTGTAGCATTTACATTCTTTTGAAGTGAATACGAGGTATACATGACATTTCGCAATGAATATTATATCTTGTCATGAAACATAGAAACGAGATGCGACATCCCGTTTTGAGAAGCATTAGAACCCTATTGCTTCGATACGTAGACATCTGCAAACTCTACTTCCTAGCAGGGAAGTGTCGCAATTACATTCTTTTGAAGTGAATACGAAGTATACATGACACTTCATAATGAATATTATATCTTATCATGAAGCATAGAAGTGAGATGCGATATCGCGTTCTACGAAGCATTAGAACTCTATTCCTACGATGCGTAGACATCTGCAGATGTTATTCCCTAGCAAGGAAGTGTCGCATTTACATTCTTTTGAAGGGAATACGAGGTATACATAACATTCCACAATGAATATTATATCTTATTACGAAACATAGAAATGAAATACGACTTCTCATTTTAAGAAGCATTAGAACTCTATTGCTGCGATACATAGACATCTGCAAACTAAATTTCCTAGCCAGGAAGTGTCGCATTTACATTCATTTGGAGTCAATACGAGGTATACATGACACTTCACAATGAATATTATATCTTATCATGAAACATAGAAGTGAGATGCGATATCGCGTTCTAAAAAGCATTAGAACTCTATTCCTACGATACGTAGACATCTTCAAACGCTATTTCCTAGCATGCAAGTGTCGCACTTACATTCTTTTGAAGTGAATACGAGGTACACATGACACTTCGCAATGAATATTATATTTGATCATGAAATATAGAAATGAGATGCGACATCGCGTTTTGAGAAGCATTAGAACCCTATTGCTTCGATACGTAGACATCTGCAAACTCTACTTCATAGCAGGGAAGTGTCGCAATTACATACTTTTGAAGTGAATACGAAGTATACATGACACTTCATAATGAATATTATATCTTATCATGAAACATAGGAATGAGGTGCTATATCGCGTTTTGAGAAGCATTAGAACTTTATTGCTACGATTCGTAGACATCTGCAAACGCTATTTCCTAGCATGCAAGTGTCGCATTTAAATTCTTTTGAAGTGAATACGAGGTATACATGACACTTCGCATTGAATATTACATCTTATTATGAAACATAGAAGTGAGATGCGATATCGCGTTTTAAGAAGCATTAGAACTCTATTGCTACGATACGTAGACATCTGCAAACGCTATTTCCTAGCTTGCAAGTGTCGCATTTACATTCAATTGAAGTGAATACGAGGTATACATGACACTTCGCAATGAATATTATATCTTATCATGAAACATAGAAGTGAGATGCGATATCGCGATTTCAGAAGCGCTAGAACTCTATTGCTACGATACGTAGACATCTGCAAAGGCTATTTCCTAGCCTGGAAGTGTAGCATTTACATTCCATTGAAGTGGATATGAGGTATACATGACACTTCGCAATGGATACTATATCTTATCGTGAAACATAGAAATGAGATGCGACATCTCGTTTTAAGAAGTATTAGAACTCTATTCTTTCTATACGTGGTCATCTGGAAACGCTATTTCCTAGCAAGGAAGTGTCGCATTTACATTCTTTTGAAGTGAATACGAGGTATACATGACACTCCATAATGAATATTATATCCTATCATGAAAAATAGCAGTGAGATGCGATATTGCGTTTTAAGGAGCATTAGAACTCTATTTCTACGATACGTAGACATCTGCAAAGGATATTTCCTAGCACGGAAGTTTCGTATTGACATTCTTTTGAAGTGAATATGAGGTATACATGACACTCCATAATGAATATTATATCTAATCATGAAACATAGCAGTGAGATACGATATCGCGTTTTAAGAAGCATTAGAACTCTATTCTTTCGATACGTTGTCATCTGGAAACGCTATTTCCTAGCAAGGAAGTGTCGCATTTACATTCCATTGAAGTGAATACGAGGTATACATAACATTCCACAATGAATATTATATCTTATTACGAAACATAGAAATGAAATACGACTTCTCATTTAAAGAAGCATTAGAACTCTATTGCTACGACACATAGACATCTGCAAACAATATTTCCTAGCCAGGAAGTGTCGCATTTACATTCATTTGAAGTCAATACGAGGTATACATGACACTTCGCAATGAATATTATATCTTATCATGAAACATAGAAGTGAGATGCGATATCGCGTTCTAAAAAGCATTAGAGCTCTATTCCTACGATACGTAGACATGTGCAAACGCTATTTCCTAGCAAGGAAGTGTCGCATTTACATTCCATTGAAGTGAATACGAGGTATGCATGAAACTTCGCAATCGATATTATATCTTATCATGAAACATAGAAATGAAATGCGACATCTTGTTTTAAGAAGCATTAGAACTCTCTTGCTACGATACGTAGACATCTGCGAACGCTATTTCCTAGCATGCAAGTGTCGCATTTACATTCATTTGAAGTATAGACGAGATATACATAACTCTGCACAATGAATATTATATCTTATCATGAAACATAGGAATGAGGTGCTATATCGCGTTTTGAGAAGCATTAGAACTCTATTGCTACGATACGTAGACATCTGCAAACGCTATTTCCTAGCATGCAAGTGTCGCATTTACATTCTTTAGAAGTGAATACGAGGTATACAAAACACTTCGCAATGAATATTATATCTTATCATGAAACATAGAAGTTAGATGCGATATCGCGTTTTAAGAAGCATTAGAGCTCTATTGCTACGATACGTAGACATCTGCAAACTCTATTTCCTAGAAAGGAAATGTCGCATTTACATTCCATTGAAGTGGATATGAGGTATACATGACACTTCGCAATGGATACTATATCTTATCGTGAAACATAGAAATGAGATGCGACATCTCGTTTTAAGAAGTATTAGAACTCTATTCTTTCTATACGTGGTCATCTGGAAACGCTATTTCCTAGCAAGGAAGTGTCGCATTTACATTCTTTTGAAGTGAATACGAGGTATACATGACACTCCATAATGAATATTATATCCTATCATGAAAAATAGCAGTGAGATGCGATATTGCGTTTTAAGGAGCATTAGAACTCTATTTCTACGATACGTAGACATCTGCAAAGGATGTTTCCTAGCACGGAAGTTTCGTATTGACATTCTTTTGAAGTGAATATGAGGTATACATGACACTCCATAATGAATATTATATCTAATCATGAAACATAGCAGTGAGATACGATATCGCGTTTTAAGATGCATTAGAACTCCATTCTTTCGATACGTTGTCATCTGGAAACGCTATTTCCTAGCAAGGAAGTGTCGCATTTACATTCCATTGAAGTGAATACGATGTATGCATGAAACTTCGCAATCGATATTATATCTTATCATGAAACATAGAAATGAGATGCGACATCTCGTTTTAAGAAGTATTAGAAATCTATTCTTTCGATACGTTGTCATCTGGAAACGCTATTTCCTAGCAAGGAAGTTTCGTATTGACATTCTTTTGAAGTGAATATGAGGTATACATGACACTCCATAATGAATATTATATCTTATCAGGAAACATAGCAGTGAGAGACAATATCGCGTTTTAAGAAGCATTAGAACTCTATTTCTACGATACGTAGACATCTGCAAAGGATATTTCCTAGCATGCAAGTGTCGCATTTACATTCTTTAGAAGTGAATACGAGGTATACAAAACACTTCGCAATGAATATTATATCTTATCATGAAACATAGAAGTTAGATGCGATATCGCGTTTTAAGAAGCATTAGAGCTCTATTGCTACGATACGTAGACATCTGCAAACTCTATTTCCTAGAAAGGAAATGTCGCATTTACATTCCATTGAAGTGGATATGAGGTATACATGACACTTCGCAATGGATACTATATCTTATCGTGAAACATAGAAATGAGATGCGACATCTCGTTTTAAGAAGTATTAGAACTCTATTCTTTCTATACGTGGTCATCTGGAAACGCTATTTCCTAGCAAGGAAGTGTCGCATTTACATTCTTTTGAAGTGAATACGAGGTATACATGACACTCCATAATGAATATTATATCCTATCATGAAAAATAGCAGTGAGAGGCGATATTGCGTTTTAAGGAGCATTAGAACTCTATTTCTACGATACGTAGACATCTGCAAAGGATATTTCCTAGCACGGAAGTTTCGTATTGACATTCTTTTGAAGTGAATATGAGGTATACATGACACTCCATAATGAATATTATATCTTATCAGGAAACATAGCAGTGAGATACGATATCACGTTTTAAGAAGCATTAGAACTCTATTCTTCCGATACGTTGTCATCTGGAAACGCTATTTCCTAGCAAGGAAGTGTCGCATTTACATTCTTTTGAAGTGAATACGAGGTTTACGTAACACTGCACAATGAAAGTTATATCCTATCATGAAACATGGAAATGAGATGCGATATCGCGCTTTGAGAAGCATTAGAACACTATCGCTACGGTACGTAGACATCTGCAAACCGTACTTCCTAGCAAGGAAGTGTCGCATGTACATTCTTTTGAAGTGAATACGAGGTATTCATAAGACTGCACAATGAATATTATATCTCATCATGAAACATTGAAATGAGATGCGATATCGCGATTTATGATGCTTTAGAACTCTATTGCTTCGATACGTAGATATCTGCAAACACTATTTCCTAGCAAGGAACTGTCGCATTCACATTCATTTGAATTGTATGCGAGGTATACATGACACTTCTCAGTGAATATTATATATTATCATGAAACATAGATATGAGAAGCGATATCGCGATTTAAGAAGCATTAGATCCCTATTGCTTCGATACGTAGACATCTGCAAACGCTACTTCCTAGCAAGGAAGTGTCGCATTTACATTCTTTTGTAATACGAGGTATACATGACACTCCAAAATGAATATTATATATTATCATGAAACATAGTAATGAGTAGCGATATCGCGTTTTGAGAAGCATTAGAACTCTAATGCTACGATAGGTAGACATCTGCAAACGTTATTTCCTGGCAAGGAAGTGTAGAGTTTGCATTCCTTTGAAGTGAATACGAGGTATTCATAACACTTCACAATAAATATTATATCTCATCATGAAACATTGAATTGAGATGCGATATCGCGATTTATGATGCTTTAGAACTCTATTGCTTCGATACGTAGATATCTGCAAACACTGTTTCCTAGCAAGGAACTGTCTCATTCACATTCATTTGAAGTGTATGCGAGGTATACATGACACTTCGCAGTGAATATTATATATTATCATGAAACATAGAAATGAGAAGCTATATCGCGATTTGAGAAGCATTAAATCCCTATTGCTTCGATACGTAGACATTTGCAAACGCTACTTCCTAGCAAGGAAGTGTCGCATTTAGATTCATTGCAAGTGTAGACGAGGTATACATGCCACTCTGCAATGAATATTATATCTTATCATGAGACATAGAAATGAGATGCGATATCTCGTTCTGGGAAGCATTAGAACTGTATTGCTACGGTACGTCGACATCTGCAAACGCTATTTCCTGGCAAGGTAGCGTCGCATTTACATTCATTTGATGTGCATCCGAGGTATACGTGACACTTCGCAATGGATACTATATCTTATCATGACACATAGAAATTAGATGCGATATCGCGTTTTAAGAAGCATTAGAACTCTATAGCTTCGATACGTAGACATCTGCAAATGCTACTTCCTAGCAAGGGAGAGTCGCATTTACATTCTTTAAAGTGAATACGAGGTATACATGACACTTCGCAATGAATATTATATCTTATCATGAATCATAGAAATGAGATGCGATATCGCGTTTTAAGAAGCTTTAGAACTCTATTTCTACGATACATAGACGATACATCTACAGACGCTATTTCCTAGCAAGGAAGTGTCGCATTTACATTCATTTGAAGTGAATGCGAGGTATAGATAACACTCAACAATGAATATTATATCTTATCACGAAACATAGAAATGAGATGCGATATGGCGTTTTAAGGGGCATTAGTACTCTATAGCTTCGATACAGAGATATCTGGGAACGTAATTTCCTAGAAAGGAACCACCTCGCACCCCCCAGCATCAACCCCTGGACGCATGCAACCAGCCAAACTCGCCTGCAGAACCAGCAACTGGAAGAGTTCGCGCGCGCATACCTGCACGCGCTCACTCACACCGAGTTCCGCTGCCTCACTCGCACCGCCGAGTATACCTGTTTCGCTCGTACCGGGCACCAGTGTCTCACTCGCACCACCGAGTATACCTGTCTCGCCCGCACCAAGGACGGGCAGCCCTATCTCCCTCGCACCGAGGATTCCGTCTTGCAGGAAGACATAGCCGCAGCCCATCACCTGAATGGGGTCTTTTCCAATTCCGGGAACAGGATCTGCTAGAACCTATATATTACTTCTAAGCTAGGACATACATACCATATCATGACGCATATATAAGAATTCCTAG